>NC_133620.1:339742058-340072558 GCF_048593235.1 Sminthopsis crassicaudata
CCAACCATATGTTTCTCCTTTGTCCTTTGGGAAATACTCATTTTTATTTTTTCAGAGATTATTATACTTTACATCTCATAGTCATAAAAGTGGAATATTAGTATATAAATAATGGGCTTTTGTCTCTAGAAGTTTGGTGCTATCAAAAAAGCTTTATTTAGTTTCCTGAAGCCAATTTTGCCATATTCTATTGAGATATTTAATAATAATAACAATGACATTTACATGAATACTTATTTTCTGCTAGGTACTGTGCTAAAGAGCTTTACAATCACCCTGAAGTCAGGAGGACCTGAGTTCAAATCTGATCTCAGACACTTAATACTTCCTAGCTGTGTGGCCTTGGGCAAGTCACTTAACCCCAATTATCTCAGGGGGAAAAAAAAAAAAGCTTTGCAAATTTCATTTGATCCTCACAAGCCTGGGAGATAAGTTATATTATTATTCTCATTTTTCAGACAAAAGAAGTTAAGTGAATTACCCAGGATCACACTGCTAGTAAGTGTCTTTCTTTGCTCTTCCTAACTATAGGCCCAGAATTCTATTCACTATGTCACCTAGCTAGCTTCCCATACATGTATATGTATGTGTGTGTGTGTGTGTGTGTGTGTGTGTGTGTGTGTGTGTATATATGTATATACATATACATATATATACACACACACATATGTATATATATATATGTGGGTATATAAATATATATGCATGTGTATGAATACATTATTTTATAACTATTATAGAATAAGCTGTGAAAAGCTTTAAAACTGAACTAAGACTTCTGAGACACTGGATAATATTGGTTAAGCACAATAGGCTTTCTATCCAACTATACATTATGATCTGTGCCATAGAAATTCTTCAACTACTTAATTATTTCTAGATGGATGATTAGGCCAAATTATTTTAAAGGATTATGGATCTCTTACAGGATGCTCTTTGATAAGCATATCTCACTGTTGTACAATTTTTAAAGTTATTTACTTTGTATTATTCAGAGAATCTTGAAAAATTTTTATATAGAATAGATTAATCAATCAATAAACATTTATTAGTCACCAATTATGTGCTAGGCACTGTGCTAAGCACTAGAGATACAAAAAGAGGCAAGAAAACTCTTAGTATTCAAAGAATGGGGGAGACAAAATGGAGACAAATATGTATGAAGCAAGCTATATAAAGAAGTAGAGTAGATTAAGTTATGAAGGGCTTTGGATGCCAAACAGTGTATTCTGTATTTGATAGATTTCTTTTTTTATTCAAAAATTTGTAAAGGAGACATTTAGCTCTACCAATCCAAGAGCTTTTTAGTAACCAATAACTGTGCTCCACAGAGCATATACTTAATAAGCATTAATGTTCATCAATATTCCATGGAGCTTTTTGAGCACAAGGTGAAAAATCTGCTTTTATTGACTAAAAGCTCTTAATGATGACAGCAATCATCAGCTTAAATGAAAACAGTCAGTTGAAAAATGAAACATAGACTCACATACAATTTACTAATTGTTGATCTATATTACCCTCTTTCCTTCAGCTCTGATATTCTGGAAGTTGGTGTTGTAAAATAAGTAAAAATAAAGAGATCTGGAATAAGTAAAAAAAAAAAAAAAAGACTGTCACTAAACAAAAATGAGAAGCAGTGGAGAAAAAGGACTTCACAAAAAACTGTAGATATGGCTTTTGATTATCACAACTAGGACAAGAGAAGCAACTGATGGTTCATAAGCTGCAAGTATTTCTTTAGATACATATTGGAAAAGAGGAACACTTTGATCTGACCAGGAAAAGAAAAAAAAAAAACAGCATTCTTTGCTACTAGCAGATATCCCCAAAGGCTCAATGCAGTTTTAAGCTACAATGGCTTAAAATTGCATCAAGCCTCTGAAAACACTGTATATAACAAAGGTGAGCATATGGACCAGAAGGATGGAGAGCAATAATTTTGCTTCTTTTGCTTAGCTCCAGCTTTTTTGTTCGGTTTTATTTGCTTGTCAATCCAAGAATATTAGGAATTAGGTCCCCCAGCCTCTGCACAGCCAATTCTGTTTTCCTCTGTGTTGTTTACCTCTGTGTGAGGTAAGAAGAGTACTTGAAGGAAGAAGAAGAGTCCTTGTAATTAAAGGTATTTTGCTGATTTCTTTTAAGGAGATGTACAATAGGATCCCTATTTTAGTTAAATAGAAGTTACAAGGAATTTTCTAACTTTAAATCAAATAGTTGTCCAGGAAAACAGACTTCAGCTAAGCATCAGGCATAGGCAGTCCAAAAAATACACTTTATCATATCCAGAGAAGACTGAAGTTTTTTGGGTTTTTTTGGGGGGGAGGGGGAGGAATCTAGCTGTCTATATCTAAGAATGGTGATTCATAACTCCTATGGACTAAAAGAGGAGTTTGACTTGCCTTTGTCAGGAACTACTTTCAAAACACTATACAACTCCCTGAAAAAGCCGTTTATGGAATCTGTATCTTCTTTTCTCTTACCCTCTTCTAAATGCTTTGCAACCTGGCTTCCAATATTGGTACCGCTAATATCCTAATCTCCTAATAATCACATCTAATGGCTCCTTCTCAATCATCAACTTTCTTAACTTTTATGCAGAATTTAACACATATTATCCTCTCCTCCTGAATACTCTGTACTCTTTGAGTTTTCATAACACTGATCTCTCCTGGTTTTTCTCTTACATATATGACCTCCTCTCCTCAGCCTCTTTTGTCTCCATCTATGCCATGTGCATTAACTATGCCAGAATTTCTTTCTGGGCAGTCTTTTCTCTATATATACTCTCACTTGGTGACCCCATCAGCTCCCAATGTTTCCCTAACATTTCTATGTAGATGATTCCTTTATCTATCCAACCCAAATATCTTTCCTGATCACCAGTCATTCCCAGATTACCAACTACTTAATTGATTTTTCTAGTTAGATACTCCAGAGATCCCAGAATTCAACATGTTACAACAGAACTCATGATCCTTTCCCCAAAACCTACCTTTTTCCCAAAAAGTTCCTGTTATAATCAAGAACACCACTATCATTTTACAATCTTAGTGTTATCTTCAAGTGCTACTAAGATCCCCTACAACAAAGTTACTCATCCAATAATCAATTTCCAAGTTTTGTCATTTCTGTCTCCCCGGTTAGATAGCACAATGTCTAGAGCAATGGGGTTTGGAAAACCTGAGGTCAAATCTAAGGTTAAACATTTACTGGCTATAAGGTCCTGGGCACCCTACTTCTGGTTGCCTCAGTTTCTTTAACTGTACGATGGTGCTTAATAAATTCTTTCTTCCCTTTCCTTCTTCACCTTCCCTTTTCTTCTTTCCTTCCTCCATTTCATTCTTTCTTCCATCCTTGCTTCTTTTCATTCTTCCTTCCTTCTCTTCTTCCCTTTCTTCTTTTTCCTTTCCTTCCCTCCCTTCCTTCCTTTCCCTCACATTTCTTCCTCCCTTCTTTAATTTACCCTTCCTTACTTCCTTCCTTACTTCCTTTCCTTTCCTTTCCTCTTTCCTTTCCTCTTTCCTTTCCTCTCCCCTCTCCTCTTTCCTTTCCTCTTTCCTTTCCTCTTTCCTCTCCTCTCTCCTCTCCTCTCCTCTCCTCTCCTCTCCTCTTTTCTCCTCTCCTTTCCTCTCCTTTCCTTTCCTTTCCTTTCCTTTTCTTCATTTTTTACTCCCATTTTCCTTTCCTTCATTCTTTACTTCCATTTTCCTTTCCTTCCCTTCCCTTCCTTACTTCCTCCTTTTCTTCCTTCCTTCACTATTTCTATCCTTATTTTCTTCCCCTTCCTTCCTTTCTTTTTTCTTCTCTTTCCTTCCTTCCCTTCTTTTTTCTTTCCCTTTCTTCCTCCCTGGTTGAAGCCCTCATTACCTCTGGCTTGGACCGTTAAAATATATTCTATTTGTTTCCCTTACTTCAAGCTTCTTCCCACTAAAATCCAATTATTCAAAACATTTTTTATTCTGAACTTAACAAACTCTAAACAAAATGAACATTTCATATTTCCATATACATAGAAGAACAGAAAAAAAGGATTGCATATGAAACTGCACATCTCTATTATATACAGCTTGCTTTTCTCAAAATAAATAACATAACCAACATGAAACTTTCAAAGCTGTCTTAATCACATATGATTCCTTCTGGCTTTCCTTCTGTTGCATTTTTTTAATGGCTCAATGATCTTTTGTTTTTTGTTTTTTTCTTTTTGACTATCCTATCCCCAATCCTTTCCATTGTCCTCCAAACTAAAATGAAGAAAAGAAAAACAAAATCCTTGTAGCAAATATTCATTATCAAGCAAAACAAATTCCCACATGGGAATTGTATTTCTTATTCTGAAAATATATGTCTTATTCTGTATCTTTGCTCCACTCTCTCTCTCTGTCAGAGGATGAATAGCATTCTTTCTTATAAGTACTCTGGAATTGTGGTGGTCATTTCAGCGATCAGAGTTCTTAACTCTTTCAAAGTTTTTTTTTTCTTTATAATGTTGTTACTGTATGAATTGTTCTCCTGATTTTGCTCACTTTGCCTAGAATAAATTCATACATGCCTTACTAGTTTTGTGGAATGGCTGAAGAAGTTATGATATATGATTTCGAGTGACAACTATTGTGCTATAAAAAATGATGAGCTCAATGATTTTAGGAAAACATGGTAAAACTTGCACTAAATAATGAAGAGCAAAATGAACAGAACCAGGAGAACATTGTATACAGTAACAGCAATATTGTTTAAAGAATTATTTTTAATGAATACATTATTTTAAGTATTATAACTACCAAGTTAAATATAAAGTGCATATGAAGAAAGACGCTATCAGTATTCAGAGAAAGACTGATAAATATAAGTATGTATAGAATAATTTTACATATATTTACATATATGCATATTTATAGGGATATATATATATCCCTATTTGTATCTAATAGTAGCATCTCTGCTACTGGTAGGAGAGAGGGAGAAAGAAAACATGATAGTTTTATTGTATTATTGGAAGAAATAGCAAATTGTGCATAGTAGATTTGCAGTTTCACGTGCAATCATCTTTTTTATTGTTCTATGTCATGGAAATGCTTATTTATTCCATAAATTAAAAAATAAAATAAATTTTAAAAAGAATTTCCCTTTGTTTCTTATAGCACAATAATATTCTATTGTCTAATAGCTAACTTCAGGAAGAAGTCTATCATAGGCAGCATTGAAGGAGGAACTTAATACAAATAATAAAATCATAGAAAGATGAAAACATCACACAATATAAAAATCATCTAAAAAGTACATCCCATGCAGTAGAGATAAAATTAGGATCATTCATTAATGGATTTCCCTTATGCCAAATAGCAAATGTTGAATAGAAGTAGCACAAGGAACATGAGGACTATAGTACCACTAAGATCACCTTCAACAAAGTTATCAATCAGCATAACATATCAGAGTCATCTTTATCCAGATAATTAAAAAGTCATAATTCTCTAGTATGCACCATATCTCAACATTCGAATTGATATCAAGACCAATCTTACAGCTAGTAGTAATAGTAATAGAATTATATAATGCTTAAAAGTTTTAGAAAGTGCTTCTCAAATACTGTCTCATTTTTATTATCACAACAAATCTAGCCAGCAGCCAGCAACTTTAACCTCTGCCTTCCTGGGAGTATCATTAAGGAGATGATATCATATCTTTGCCCCTTTAGAATCTTCTGCAAGTTTATCTCATCCTTCAGCAGGAGGTACTCCCCTTCACCTTTATCCTGGGACAGAAAATTATCACCAAATCAGCTATTGGATCCCTTTTCTTCCAGGGGAACATGTATTTACTTTATGAAGGACAAAATTTCACCTTCACGTGACATTAGACAGCAAAGCAAGGGTAGCTATATCATGCAGTGGATAGAGCATCAACCTTGGATTTACAAGTACCTGAGTTCAAATCTGGCTTCAGACACTAAACATTTCCTACCTGTGTGACCCTGAGCAGATCTCTAAACCCCAGTTGCCTCATAAAAAAGAAAAAAAAAATGGCAGACAACAAAGCAACTTCAAACAATCCCTCTAAGCCCTTTTTATGAAGTTGTTTTAACTATCCTAAGGGCATATAAATTTACCAATTAAGAGGAACCTGAACCATTTCTATGGAATGTATAGAACATTCTTTGAAAGTAAAACCTTTAAGTCCTGGGCAATTCCATATAAAGGATAGAATAAGGAAAGTATTCTGGGAGTTAAAAGTAATCCATCCTTATCATGTATGACTTCTCTAGAGACCAGATCCAAGAAACTTGGCTTATAGAATACTATCCCTTCATGGGTTAATACCAATTCATTGATGATAAACAGCTTCTGAAAGAGATGTCCAACCCTGATCATTAGGAATATGATTACAAACCTGCCATTTAGCTGCCCAAGGATGATATGAGAGATGGAAAAGTCAGCCAATGTAATGGCAGAAGGTTTAGTTTTAGAACTGCTCCTCAGTAAAAATTAGTTACCTAATCAGAGGCAGTAGTGGCTAAAGGGAAGAAAGGCATGTTCAATAAGAGTTTTTATGGTCCCTGCGGTGGTGGACTGGCACGTCGATGCCATACCTTGAATAAATATAAACTTCAATAATGGCAAAGTACTTGTCCTGAAATGGGGGAAGAAAAGTATAATCAATTTGCCATTTAGAGGAAAATTGGGAGGCATGATGAGCCATGCTATACTGATTTTTGAAAGGTGGATGCTTTAATTGGCATGAGAATCATTGCTGAACATCATATCTGGTGTATCATCCTTAGTTAAAGGGATCATATGGTCCCATCATAACATAGCAAAACAGCTTCCATCTAATCTCTGCTATTCTTGTAAGGGCATAAAAAACAGCAGACAGGGTATGTGATGTCTTTGGTGGACACTAATATGTTGCCAAAAACATCTGTATCTAGTAAGATGCATTGGCAAATTCCTTCAATGTTCCTGACCCAAGAGGAAAAAGCATTTAATTATCTAGACCCATTTGCCAAATACAGACCACTCAGACAGACCCAATGGCCAATGCCCAGAAATCAGTGTAGATGAAGATTTTAAGCTTCCTCATCCCTCAAGACTCTTTTACATGTATGGCAGGTAAAGTGACTGAGGTAAACAAAAGTTCTGTTTTTCAATCCTATTGATTTATTAAGCATTGCAGGCCAATTGTCTAGCAAAGCAGGATTAGACCTTCTTAGCTTAGGCTAAGGACTCCCAAAATAAGGGGAGATGAAAATAATAAGGGAATTTTTTATATATTATAAACAATAAACAACTAAAACCAATTAATTTAAAGGAAATAAGACATTAGGTAATTTGACTTCTATTTAGAGAAAAGATTAGGGACTTTCCAAATCTGCAAGGGAAAAGTGAACAGATGAAATTCTCTGAATTCAAAAAGAGGTATCCCACTCCCCCAAGCTGTCTGTAAAAAATTAAGGGAACATGGAAACAATAACTGATTGATCAGCATGAGGCTAGTTTTCAGACAAGACATATGGATTTTTTGAGATGTACAACTGTGAGATAATTTTTGCAACAATCTTTGTATATAATCAAGTTTCTGGTCAGTATAACCTAGTTCCTTGGTTAAGTATCTCTAAGCAGCAGGGAGAGGTAGCTCAGTTGTTTTTTTGTTTTGTTTTGTTTTGTTTTGTTATACTTAGGACAAAGTTCAAAAAATGCATCAAAGTTTTCACTCAATTCCCAGAAATGAATAAAGTTTTCTCACAGCATAGAATTTAGAACAGCCCCATAAATGAATAGGAAAAGAACTGAGCTAGCTTTAGAAGTGTCACAAGATGGAGTCAATGAGATTTACTCAGTTCCCACAATGAACCACTAACTGTCCTAATCCCTGAAATTCCCTTGTATACTTTCCATGTGTCTTAAAATGCAGCTCACTGCGACAGCTAAGTGGTACAGTGGATGGAGCACCAACCCTGAAGTCAGAAGGACCTGAGTTCAAATTTGGCCTCAGACACTTAACTTGGTGACCCTGGGCAAGTCATTTAACCCCAATTGCCTCAGGAAAAAAGAAATTCAGCTCACTTAGACTACTTGCCAGGACTTCCCTTCCTAAGAATATCCCATTTTGAGATTAATGGCTACTGAGTTCTAGTTCTCTCAGCAGGCAACATTGTCACTGAACCAAGAAAAATGCTATTCCTCAAGAATCAGGTCCTATGAAGTCAACAGTGGAGGCAAAAGGCTGGGCTGACACCAACAATTCACTTTTGGTAAAGTCATAATTTGTTCATAAGGGTAGTAATATCCAAAGAGCCTATAGGACCATTTCCATTTGTCAATGGAAGATTCCTGTCTCCTATACATCTTGTGATAGAGACCATCTTGGATCATCCAACTTATAATGTGCAACTCTGAAAGAGGCCTCAGATCTTTCCTAATGGGAATGTGAAAGAATTAAAATAATCCAGTGAAAGTATACTGAACAACTCCTTCCTAGGGGAAAGCCATGAAAATAGAGAAAAGGGCATAGTATTAATAACATCAAACCTACACCCAAAGCCTGGACTGCCTTATGTACCATGTTAACAAGGAATGGTTACAGACTGGCATAGCAATATACAGTTGCATATAATCTGTAATGTTCTTCTCTAAAATGCAATGTTCTCTGGGAACAGGTTTCTTGGGGGGCTTCTGGAGGCAGCCTTCTTTTCAGTTCAGAGTAATCACACCAAATGCAGTCAGGAGTTAAAGTCTAAATCCTTTATTGTCTCCTTCAAAATAGCCCAGTTAGCTTTCTTAGAGGCCTCTCTCCTTGCTTCTGAGAGCTCTTGTTGCTAGTCCTTTGTTTCTTCCAGCTTCTGCCTCTAGCTCCCTCTGAATCCAAAGCCTCCAGCTAGCACAAAGGTGGAAAATGGAATGAATCTGTCTCTGCCTCCAAAAGTGGGCTTGTGGGTCTGGCCCTGAGAGCTTCTTGCTTATAAGCTACACACTGAGTATACTCCAATCTACATCACTAGGAAACTATTATTTGTTATAGGATTAAATCAGTGCTAAACTAGATTTAACCATTGTATCCTCAATTCCCACAAATGAACAATGTTTTCTCACAGCATAGAATTTAGACCAGCCCCATAAATGAATAGGAAAAGAACAGTACCATGTTTCAAGTTCTGGCCCATAACATCTCCTTATAGGATCAGATCAATCATACTGAACCATGCTAAATTAGATAATTATTGTCTCTATCAATTGTACTGTCTTAGTGCCTTATAAGAATCATAACAATAATTCACTATTATCTGCTTTCTTCATCAGCCATACAAGGTGTTTTTTTTAATTATTATAGCTTTTTATTGACAAAACATATGCATGGGTAACTTTTCAACATTGACCCTTGCAAAAGCTTCTGTTCCCACTTTTCCCTTCTTTCCCTCCACTCCCTCCCCTAGATGGCAGGTAGTCCCATATATCATATAAGGTTATTGTAGAGGCAGTTTGTATACTGGAGTACTCCAGTCTCCATGCTCTCTCTATAACTCAGGAAGAATTTTTTTCATTCCATTTCCTAGAAGCTGGTATTGTTTTATATTAACTAAAGGGGATGTTTTAGGCAAACCCAAGAGTTTCTATTTAGTCCTATTCATATAACAACCAGCCGAGAAATTCCATAAATACCACTATAGAGTTTGACTCCTAAAGATTTAAAATATTCATTCCCGCAATTCACTTGTCCAGATTAGCTACAACTGTCAGCTAGACAAGGGTCTTCCACCCACCTCTATCTCAATAATATACTCCTTCCAGTAGTGTTCCATCTCAAACTCTGATTGAACCTGTAGTAACTTCATGGGTCAATTGTCTGGTATAATTGTCACCTAGCGTCCATTATCCCCTTAGAGTTTTATATATTTGGCAGCCTACTTTTTGCAAGCCATCATGATTTGAGCATATGGTATCCAGTCCCTTCATGATCTTACAGTTAGTCTAGCACAGGTCTTTAGGAAACCTTGGCTCTTGATCTAAAGGGACTCCACCTGAAAGTCCATCAAGCTGGATACAAAGATATGGATGGTTTAAAGTAATAAATGAGAACAGAGGATTTCTGAGCAGATATATGGATATATTATCACTAAATCATTTTCTTTTCAATCCCATGTTTCAAGAACTACACCTGCATTTCTTCATGGGAGAGGATATCATTACTATCCACTCACCTAACAACAACAGAGATAGTACCTCTTCCTATAATCCTCAAAGGAACAATTTTTGTGAGCATCTGTATTTGCCCAGAGTTTTCCAATTTCCCACTAGATTTTCACTAATTGATCTCTCCAAACCTGCACGGCAATAGGGCTAGGAATCATTCAGAAGGAATTCATCCTTAGGGTCAAGTAAGCCCATCCTAGCTAACAAAAAGTCAATTAATAATAGTTGGAAAAGTAAACTTTCTATGAATTCTCAAACCAATGGAACTTTACAGGAGACATTGGCTCCATCACATCACACTCTTACTGTCCATTATTTCTTAAATTATTCTTGAAACATCTGCAACTTCCCAAGTTCTTAGGTGGTAAAAGTCCTTCCATTGTCTAATCCCTCTGAAGAAAACCACAATTTGGGGGTTCAAAGGGCTAGAACCGAGCAAATGCACTTGGATAATGGAGCACATGAGACTAATTGCCAATTGGACAATTCTCTATGAACATGTTTGAAGGTTGATCCTCCCCAACTATTCTGTGCTGGCTTGATTGCTGGGACAAAGAAGGGGAAGTGACTTGTGTGGATGGAGTAGAAGGAGGAAATTGAGGCATTCTCCTGGCGGTGGAGAGAGAGGAAGGTGGTGTGGAGATTGCTAGATTTAATCCCCTGACAGCAACCCCAAAAGACCAAGAATAAAGATTTTTGGTGATCCTGACTCCGGCTGATTTCTGGGAAGACAGAGTTCCAGCATGGGGGAATTGTAATGGGATAAACCCAAGGCTCTCTTCTCAGCAATAATGGTTCCCTCTTCATTTCCATCTCTAGACTTCCCTATTCAAGTCCTAGCTAAGATCTCACATTCTATAAGTAGAATTTCCCAATTTTTAATTCTTCTTTTCTTTTCTTCCCCCTGAAACCATCTCCAGTTTACCCTTTATATATCTTTTCTACTTATTTGTTTTCATGTTGTCTTCCCCAATGGATTCTTTGTATTTCCAAGTCCTTAGCACAATGCCTTGTACAAAAGTAAATACTTAATAAATGCTTATTGACTGATCATTGGCAATCATTTATTGTAGTTCAATATCAGTGTTAATTTAGATAACTTCATTTAAATACTATATAAATGCCCTCTTTCATGTTTTGGTCAAGTTCTAATTCTTATAAACTTCAATGTTTTCCAGAGGGACTCAATATTTTTATGTTTTTGTTTAGGTGTTTTTAAAGGCAGCACTGCCTAATCATTTTTATAAACTGTTAGAATAAATTTAGAAAGAAATAAACACCTAGTAAATGACTATAGAATTACCATATTCCCATGTGAGAAAGACCAACCATCCTTTTATCTTTGGTAGAAAGACAAATAAAATTATTTTAACTGAAATGCAAGCCCTTCTGAATTGTCATTTTTCTACTCCTACCAGTGATGGCACAAATATTGGAGAATGACCTAGACCTATATGGTATGCTGTATAATGTCATAGAAATACACAAGAACCTCATCAAGAAGATCTGCCTCCCAAGTCCAGTGGGTCTTGGAAAATGGAGTTAATTAACTTCAGAAAGACCTTGACTAGGCCAGATAGCATAAGCCAGGATTCGAATAGCCTCTTTTTGTTCACTTGTTTTAGTCATACTCAACACCTCATGACCCCATTTGGAATTTTATTAGGAAAGGCACTGGAGTGGTTTGCCATTTGCTTCTCTACCTCATTCTACAGATGAGGAAATTAAGGCAAACAGGGTTAAGTGACTTACCCAGTGTCACACAACTAGTAAGTGTCTGAGGCCAGATTTGAACTCAGGAAGACAAGTCTTCTTGATTCCAAGCCCAGTGGTCTATCCCAGTGGTCTATCCACTGCGCCACCCAGTAGTTCTTAAATATCCTCTGCTGGATTCCAAATCCAGTTTTCTTACTCTAGAGAAGCAGTATTATAACATGAATAATATTCTGGTTATGAAGTTAAGAGAACTGAATTAAAATCTTAGCCTGGGTATTTGATAACTTGTCTTTGGGATAATTACTTAAGCAGAGTTTCAGTTCTGGACCTACAAAAAAAGATGATAATAATACATGATGTAGTTTAGAGAGTATTGTTTCTGAAATGAGGGGACTTAGGTTTGCATTCTACCTCTGATAGGCAGTACATGGCTGACATTGGATAAGTCACAACTTCCCTAAGTCCTGGTTACCTCATCTATAGAATGAAGAGGTTGGACTAGATATGTCCTCTGTGTTCTCATAGAGTTGTTATGGGAAGGGAGGGAGTGAAGGAGAGAGGAAAAAACAAACACACAGAGAGAATGAGAGGAGAGACAGAGACAGAGAGGGAAAGAGAGACAGAGATAAAAAGAGAGCATCTGATCTTCCCAATAACTCTGTGAGATCATAGAGGAAAAGATTTTTATATCTATGTATTATTGTTTAGTCATGTCCAATTTTTTGTGAGTCCATGGACCATAACACATCAATACTGCCTATGGCATTTTCTTGGAATTAATTTGCCATTTCATTCTCCAATGGATTAAAGCAAACGGATTAAGTGACCTACTCAGGGTTACACAAATCAATTAAGTGTCTGAGGCCAGATTTGAACTCCAGTTTTCCTTATTATAGGCCCAGTGCTTTATTCACTGAGTCACTTAGCTAACTTTTATAGAACTACATGGATGTATCTATTTTAAATACAATGATTCTCTCTAAATGTAGAATGAGATATAACTCTATGGGTCGCTGTCTCTCGCCTCCGCCTTCCTTCCCCTTCCTTCCTTCTCCCGTCCTTTTTCCTTCTCTCTCTCCCCCTCTATCTCTCCCCTTCTCTCTCTTCCCTCCTTCTCTCTCTGCCTTCCTTCTTCCCTCCCTTCATTCTTTCCTCTGTCCTTCCTTCTCTCTCTCTCTCTCTCTCTCTCTCTCTCTCTCTCTCTCTCTCTCTCTCTCTCTCTCTCTCTCTCTTCTCTCTCTCTCTCTCTTTCTCTCTCTCTCTGTTTCTCTCTCTCTCTCTGTTTCTCTCTCTCTCTCTCTCTCTCTCTCTCTCTCTCTCTCTCTCTCTCTCTCTCTCCCATCCATTCTTCTGTCTAACCATACTTTCAGGATCAGATTAATGGAAAAGTTGTGGAGCTATTATAATGGTAATATATCTTCCTTGACAGTGCTGAATATGCTTTTAATTTTTTGTTATTATTAAAAAGCTAGCTAAATATGGGCTGCAAGAAATTGTTTGGAGCAACTAGGTGGCATAATAGATAAATACTAGGTCTGGAGTCAGGAAGATTCCTCTTCCTGAGTTCAAATCTGATCTCAAACACCTATTAGTTGTGTGACCCTGGACAAGTCATTTAACTTTGCCTCAGTTTCCCCATTTGTAAAATGATCTGGAAAAGGAAATAGCAAATTACTCCAGTGCCTTTGCAACAAACACCAAATGGAGTCAAGAAAGGTGAGATGCAACTGAACAACAACTAGTATAAATTGTCCCAAATATGCCCTTCAGTCATGAACATTGGATGCCCTGCACAGAAAATTCTAAGAAACCATAGAGTCATTTGCTTGTTTCCTCATGGAGGAGACACAGAATGCTAGGGAAGGAAATGAACCCTTTAGTATCTTCCTATTTTAACTAATTCTTGGTAACCAAATATGATGTTGATTTTGTTGAAAAGTTTTTAAGTTCTTTGTAAGCCCTATCAATTTGGTATGCTGGAGCAAAGCACCAATCACACAGCTCTAATTAGGCTTTGGGGCTGGATGCTGCTGCATGTTCTTCCCTCTGCCATTGCTTCTAGCGGTGTGTTGATGTAAATGTGAAGTTTGTAGAGCCCCAAGCAAGGTAAAGAAAATGCAAAACTAGCCAAGGAGGGCTAAGAATACCAGAGAAGAAAAAAGAACCAGGTAATATGTAGTTTAAGGGGTTAAAAGTACCCCAAACATTCAGATCTTCAAGAATTTCAACTGGAAGGTACAATTGAAATAAAAGCCATCAGTCATCTCAATTATTGCAAGTGTTCTTGTTCAGTGAGAATCAAGTCAATAAATTTCCCAGAAGCCTCAGAGTATAGTAGGCCTAGGACCTGAAACATTCTGTTATTAGGAAGTGTTAACTCAAGCGTCAGTAACAGATTGGCACAGAGGGTTAGAAAGTGGGGATTAGAAAAGGCCAGTAGGATTAGAGACTAGAGGAGGAAGGTTTTTCATCAAAGATCCTTGTCTGTGCAGCTGGATAGTTGTTCTGGTGATCTTGTCCTTTGGAAGAATAGTTGAATAAATAGTGTCTATTTATCTGCAAATTTAGTTCTGTCTTTTGGTAATTCTCAGATACCCATATAACAAAGATACTCTAACTACAGTATTTACAATGCAGAATGGATACCCTTCTGTCAAGTATTATGTTCTTGGCTGACAGCCTTAGAGAATTACAGACCCTCCCCATCTACCAATTCCATGTCTTTGTACTGGTTGATTCCTCATGCCTGGAATACTCTCCCTCTTCATTCTGCCTTGTGGTTTCCTTAAAAACTCAATTTAGAGCCTACTTTGTCTAGAATCCTTTCTCATTTCCTCTGAAAAACTGAGACATGGGAAAGACCTTAGATTAAAAAAATGTTTCCCACTGTATCCAGGGCCATCACCAGTCATCCTGACATTTGTTTTGTCACTGGCCTCTGATGACAGAAGAGACAGTGAAGCTGATAACTTTGCACATCCCTGCCTCACTCAAATCCAATTCATTTGCAAGTAAAGATGCCACCCTCCTGATGTCATTGTTCCTCTTTGAGAATGAAGGACAAACAACAATCTCATTTCCTTCACTCTCTCACTGTCACTGCTGGTACCTTCCAAGATAACATATATACTTTATATGTCATATATGTATATATGTACACACATATACTACATGTATAATCTATGTATATATAAATATTTGCATGTTACTATTTTATATTGTTATGTATAATTTATGTTTTATATTTATTATAATTATTTGCATTGAAATATGATTTCTTAGAGTTCAGAGACTTTGGCTTTTCTTCCTGCCTCAGCACTTGGCAGGAATAGTGAGCATTTTAAAAATGGTAGGTAGTGAGCATTTTAAAAATGGTCATTGACTGATTGATTAAGGAACTACAGCAACTCAGAGAATAAATAGGATAAACCTGTTAAAAACTGAAAAACAGTGTGCTATGATGGAAGGAATACTAGAATTGGAATCAGAGAAATTAGGTTTAAATCACAACTCAACTATTTACTATCATAATCAATTAAGTCACTTCTCACTGGATCTTAGTTTTCTCACTGTATATTGAATGGGTTTATAGGATCATTGATTTAGATCTGGAAGAAATCTTAGTATTCATCCAGTCCAAACTTTCCATTTAACAGATGAGAAAATTGAAGCTCAGAAAAACTGAGGACTTTTCCAATATCCTACTGCCAGTGGTGGAATTTGAACTCAGCTCTTCCTGACTCCAAACTCAACCCTCTATCACTATACTTACAACATATATTCTATGACCTGGGATGGACTGTATGACTCTGCAACTGTATGACTCTTTCTAGTTCTAAATATCATGATCCCTTGATGGGTCAAGAAGCATGTATTCTAAGTTAAATCTTGGCTCCTAATGGAATTTTTATACTTAAAGATGGTCCTTTGCCCATGCTTCAGCTGGCAAATCCAAAACCTGCTTCAGTTGACAGAGGGGCATTTAACATTTTCTTTGAGGTCCTGGAAAAAGTGCTAAATATTATTCATTAGGGAGCAGTTCTCTGTGAGGAAAGAGGAGGGACCAGAAACTATCTTATCCTATCAGGTTTGACACCAGAAAAGATATTGCAGTTTGGACTGTGGGTCTTCCCAAAGTGAAAGTCTATTCTCAATACTCAGATGAATGTCTTATTTCACTAATACAGATATTTCCTTCTAACCCACCTGCATTTGCCCATCCAGCACAAATCTTGCTCAAGTTTTCCCAAAGTTGGTTGCAATAAGGAAGAGCGTGATTCTTCAATTTCTCTTGACATCAGGAAGATACCAGTAGATATTCACCCATACTCACCCTTGCTATGACCAGCCCATCTGTACGGAGTATACCTTTCTTTGATTAATTATTTATTCCAGTTCTGCTTATTCATTCCTCCTTTGCAATGTAATGCAGCCTGCTTACACTATACAAAGGTTTATTTGCACAAGAAACCCCAAAGAGGCCCTCTGCCTACTCTATGAACCATCTGGTTGATTCACAGTTGGTGTATTGCTGCCCACAACCTACTTCTGGATAAATTAATTTGCTTCCTGCAACACCTTCAGAGTCCCCAGGTGGGTGGGGAGGTGCTAGGTAGTTTGGCTTAGCTGTTACTTCAGGGAAGAATCCTGGTCCACCCTATTCAGTAGCTTCCCTGATTGAGGCCTGCCATTGTTAAGGCTAGAAGCCTTGAGCAAATATGTTTGCTTTTTGTTAGAGAGTGAAACAAAACTGTGTGTACTCATCTTGGAAAGGGGGCAACTTGGAGGGGGTGACATATGATAGGGATTAGCAGGTGATTCACAGGTGGGAGAAGAATCAATAGACCTGGGTATGGTATTATTACAATGTCCCCACTTTAGTCCAAAGAATAAATCAAACAACCCATTAGATAGTATTGAGCCTAGTTTGGCTGCCCAGAGATACAAAGCAGGGGAGGAAAGGAGGATGGATGCTGCATAGAGGGAGGTCAGGAAAACAATACAGAAGGAACGGATAGCAGAAAGGGTTGGACTAATGATGATTCACTTCATGGGAAAAAAAAATCTGCCTAAGGCAGTGTCATAACTGTAACTATGCTAGCTTAGTTCTACCTCATTCAGATGAAAGGCAAAACAGCTGTGAGCTCTGACAAAAGCACTAATTTACTCAATAGCTAGGAACTGTATTGAGTTCCCAACATTTAGAACTGGAAAGAATCTTAGACATAATCTGGTTCAAACTCTTCATTTTGCCATGGAAGAAACCAGTTGATGAACAAGCATTTATTTTGTTGTTGTTAATGAGTCATTTCTGTTGGGTCCCATCCAACACTTTGTGACCTCATTTGGATTTTTCTTGAAAATTTACTAGAGTGATAATTTTATAGATGAAGAAACTGAGGCAAACACAGTTAAGTGACCTGTCCAAAATCACATAAATAATGAATATCTGAGACTGGATTTGAACTAGGAAACACAAATCTTCTTAACTCCGGATCTAGAACTCTATCTACTTGGCCATCTAGCTGCTCAAGCTTTATTACAAACCCAGTAGGTGACAGGCACTTAGTAATACCGAGAACACAAATACTAAACTGAGGCTAAAGAGGCAAGTAATTTTCCTGAGGTCACATATATGGTAAATAGCAGGGATTCCAAATTTAGTGATTTTTCCATGAAACATCCTGTCCCCTCACCTTAAAATGTGGTACAGGATGAAAATTAAAATGCTAGCAGTTAAGAGATATAAATAAGTTCATCTTCTCTCAGAAAAAAGAGCCACCCCCAACATAAATCACCAATGAGAAGAATAGCTATTACCATCATAAATTTGGGACCACAAGCTTGCAAACATTGGTCCTTTGAACCATTGCTCTTTTTTTCTCTCACAGAAGCAAGTAAAGTCAGATGATAAGAATCATCAGATGATTAGATCCTCTTAAGTGCTGCCATCATAATCTGATCATTTGTCCTAATCCACTGAAGCATGGAAACTTCAATTTTGAGCAAAATTATATAATTCTCCACCTGTAGTATATTAGAATTCAGTTCCTTAGTAACCTAATAATGAATTTATATGCTTTCTTGTGATATGTATAGTCTATAAGAAAGAACTAGCCAGTGAGAGCCCAGTCTTGATGAACATGAGTAGTGTGCTCTTTTTATACAATTCTCACTGAGTGAGAATTTGTTATTTTCAAAGGATACTAATAGATTATGTCATTCAAGGATACTAATAGATTATGTCATTCTCTTTCCTGGTATTGCCAGAGGCAAGGACTGCTGTTAAGCTTTTAGGTGGAGAGAGAAGATCAGCATATACAGTATACATTTCCCACTCAGGATCACATATGGCTTTAAATAAATTCATGGCACCTCTATTCTTTGCCCATTTGCATTTATAGCATCTACCTCCCAGGGCTGTTGTGAGGATAAAAGAAGATAATATTTGTAAAGTATGTTGCAAACCTTAAATAATATATAGATACTAGCTATTTTTCTTTTCTGTTCTTTGGGAAAGGAGTTTTGGAGATGACTATGTCCACCAGAAGAATGACCTACCAGAAGTACAAATAGTAGAATTCATATCAGTTTTCTTGCAACTGTTTTTTGTATGCCTGTTAGTCCAGGGAAATGACCCGCTTAACCCAGAACAACATTGGATCAGCTTGGTAACTGAGAGAAGCTGTACCAACAGCAACAGTAGCAATAGCAACAACAACAGAGGCATACCCCACTTTGTAACAAAGATATAATTTGTTCAGCCACAATGTTACAGTCTGATGAAAGTCCTGTAGTAGCTGCTTTCAATTTCAACCCACTTTGCTCAGGGATTCAGGTAATAGAGGGGAAAAGTATACCCTAATTTTTGGAAAGGACTGTGGTTATGCCTATTTTCTTGTTATATTGTATCAATGAATGTCCCTTTATAAAAGCTAATTGATACTAATTTTGTCAATTTTGTTATTTAGTCATTTTCAACTCTTCATAATCTTATTTGGAGTTTTCTTGGCAAAGATACCAGAGTGGCTTGCCATTTCCTTCTCCATTTCATTTCACATTTGATACGAGATAGACAAAATAAAGTGACTAGTTCAAGGTCACATAGCTAATAAGTGTCTGCCAGACTTTAACTCAGGAAGAGGAGTCTTCCTTAATACAGACTTGACACTTTAGCCATTGTGCTACTTAGCTGCCCAAGATGAATGATAAATGGATAAATGATACTAAAGTACTAATCACAGGATCAACCTGTGATATAGGGGAGATATAATTGGTGATTGATATGAAGGGAACATCTAGAGACATCCTACTGTTCCTCAGGACTACTCCTAGAACCCTGAGGAAGAGATGTAGCTACTTAGACTTTTGGGGTTTTGACTCCTCATTGAGCCACTGTGAGTAGGCGTAGGTAGAGAAATGTTCCAGAGAATATATGTACTGCTCATGTTCTCTTTAAAGAATAAAGTCCCCTAGAAAAGGATTCTGCTAAGTGTTTACCTCTAAGTAAAAAAATAAAACCAGGAAACTAGCTTGAGTTAGATTGCTTACTAACAATTTCTAGTGATGAAAATTGGCTCTGGACAAATCTAATGAATCTTGTGTCTGAGAATGTTTTTTCTAAAGCACCCCTTGTTCTATTCTCAAGGAACAACACCTGGGAAAGAAAATAGCACCATCCCCAGTTGCTTCAAAACCGGTTTAGGCAAATTCATAGGTGATGTAGTCATGACAGGGGATTACAGGAATCCAGATTGTTTATAGATAGGTAAACCTTCAAACTTTTGAGGCCTGCAACAGAAGGACAATCATATTTACCTATGATATGATACCTTCCTTTGGTGTGGATAGTGTTATGATCATAAATTCAGAGATAGAATAGAATAGGAAATTAGGGGGAGGTGAACTATTATAGTTTTTTCCTCCCAACACACACATCAATCGCCAAATATAGAGAATCTTATATTTTCTTCTGGAAATTAAATTCTATCACAAAAAAACTCTCAAGAATTGTCCAGAGATTTTTGTAATTTTTTATATCAAACTATACAGAAAAATGTCATGCTAAGAGGCATGCTGAACAGAGCACTAGACTTGGAATCAGAAAGAGCTGAGTTCAAATCCTGATTTGGATATTTTGACACTTGTCTAATCCTCTTTGAGCCCATTTCCTCATCTATAAAATGGAAATGATAAAAGCACTTACTTCACAGGATTATTGTGATCATCAAATGAGATAATATATGAAAAGTACTGTGCCTACTTTAAAGAGCATATACGTGCTAGTAATCATCATCATCATTATTATCATTATGATTTTTCCTTTTTGCGGATACAGTAAGCTTTACCTTGATAATAGACCAATCCCATCCAGAGAGAGAACTGGGGAGACTGAATGTGGCTCAAAGGATAATATTTTCATCTTTTTGTTTGTTTGTCTCGTGGATTTATTTCTTTTGTTCTGATTTTTCTTGCATAACATGACTAATATAGAAATATGTTTAAAAGGATTGCACATATTTAACTTGTATCAGATTGCTTGCTATCTTGGGGAGGAGAGAGGTGAGGGACTGAGGAAGAAAAACTTGGAAGACAAAGTTTTCCAAGAATGAATGTTGAAAACTATCTTTCCATGTGTTTGGAAAAATAAAGTTTATTGAGGGGGGAAAAAGAATGCCTAATTTACATGAGCTCCAATAACAACTTTTTAAAAAAGCAACTAAACCTTCTTAATCACCTTTCATGCAGGAATTAAACAAGGACAAAGCAACAATTACTTACAACTACATAGAGGACCAATTTTGTGGTCTGTCCAGCAGAGGAAAGTAATCTCAACATCACTTTTCCTATTTTTACCAGCCCCCCCAAATGTAGTGTTTTCAGTTAGCAGAAAGCATGTATGGTTTACCTATCAGCCTCTCTTTACCTGACCTCTTTACCTCATGGAACCAATCAGAAATCTTAAAGAGCATCACAAAGATGAGCACTGCCCTTTCCCCACCTATTCCATCACACACTTAATTATTTCATCCTAAAGAGACAAAGTAGATGAAATGGAAAGCACGATTCCAGTGGCAAATACTTCCTTGCTGGCTGCATTTCCTAGTAACTATAGCATAGAAACCGGTTGCTAAGCAACTGGGAGATTGCAGACTCTAGGACTGGCCATGCTGGTTTCGGAAATGAGCCATAAAAGGAATTCCCCAGTGAGATAGGATCCCATTCCATTGCCTGGTTGCCATAGTCACCATACATAAGTGATGGGTCCTGGATTAGAGGGCCTATTTTAAAAGGAATATGTTTCTTCTGTACAGGGATCTCATGATATGAAAAAGATACTAGAACTTGCTCTCCCCAGGCTCTTCTGGTAAACATCTTCCAGGCTCTTCCATGCATGTGAAGACTCAAAAGGCGACTGGATTTGAGTTGCAAAGAAATTCCACCCAATTTCAGCCCAGCTTTTATTTAATATGTTCCAGCCTTTGCTAGAGTTGGAAGGGAGTCTGCAATCTGGAAAGCAATATTTTAAGCAAGAAAAGATGCTGCTGGTTGGCAGACAGTCATTCTGTCTGTCGGCCAGGTCCCTTTGGGGGTATTTGCACAGACTCACAATGCTGGGATCAGTTACAAGGGCAACTTTCTATGTTCACGGGTTCTATTTGAATTTTGCAGAACAAGGAATAATAGCAAAGAAAATGACAATATCATCCACAACTCTAAAATGAAATTGGCACATCAAGCAGAGTAAGGCATACAGTAAGCAACTGTAATCCTGTTTGGAAAATTTGAAACAGGCTGAAATTAATAGGAATAAAAATGTAAGGCAAATAGATGAGGAGCTTAACAGACAACTGTAAGCAGGCTATTTGGAAATAGGCTCCTTTGCTATGCCTCAATATTTGGGAAAGATTTATAAGGTCACAGGATTAAGAGCTATAATCATGATTTTGGTGCATAGGGTATGCTTCACAAAATGTATCTGGGAAAAGGAGGAGAAAAGGGGCTGTTGACTAAAATTTTTTAAAATTGCTTTTTTTATTAATGCATGGAGATTTTTAATGTATAAATGGAAAGAAAAGTGTAAATGAAATAAAAGAATTGAGAGGGATTAAAAATAACATATAGTAAAATCTGATACACAGAAGCATTTGGTTATAATAAAGTACAGAAAAGACCTTGACTCAAATTTTAAAGAAAAGTTACACTGAAATTGGGGGAGAGACCCCAGCATACTGACCTGTGGAAAGAAGACAGAGAACTTAGGACATCATTAGGAGATCACTGTTGAGGAGATGATCTTAGAGGTTGGGAAAAATAGTAGGGTAGATCAAGGGAGAACTCACTTAGGTTGTAACTGCCAAAGGGAGGATGTTTCCATCTGGAAATGTCCTATTTTAACCTATTTTAACTAACTTTTTTTTTTTTTACTGTTGGACATTTTTATTATTGACAAAAATAAAAATGGCATTTGTGTCAAATTTCCATATGATGAGAACCTGGGAGGAGCATCCAATGCACAGATTTATAGAATCAGAATCGGAAGGAAAAAATGGAGTGAGATGAATTAATAAAATCAAGGAGAGTTATAAATTTTACTTAAGTTAAAGAAAAAGGCACAAGTTAAAAGAGAGGTGATTGGATAGCAATTAATGTGAAAAGAAGTTCTTGGGATTTTAGTAGACTACAGGATTAATATAAATTAACAATATGACATGGCAGTCAACAAAACTTGTGTAATCCCAGGCTGCAACAGGACATGTATGCTAGTTAATTATTTTTGCTGACTAAATGAGCACAATTGTTTATAATTGTTAAAGTGGAGTAAATACTACCAGTGTTTACAATTTTTTGTGACATGAGGCAAAATATTGATTGTCCACCTTAGTTATTTTTATGTCTGCCTAGAAGGGACAAAGAAATAACCTCATAGAACTTCCTAATTTTATAGACTGAGGTGGTACCTAAACACACAATGATTTGATTCAACCATATAAGATTACACAGGTAGGAAATAGCAGAGATTTGATTTTCTGACTTCAAATATTATATTCTTCCCCCCCCAGTATTTTACTTTTCTAAACACATGTAAAGATAGTTTTCAACATTCATTTTTGCAAAACTTTGTGTTCCAAGTTTTTCTTACTCTGTCCTTCACCTTCCCCCTCTCCAAACCAGCAAGTAATATAATGTAGATTAAATATGTGCTATCCTCTTAAAATATTTCTGTATTTGTTATGTTGTGCAAGGAAAATCAGACCAAAAGGGGGAAAAACCAATAAGAGACCAACAAAAAGGTGAAAATATTGTGCTTTGATCCACATTCAATCTCCATAGTTCTCTCTGAATTTGATTGGCCAGATATAATGTTCTTAACCATTATATTCCATTACTTATATTCCTGAACAGTTGCTTATAAAGCAAAATAAACTTTATTTCTCTTTTGATGTATATTATGTTCACTAGAGTCTTCTTATAGGAAAAATCAGCCACAAAACAAACTGGATCTCAGGTAAATTCCCTTCTTACCATACCTTCCTTGCTCTAACACCTAGTCCCTTCCCACTTAGAATCAATGGGCCAGAACTACTGAGTTAAGCAGCAGATAAACTCCAGACAGTATTGTGGCTATAAAATTCCCTTCTTAGCTACAAATCTTCAAATGCATTACAGAAAGAGAGACAGAAAAACACACTAACTGACACACAGACATGCCCATCTTTCCTATAACTTACTTAGACTTTTCTAAAACATGGGAAATATACTTTTAGGCAGATTTCCAAACTCAGAATTACATGTTTCTTTCTTTCTTTCTTTCTTTCTTTCTTTCTTTCTTTCTTTCTTTCTTTCTTTCTTTCTTTCTTTCTTTCTTTCTTTCTTTCTTTCTTTCTTTCTTTCTTTCTTTCTTTCTTTCTTTCTTTCTTTCTTTCTTTCTTTCTTTCTTTCTTTCTTTCTTTCTTTCTTTTTTTTTCTTGAGGCTGGGGTTAAGTGACTTGCCCAGCATCACACAGCTAGGAGGTGTTAAGTGTCTGAGACCACATTTGAACTCTGGTCCTCCTGAATTCAAGGCTGGTGCTCTATCCATTGTGCCACCTAGCTGCCCCCAACATGTTTCTTTTGAAACTGCTCACACCACCCTGTCTATCCAGAGTCTATACCAAAGTGAGTTTAAGGTAATGTAGAACAAATCCCTGCTTTATAATGCCCATCACAGCGAGATTTTATGCATTTACACATTGGGTGGTTGTATGATAGGCCTAGACAAAGTCATTGTCCTAAGGAGAGATAGGTGGGTCCAGAGCAAATCACATCCTTATGAACCTTCCCAGTTAATATTTTTTTTTTACAGATAAAGATCTAGTTAAAATTAAAAATCAAGGGCTCCTAAGAAATGAGAGCATAAACACCAGAAACAGCTGTGGGGGAAAGTGTGAAGAATTGAGAAGAAGCTGTCAAAGAGGAGGGGTTGTCACTAAAGGATAATGTATAATCTGAGGAAGTTAAAATGGGGCTGAGATAGAAGAGAGGAAGGGTAATAGAGGAGTCAAATTGATTAAGAGGCAAATGAAAAGGAGGGTGACTAAGAATGAAAAGGATATATAAGGATCAAGTTGGGGCCAGTGCAATAGCACCAAGGAAGTTGTAATGGAAATAACAAAAGGAGTATGGGTTGGGCAAAACAGTATTAAAAGATGTCTATGAGTAAAGTGCCTAGAAGTTAGAGGAACATGATATTGAAAGGAGAAGTTGAGGAGCAAGGTAGGATCATTATGGCTATTATCCCTATAAAAAGGGAGGGAAAAAGTCTCTTCCCTTATTACTGGGTGTAGGGAAGAGCCAGGAACTAGACAAATAGTGAACTGAGGTCTGATGGATTTGATGGGGGAAGAAGAAGAGAGTAGCATGAAACTCTGGTTCTAGGTATGTGGAAGTGAGGGCAGGGATGTTTTGTTGCCAGTATCCAGCCTCAGTCTTGCCTGAGTTGCCATGGTGATGGTAGAAGGAGGAGGGGAGATGGTTTATATGCTGCTGCTAATTGTGCATGCATGCAAGATCAGGATCTTAGGTCTTCTTTCTAGCCATTTGTTGGCATTTTTCATTTTCTTCTTCAATTACTGTGATCATTTACTACTATGTAGCTCTGCTATACAGTAACTGATATACACAGAAGTTCAGGGTTCCTTAGAGAGTGAAGTATGTGTTTATCTTGATATCCCTAAAGATGGCTATAGATATACTTATTAAACTGCCACTTTCAAAATCTAAGCTTTCCAGAAGGAGATGGGGACAGGAAATTTCTGGGATAGTAAGGATGATGATAGAATTGAGGAAATGGAAGGGAGAATGGAACAAGTATTTATAAAATGCCTATGATATTTCAGGTAGTGGTGTTAAAATCTATATTTACAAATTTATCTCATTTGATTTTTACAACAACTTTGTAAAATAGAAATTATTATTATTTCCATTTTACAGATGTGGAAACTAAGGCAAACAGCAGTTTTTTCAGGGGTTACATAGCAAATAAATATCTAAGGTCAGATCTGAATTCAGATCTTTTTGACTTCAAGCCCACTGTACCACCTTGCTATTTCAATTACATTACAATTACTGGAATTATACATGAGGGTAAAATATACTGTCTTCTTAAAGTTCTTTTCTTGAGGAACAGATAATCACGAAGAAGTGCAAGAAAATGTTTTGTGTGTGTGTGTGTGTGTGTGTGTGTGTGTGTGTGTGTGTGTGTAAAGGCATAGATTTTGTTGCTGTTATAGATGAAAAATTTGACATCTAAGATATGTAGAAAAATGTTAGGTTCTTAATAAGTGCTAAGTTGGTACTTAACAATTCTCTACCTCAAAGTTCACACCTTTAGTTCAAACAAGCAAGTTCATTGGTTGAAGTATTTTTCCCACAAGCCCCTGAGTTATCCCACGCCCATTCTCTGGGAGGATAAAAGGAGAAGTTAGAGTCTGGAAAGTCAGTTCTGGATTGGGTCAAGGAGAACACTTCCCATGGATTTGCAAGTCCAGCAATCCCGTACTTTTGGAGAGGAAGAAGGATCTAGTCTGAGCCAGAGTTGTGACAGTGGCCTGGAGGAGGAGTCTGAATTGGGGAAGGACAAGAGCTGGAGGAGATTCAGAGCTCCCAAGAAACCTGCTCACAGAGAAAAGATTTTACAGAACAGAGATCTTCTCCCAGAGAAGGATTACAATTGAGAGACAAAAGGACCTTTACATTTTGGTGCCCACATCGTGGGGCAAGGACTTTTGCTTATCCTGACAAGGACTTATTCTAAGCCCTTCAGAGGAGCTAGCCTGGAACTTGACAAAAAAGCTTTTTAAAAAATATAAACTACTAAAACATGTACATGAAGAAACAACTTTCAAGGGAATTTAAGCAATTTAGAGAGAAAATGATCCATTCTTCATAGAACTGAGGACTTGGATCTCTTTTTCAGTAAGGTAGAGAGATATTTTATTTGTGAGGAAACAGTTTAATATTATAACAGGACAGAGAAAAATCTTTTTTTTAATAAAAAAACTAAATAAATTTGAGTATAAAGAAGCATCATTTCAAGGGCACCAAAGAGATGAAGGACATTTTTAGAACTAAAACATGATGGGTATCTCAATTAATATACATGATTTATGACTAGAGACAGTAAAATTTTACAAATGAGAAATCATATGAACATTTGGAGACTAAGGTATGTTATAAAAAGAACTATGAATTCAAGTTTCAGTTTTGATTTTTTTTTGTTTCAAATTTTTTCTCCCTCCTTTCTTTACCTTTCTCAGAACCAAGAGAGCAAGCAATTTAATATAGGTTATACATGGATAATCATTTTAAAACATATTTCCATGTTTGTCATGTTGTGAAAGAAAAATCAGAACAACAGGGAAAAAACACAAGAAAGTAAAAGAAATCAATTAAAACAAAAAAGATAAAAATAATATATACTTCAATCACATTCAATTTCCATAGTTCTTCCTCTAGATGTTAAGTATCGTTTTCCATACCAAGTCTATTGGAAATGTCTTGGATCACCAACTTGCTGAAAAGAGTTATCTATCATAGCTGATCATCACATAATCTTACTGTTATTGTGTACAATAGAACTATCAATTCAAAATGAGAAATTTTGGAGAGTTGTGATTTTTGAAGTGACAGGTGAGTCTTGGAGTCAGTAAACCTATTGAACCCAACAAGAATGAACAGCATCAGTATGGAAAGCAGCAAAACAGGTAGAGGAACTTGAAGAAAGGGAAGAGTTCAACTGGGGAGGAGGCTAGGCTGAGAGTATACTCATCTTGAGCCATAGTTGTTATAATCACTCAGCTAAGAGAAAGGTTCAGCTGGATGATTTCTGATTGATGCAGAGAATTGAATTGATGGATCAAGAGCTCTTTTGATAGCCATTGTTCTATAGTACCACCTAGAATTGGAGAAAGGCAAGTTTTTCATAAGGGATTGTCATTTTCTGCTGCCACCTTTGGCTTGAGAAGGAAAAATAGAGGGGCATTGCAACTTTGGTTTCTTGGTGAGATGATACATATGACCATGGAAACAATCAACATGAACTCAGACAGATTATGGGAGATAGTGGAGAATTGAAGGGATTGCGATGGTCCATGGGGTCAAGAAGAATCAGATATGACTAAATAAAAAACAGTATCTTGGTGAAGGGAGCTGTGATGCAAAAGGCTCTGTTCTGATTGGACAGTACAGCATCCAAGGAAGTAAATAATAAGATAATCAGTTTGATACATTCTGTAGTTCTCTAGCTTAAAGAAAATGGCTATTTGTATTAAGAGCTAACTTTTATGTTTCAACAAAGAAGAGGATTTCCCCAGACAAAGAATATTGAGGATCAATAGAATAATTTTCTTTCTTCACTTGTTTCCCTGTCAGCTTCCTATATTCATTGTAGTTGTTAAGTATTTTGGTGGAAAAGTGTGTGATTTGGGTTTATATGTGTGTTGAGATGTGTTTTATTGTTTATGCATTTTCTTTAATATATTAATATCTATAATATTATTCTTTCATTTGCCTTATTGGTAAGTAAATAATTTTAAGATATAAAAATGTTATTATTGTGAGTGACTTCCTTTACTATATTAGTATCTATAGTATTCTTTCATTTTCCTTTTGGTAAGTAAATAATTTGAAGATATATTGTGTATGACTTTTTGTAAAAAATATCATGTGAATATGAATTCATTGGGTTTAAGAAGATAGTTGTATAATTATCAAATACATTGGATAGGGGCTCAAGAGTAGCGAGATATCTAGTGCTTCTCAATGGAACTATCCCTAGGACTCTGAGAGAGTTAAAAATACTAATGTGATAGATAGTAGGTTATCTTTGGGAACTTAGGCCTGCAAGTGTGAAAACAGGTTGGATAAGTAAGTGAAATTTGGATAAAGAGTAGAGACCTACTCTATACACAGACCTATACGCCCAGATGAGAGATGTGAGGTACCAGCTTTGACATTGTAGGGTCCCAATTTGACATTAACAATCCACTCTGCTTAGACTGATTGACCTTGTTTCAACTCCAAGGAACAAGATGCCCCTAGGGTAAGTATACTTGTCTTTCCCCCATCTTTGTGTGTTGTATTGGAGGGGTGATATTACATTATGTAATGTGGGAGGGCATTAGATTATAAACCCCTTGAGAACAGAGACTTTCTTTTTGTTAATTGTTTCCTCAGTGTTTAGCACAGTTTCCACTATGTAGAAGGTGATTAATAAATGTTTATTGCATTGTAGGACTCTTATAAGTGTAAAACCACAACTTATGCAGCCATTCTCCAACTGATAGTTCCTTGCCACTACAAAAAGAACTGCTACAAACACTTTTGCACATGTGGGTCCTTTTCCCTTTTTATCTCTTTGGGATACAGACATTTGTGGTATATGTTGTTCTATAAGAAATAATGAGCAGGCTGATTTCAGAAAATCCTGGAAAGACCTACATAAAACTGATCCTGAGTGACATAATCTTGTTGTTACTACCGTGTTTCCCCGATAATAAGACCTATCCTGAAAATAAGACACCCACATACTCTTTAATATTCCGCTAAAATAAGCCCTCCCCCGAAAATAAGCCCTATCGAACTTACTATGAAAACGGTCATCATGGTGATCCCCTGCGCTATATGCTGCGTAGCGGTACCTTCAGTAAGCAGCGCCGCCCTCCCCTCCCGGGTGAAACGCACGTCGCGCTCCGAGCTGCATCCAATCAGAGCTGCAGCAGTGAGCGCGTCATCCTCTTCTTCCCTGGTGATTTGCTTGCTGGCGCTACTGAGAGCAGCGCCGCGGAGTAGAGCTGAGACAGGACCATCTAAAAACTCGGTAAGTTCAGTAAGCGATGGAGAATAAAATAAGCACTCAGGGGGCATGATGGAGGCTAAAAGGGGCATGATGGAGGCTAAAATGGGCATGATGGAGGATAAAAGGGGCATGATGGAGGCTAAAATGGGCATGATGGAGGATAAAAGGGGCATGATGGAGGATAAAATAAGCCCTCCCCTGAAAATAAGCCCTCTGGTGTTTTTTAGTCCCAAAAAAATAATAAGACAGTGTCTTATTATCGGGGAAACACGGTATGTACAATGTTCTTTTGGTTCTGCTAGCTTCACTCAGGAGAAAGAAACTACTCCTGCCCAAAAACTTTGAAACCATGGGGCTGGGGTGGGTTGGTATACAAATGACAGGCCAGTGTCAGGTTGATTATGATTGAAGAATGCTGTTTCCTAAATGGAATATAATCATGAGAACAATTGGAGGCTTGTCTGGCTCATTATCCAACTTGAAGAGTCAACTGCCTGGACAGAATTTGCTTACACACGGGACTTGGTGAACTTATCCCATTTCTATTTCTTCCTCTTTCTGTGCTTTATTAACATTGTTTACCCTTGGGACTTTCCTACTTTCTTTAAATCTTAATTATTTGCTCTCTGTATCTTATAATGGGTTTTGTGTGCAGATAAAGATAAGCTAATTTTATTGAATTCTGAGTGCTTACTATAAATGAGTGAACTACACTATAGCAAAGGACAAAGGGGAACCCCTGAACTAATAGCCTTAGACTTGACCATGAATTGATATTAAAATAATCTCCCTAGAGACACAAAGGCTGACTTCATAGGGATTCCAAGAGAGGCCTATGGGAATCAGGATTCCTGGATTTAATCTTATGCCTGAAATGATTCTGGCTTAGCAATAGGGAATTAAGAATGTTGGAACCTAACCCTTGGCTTTGCTACTGACACTTGGACAAGTCAAATATGACTGTAGGCCAGGTCTGCGATGGCCCATGGAGTACTGCAAAAATTCAGAGCTATTCCCAAGAGTATTTTAACTGCAAACATTATTCATAGTGAAATCCTTTGAACTGTTTTAGGAACAAATGGAAATGTTTATTCCTAGAATACTCTTCCCATTGAAAAGGGATAGGAATGTTTTAGAAATGTTTGGCTTTAAAAAACTGCAACAGCAACAACCCAGAAATGTCTGCTCCAGCAATTCCAAAATGTTTCTAAGTAAAGGGAGCTTATGGAGAAAAATAATACCTTCAACCTGTTCCTAAGCTTCTAAAAAAGTTTTAGCTTTAGAGAAAATATTATATCTGGAAAACTCTAATATAAAGAAAATTGGAGTGACTCAGTACATTTGGAATAATATGCCTTTCTTACAGGTGTTCAGAAAAACCAAAGGACAGAGACAAAGGATTCTTGTTTCACAAAAAAATTCTAACAAAAATGTTGAGATAGGAGGAAGCAATATACTCAGCTCTCTCCAACAACTCCAGTGAGAACTGAGGGAGAACACTAGACTGAAAGCCAAGAAGAAGTCTCAATGAGAGGAAGATAACCAGAGACTTGCAGATACTGGGGAAAAGGTCCATCAAAGAGCATCTTAGAGAGTATCTTTTAGTATATGGATTTGGGTAGGTCTTGAAGCTCTGTAAAGAAAAAGAGAGCATGTAACAGTTCCAACTATCACTTTGAGCCTAAAGCAAAGTATTGCAGTATCCAGCTCAGATCAGGTCTAGGATAAGTGGTTTCTTGCCAAGTTACAAGAGTGTACACTAGAGTGAGCCGGCCTATCTCTTTGTGACCTCGAGGGTCCTAATGGATTATATGGCCAACAAATGAATAATCAGAGCAGGAGCACAGATCATGGGTGAACCTGAATTTGTGTTTCTCTCAACCTATATAACTTTCCATCCAGCTGAAAGAGCGCAAAGTGTGGCTAGCAGCTATTTACTGAAATTCCAAGAGGAATAAGCTACAGAGATACTGAAATCAGAGTCAAGAACCTGCAAAGGTCAGGATAGGAGAACAATAATCTTATGCTTAAAAGAATTGCATATTTATAACCTACATCAGATTGCTTGTTGTCTTGGGGTAGGGGAGGTAGAGGAGGAAGGGAGAAAAAAAATTGGAATGCAAAATCTTGCTAAAAAGAATGTTGAAAATTATCTTTACATATATTTAGGGAAACAAAATACTATTGGAGAACATCTTAGATTGGTTGCTTTCATTGATTTGAAAGTTTTCTGCATTCTAGATTGAGCCACTCTTGAGGTCTTTGCTGGGCTCTTTGCATAACATCCAGTATACAAATAAAACATCAGAAGAACACTAAAGAATACCTTTACAGAACACCTTTACAAAAAGTGACTATATTGTAATGCATAAAAACTTTACAAGTAAATGAATAAAAGCAAAATTACTAAAAATATTTTTTACTGACCACAAATGAAGTGACAGTTGTATTCAATTAAAGACAATTGAAGATAAAAATTATTAGGAGATAAAATAACAATTCTAAATAATCGGATGGGCAAAGAATAAATTATACAAATGATGCTAAATTTCATCAAAAATAGTAACAGCAATAAGATCACATAATAAAATTTTGGGGAGCAGCCAAAGCAGTCTGTAATGGGAGAGGGTTTTTTTTAACCTTAAATATCAAAATAGAAATTGTTAATATCAAAGAGATTGTTAAATTTAAAACAACAATATGAATATGTAATACTGGTTTTTAAACCAATAATATAAATAAACCATTAACTATTTAAATGGATACATATTTATGAAATTTTAAAATGCCTAGATTAATAGAATGAGAAACAGAGAACTTAACCCAATTTCAGAAGAAGAAATTGGACAAGCTATAAATGAACTCCCAAAGCAAAAAGATGCTTAGAATTATAGATGGATTTGCAAGCAATTTCTATCAAGTTTTTTATAAACTGCCACAGAGCAGGAAAAGGAGATAATCTATCAAATTATTTCTATGGAACAAATATGGTCTTGATATGTAAACTAAAGGATGATGAAATCAAGAAAGAAAATTTTCTATTAATATTCCTGATGAATATCAATGTAAAATATATAAATAAAATCTTATCAAAAATGGGAGAAAAGAAATAAATTATATGGTGGTTACTATATGCCAGGTACTATGTGAAGTGTTTTTTTGTTAATATTATCTTATTAGATCTTCCCAATAACCCACCAAGGTTAATGCTGTTATGACCCCATTTTGTATTGAGAAAACTGAGGCAGACAGAATTGCCCAAGGTTATACAGATAGTAAATGTTTGAGATTTGATTTGAACTCAGGTCTTCCTGACTCCAAGACTTTATCTACTATGACACCAACTGCCAGCAAAAGAGTCACAGAGATATATCAACACAATTATATATTATGACCAAATTGGATTCCTACCAAGAACTCAGAGCTGGTTCAATATTAGATATACTATAAACATAATAAAATATTAATTTAAAGAACACTAAAATCATATAATTATATCAGTAAATGAAAAAAAGCATTTTATGAAATAATACCATTTCTATCATATATGCTAAAAATTTAGTAATAAATGGATCTTTTCTTAATCTGGCTAAATATTATCAAGAGTTGGCATTATATGTGATGGAAATGATCTGGAAGAGTCTAATAAGCCCAGAGGTAAGGCAAGGATATCGGTTATCACTACTATGATTTGATATAATACTAGAAAGGCTACTCAAAATGAGACAAAAAAAGAAATGGATTAGAAATAACTCTGGAGAGTCAACTAAAATTAATTATTAACTTCAGCAAAATTATTTTTTTCTATTCTTTAGTCATTTTAGTCATGACCAACTTTTTTTTTTTTTTTTTTTTTTTTTTTTTACTGAGGCAATGGGGTTAAGTGACATACATAGCTATGCCACATAGCTAGGAAGTTTAAGTGTCTGAGGCCAAATTTGAACTCCGGTCCTCCTGACTTCAAGGCTGGTGCTCTATCCACTGCACCATCTAGCAGCCCCCATGACCAACTTTTCATGATCATGAACCCATTTGGGGTTTTCTTGGCAAAGATATTGGAGTGATTTGCTATTTCCTTCTCTAGCTCATTTTATAGGTGAGGAAACTGAGGCAATCAAAATTAAATTAGTTGCCTAGGATCACACAATTAATAAGTGTTTGAGATCTGATTTTAATTCAGGAATTTCAGGTCCAGTCCTCTACCCACTGCACCACCTAAATAAAAACATAAATTATCAGAATTTCTGATATTTCAAATGAAATATATATTTCAAGTGAAATATATATTTCAAATGAAATTCAGTAGGAAGAGATAGAAAGAGAAAATCCATTCCAAATAACTATTAAATCAATCAATCAATAAACAATTATTATGCGCCTACTATGTACCAGGTACTATGTTAAGTGCTGAAGATACAAAAAGAGGCAAAATACAGTCCTTCCCCTCAAGAAGCTTTCAATTTAATGGGGAACACAATAAACAAATATATACAAACAAGATATGTACAGAGAAAATGGGATGTGATCAACAGAGAGAATGCATTATATTTGAGTTAGGAAACGCTTCCTGTATCAGATGGGATTTTAGGTGGGACTTAAAGGAAGCCAGGAAGTTCAATAGTCAGAGTGGAGAAAGCATGAAAGGACAGTCATAATAGAATGCTAGAAGCCTAGAGATGGAACGTCTTGTTCTTAGAACAGCCAAAAGATCATCCTGAACCAAAGAGTACATGTCAAGGAGTATGGTGTAAGAAAACTGGAAAAGTAGGAAGGGACTAAATTATGAAGGCCTTTGAATGTCAAGCAAAGTATTTTGTATTTGATCTCAGAGGCAACAGAAGTTTCTGGAGTTTATTGAGTACTTAAGAAATTATCTACCAAGTCACACAAGAATTACATGAAAACATCATCAAACACTTTATAGAAAAGTAACCCACTGTACTGGAGACATTAATTACTTAAAACTGAGAATATCACCTAAATTAGTGCCATGCCAATGCCAAGAAAGTACTTTATAGACCTAAACAAATGACGAAATTCATCTGGAGGAGCAAGAAATCCCAAAACCTCAAGATTAGAGGAGAGGAGGAAAGGAGGAAGGGAAAGGGATTGTGATTCCACAAGAGAAAACAATAAATACTACAAAGCAGTAATCATTGAAGCAATTTGGCATTAATTTAAAAATAGAGGTTCATTAGTGTAACAAATTAGGTACCCAACATACCCAAGCAAACAAACCTAGTACTTAGTAAAGTGTTTGCTATATTATCCAAGGACACTAGCTAATGATATAAGGACTCACTATGTGACAAAAATTTCCGGGAAACTGGAAAGAAGTCTGGCAGAAATTATGTATAAATCAATATCTCACATACTTTCACTCGACAATACTGCTACTAGACCTATACCTTCAAGAGATCAAAGAAGGAGGGGAAAGGGACCCATAGATACAAAAATACGCTTCTTTATTATATGAAAAAAATTTTTTTTTACCCTGTCCCACTTCCCATAATACTCAAGATCTCTTCACCCCTTCTACTCCATTCTCTGGAATGTAGCTCCCTAGGTAACAAACTTGTTTTCATATTAAACCTTTTCCTTTCTCATTGCTTTATTCTTGCTTTCACTGAGACCTGACTCCTTCCTGAAAGCATGCACTTGTTGACATTTTTTCTTTTTTTTTTTCTGTTAAGAATGATTTACTTAGTTTCCTGATACCTGACTTCATAGTTTTTTCTTTACAATTTTTAAAATTTTAATTAGCCAAGATTCATCTTCTTGTTCTCTCATCTTAAATCCCTTCCTCTCTTCCTCATTGAGAATACCAGAAAAATTCCATTACATAGTTAGTCAATTTCCACATTGTAAATATTTTTTTAAAATTGTTTCATTCTGCATACTGAGTCCTTCCCCTCTTTATCATGAGGTAGGTAGCAAGTTTCATCTGTACTCCTCTGGAATCTTCATTGGTTGTTATGTTGATAAGAGATCAGCACGATAATATAATATTCGATTGCATTTATACAATAAAACTTGTTTATTCAATCTCTAGTTTATGGATTCCCCCTCAGACTCTTATTTCCCACTACAAAAAAGGGCTATAAATATGTTTGTATATCCTTAGAATTTGTTTTGCTTAGGATTTATTCTTCCCTTACTCTACCTTCTCTTCTTCCTTTTCCCTCCTATTTTTTTTTATTGAGTGAAATGCATTTCAGTACCCAATTCTATGTGTGGTTTAATTTAGCCTGGAATGGTGGGGCCTCTGTGCATGTTACAGCTTTTTTGGAACTACAGGTGAGAATTAGGTGGGTTAGGTGGATCAGGTGGGCACCAAAGGTGAAAAACAGCCCAGAAAAGGCCTTAGCAGCCCTCACATCAAAGATACTAGGCTTCTCTGAATACACTCTACATTAAGATCCTTCCTTGAACTAAACTGCCAAACATTCAAACTTAACGGCAGAGTGCAACCCTGTTGGACTGGCCACATTGTTAGAATCTCAAATGTAAACTTGCCAAAAAGACTATTTTCATGGAAAACTCACACAGGGAAAGCTTTTACATGACGGTCAGAAAAAGTCTCTCTTAAGAACTTAAGAATTGATTGCACAACCTAGGAGTTACTGACACAGGACCACCCAGTAAGGTGTGCCCTCATCAGAAAAAGTACTATGTTTGATGAGCAAAGCAGAATTGAATTAACTCAAAAGAAATGCTAGATGCACAAAGTTTGAATACATTCTATGTTCTATTTGTTCATATCTTCGTATGGACTATTTGTGTCCCAACAGTAGTAGAGCATTCCAAACTCATAGTGATCTGATCAACCATAGCCAGACACACTCTAACTTGACTTTAATATAGTGATGTCATTTTGATCATCTTTGAGAATGAAGGATAATAATCAATCAATTTCTCTGTGTGTGTATTCTTCTTCCTTTTGATCAATTCAGATAAGAATCATGTTTATGTATCAGCAATTTATCAACCCCCTCCACTTTGTTTGTATGTATATCTGCTTGAGCACTCTGATTATGAGAATTTTCCCTAACCCTTCTTTCCCTTTTCCATCAATATATTTCTTTCCTCTTCTCTTTGTATTCTTTTCTTATTATCAATAATAATAGAATGATTCCAAGAAGAATCTTGTCTAATTGAATTACTATGAACTCCAATGATGATAAGGTTCAAAGGGGATACATGTATTATCTCCCACATTCAAATGTAAGTTATTTATCTTTGTTTGGATCTTTATCATTATTCATTCATGTTTACCTTTTTTATGTTTCTCTTAATTCTATTTTTGAACTTTAAATTTTCTATTTAGATCTTTTCATAAGAAATAATTAGACGTCCATTATTTCATTAAAGATTCATTTTTTTTCTCTGTAGTATTATACTTAATTTTGAAGGATAAGTTATCTTGGCTGTAAGCCCATATCTTTTGTTTTTTGGAATATTATATCCCAACTTCTCCACTCCTTTATAGAAGTGGCTGCTAAATTGTGTAATTCTGACTATGGCTCTTCAGCACTCTTTTAGCTACTCACAGTATATTTTCTTTGACCTGTAAGCTCTGGATTTTAGCTGTGATGTTTCTGAGAGTTTTCATTTGGGAGTTGAACAGTATATTCTTCCTATTTATGCTTTGACCTCTTGTACAAAGATATCTGGGTACTTTTAAGATTTCTTGAAATATGATATCTAGGCTCATTTTTTTGGTCATGATGTTCAAATAGTTCATGATGGTCATGTTCTTTCTTCTCCATATGTATTCATTGACACTTTTTTTTGTTATGAAATACCATAGTTTTTTTTTCAATTTTTAAGGTTTTTCACTTTAATATTTCTTATTTTGTGGAGTTATTAATTTTGGTCCACTTTCAGATATTTCACATATTATTGGAGTCAAATTTTGAACCTCTTGTGCCAAGCTGTTATTTCTTTTCCAGTGATTTATTTTTCTAGCTCTCAATTCTTTTCTACTTTTTCTTCAAATGTTCTTGTTATAATTATTTAAGTTTTGAAAATTTCTTTAAAAAGCTTTTGCTTTTTTTTTCAGGAAATCTAATTGTATTTATATCCAAGTTGTGTTTTAGATGTTTTAGAGTCATGCTCTTCTGTGTTTGTGCTTTGAGCATCCCTATTACCATAATGGCTCATCATGATTCTTTTTTTGTTTGCTTATTTTCCTAACCAACATCCTGATTTTGGTAGTTAAGTTAAAACAGGGCTCTGTGATATTTTGAAAGGTAAGATATGGGCTGTCATATTGCTGCTTTCTTGGTAGTATTGATTATTGTATGTCCAAATTTTCACAAAAGACTGGAGACTTGCAAATTTTAAGTGTTCCCAAAGTCATCTGATACAGGGCAAAATATGATTGCTTATATCCTGGATGAAATTCTGCAATTTTCCAACCCAGATTTGGGGCTGTGCAAGAGTAGACTGCTGTTAAACTTCACTCCTATCAGCCAGCTAAAAATCACTGTTGATTCAGAGAGGCAAAATTATAGGCTCTTCTTTGGTCTGAGATGTCTGTCCTGGTTATTCTTCTACAATTTGGTCTAGATGCTGGAAGTGATAGCTTGCTCTGTGTCTGGCATCTGAATCATGTCCATCTGGCATTGCAGTATCTGATGTGGGTCTAGGGTGCACCCTGGGACCTCCTCTTGTACTGCTCCTGGACCAACCATTCCCAGTGTCCACAGATTTTCCCATCTCTGTTAGACTATCTGAAGTTAGACAAAGAACTCATTTTGACTATATCTGAATTTCCTTATTAGAATTTGATCTATTTTCTAGATCTGTTTGGAGATATTTGTGGAAAAAGCTCACCAAACTACTACTATCCATTCCCACCATGTTGACTCTGACTCAGCTCTATTTTCATAGAAAAGAACTGGAAACAAAGGGGATATCCATCATTTGGGGAAATGATTGAAGAAATTGTAGTATGTGAATGTAATAGAATATTACTGTGATGTAATAAAGGCTCCATTTCAGAGAATTCTGGGAAGAATTATATGAACTGATGCAGAATCATATGAGTGAATCAGGAGAACAATTTATATAATGACAGCAATCTTGTAAAAAAAAAAAGAAGGAAAGAAAGAAAGAAACAAAATGAAAAGAAACTCAGAAAGACTTAAAAACTCTAATCAATGAAATGATGTCATAGCTCCTTCAGAGGAACTTTGAAGAAGCAGCCTATTCATCCACAGGGTAGTGATGGACTCAAAATGAAAAGAATGAGACTTGTATTTTTGGATATGGCAAATATGTGTGTGTGTGTGTGTCACACACACACACACATATATACACACATCCTTGTTACAAGGGTTTTCTTTTTTTTTTTGGTAAGGGAAAGTGAAGTAGAAATAATTTCTCTCCCACTAGTGTACAATTAATTCCCCCACCCCCAAAACAGAAGGAATGTCAGAAAGAATCAGAGACAAAGAGGACAGATTTGAAAGTGGTATTTATTTTTTATAAACTTTAAAAGTAAGTGGTTTCTTGTTTAATCTATATTGGATTGCTTGATATTTAGGGGAAGGAGGGGGGAACAAGAGGGAGAAAAAATTGGAACACAAGGTTTTGCAAAGATGAATGTTGAAAACTATCTTTGCATATATTTGAAAAAATAAAAAGCTATAATTAAAAAAGAAAAGTAAGTGGTTTGTAATGGATATTTACAGTTTTGTGTGTAATTATTCTCTTCTAGTCTACAAAACATATTGAAGTACTCATTTTGTTTGGTTTAAGATCAGGACTTTTTGAAAAAGATGAAAAAGGATTTCTTTTGTAAAATGAGGTATGATTAAAGGTTTGCTTAGTTTTATTGTGCAGGATTTAGGATTACTTCCATTAGTGTGAGAAAAATCCTAGTGCAGAAACTTATTTAGCAAGTCACCTGTAGTACTCAAAGAGTTGCCTGGACCGATGAGAAGTTAAATTATTTGCCCATGATCTTACAGCTGGTGTGTATTAAAGACAGGACTTGAACACAGGTCTGGCCCTTTATCCAGGGTACCATACTATTCTTCAAAAATTCATTTAGATTGTGAGTTCCTTGTTTATTGGAGTTGGGATTTTTGTTTTTATTTGTATCTCCAGTGTATGTGGCACATAGGATGCCCTTGATAAATGCCATTGGACTAACTGGTCATGGGCCATTAAATTAAAACTTTACTGGAAAATGAAATAGCAATAGAAAAAAAAAAAAAGAAGCTGCAGACAAATGAAAAACAGCAAAGAAAGGAAGACAAAAGCCTATGAGATCACCAAACATGTCAAAGGGGAAAATGAGCCAATATATACAAATCTGTTTTATCTTTAGGTTTTCAGGAAAGCTGATGTTGTGGAATATGAAACAGGTTTGTGGTGAGGCTGATGCTGATATTGCTGATTGTTGATGACCCTACAACATTACCTTCATAACTACTACGGGAACAAAAACTAATTTTTCCTTTTTTGCTGTTCATTCATGCTTGATCCTTTTATCCCATTTTGAGGTGGTTTTTTGGGAGGGGGGCAAAAATACTAGAGTGGTTTGCCATTTTCTTCTCCAGTGGCTCCATTTTGTCAGACAATCAGAAGCTATGAGACTTGTCCAGGGTTGCATAATTAGGAAGTGTCTGAGACTGGATTTGAACTTAGATCTTCTTGATTCCAGGTCCAGTGCTCTTTCCATTAAACCACCAACTGCCTCTAAATCTCTAATCCTTTCCTAAACTCTCACAAATCACATAACACTTACTTTTGTATGGTTATGTATTATTACCCTACAGACACATCCTACTTGAAGTACAATTCATTTCCAGGTAGAGATAATAATTTTATTTAGCTAAACTAAGGATACTTTTACTTCCCCTCACACATCCTGCCTCCTAAAAAGTCTGGATCTTGAAGCCCTTGACATACAAAAGATGTAAGTGTGTAAGAAAAGGGAATAAGTACATTTGGCTATGATTTCAGACATCACTACTTAAAGGGCACCCAAAGAAGGAACAGCTTGCAGCATGTGGCTAAGTTTTCCTCAAAAAGCTCATAATATAATTGTTGAAAAGGGCACTATGAGCCCAAATTATAAGATAATTATGTTCAGTCCCAAATTCAACATAATAAAAATTATTTGCTCCCAAACCCTAGCAACCATATCCAAATGAAGGGAAAGAACACAAAACAGAATGCAGACTCTCGAAGTAGCAATAAAACCACAACAAAGCTATCCACTTCAAGTCTATTTTGAAAAAATCTTTGATAATACTGGTAATTCTTTGCCACATATCCATTCTCATTTCACAGCTCCCTTCTGTAGATATAAAAGTTTTTTGTCCTTTGGGGATATGAAATCAACTTTATTCCTTAACTCAAAATGTTCATTTTTTAAAAAATATGTGATTACTCATTTGTGGTAAATTCTAATGTAAAAGATAGTTACCCAGTATGAAAATTCTCTTCTGAGAAATAAAATTTCTAATTCTACCTGAATTGTATTTGATAATCTCAAGAAGATACTTCAATATAGTCCCAAGATCTTGTTTACAGGAAGTATGACTAGAAATTTGGAAAACATTGGGTGTTACCAAGTGTAGGGAGGTTTTAGGGGAAGACAAAAGAAAATGGAAAAAAATAAATATATGTAATATATATTATATATAATATATATATATATTATATATAATATATAAACAGAGAGAGGGGGCGGGGAGAAAATGAGAATATGAGAATACATGGTTAGGGGAAGATTGCCATAGTGTTACAGTGCCTCTAATAATTCCTATTTTCTGATTGTACCAATAAGAGAAATAATCTATCAACTCTGATGTATCTCAAACAATTGGATTTTATACTTTTCATATGGATTATTTAGGAAGCATCAGTAAGCCAACTAAGTAACTTTAAATGGAAATGTAGACCAAAAGAAAAAAATAACAAAATTTTCTTATTGAGTGTAGAGTGGGCTCAAAACCTGAAAATTTGCCTGTCACCTTTATTTATGAAAGTCCAGAGGGACTTCCAGCCAAGATGGTAGAGAGGACATACACATCTGTCTAAGCTCCTTATTGCTCTCAGAATACTTTATGTCATGACAAAGTCTCAGAATTAGTGCTTGACTGAAAAAAACCTACAAATAATTACCAACAGAAGATATCCTCGAAATTCTCCAGAAAAGATTTGGTTTTGCTCACGGACACAGACTGAAGATAGGCAGCAAGAGCACGAAAGGTGGCTCACACTAAGAAGACCTGAGGGGGGTGAGGTGTGATCTCAGCCATTTCTGCCGAGAGGACTTTACCACAGTGTGGCTACTTTGCTCTGGCAGGAAACCAGTAGATCAGCAGAAAATCTATAAACACAGGGGATAAAGACAATAACTCCAAAAAGCTAGGGTCTCTCAGAACCTGGCCACACCCACCCAGCACCCAGAGGGTCTCAGCACACTCTCAGAGTCTCAGAATGCAGACGCAGTGCACCCATTGCTGTCCTGCTGCCTCCTTATGTCTCACTGCTTCCCCCTGCAGTCTGTATAGGAAACTTAGTAATATCATCCAGCTCCCTCCCCCCCAAAAAAAGCAGACTGCATTTTTTTTGTTAGTTTGTTTTCTTTGATTAAATTAAAGCGCACTCTAACAATAGATATCTTCTATATGGATAGAGAGCAGACTTTAAACTCTGAGGAGATTAAAAACAGACTGTCTCCAGATGAATCCCAAAGGGGGATATGATCTGATCCTCAATGCACAAAACTCTCATAGAAAAAGTTAAAAAGGCTCTCACAAGAGAGCTAGAAGAAAAATGGGAAAAGGAAAGGGAAGCTTAGCAGAAGTGTCAGGATAAGTCATGTTACTGATTAAAAGATAGAATGTATAAAAGAAATCAACTCCCTGAAAAATAGAATTAGTGAATTGGAAAAAGAAAATGGCTCTCTAAAAAATAAAATTGGCAAAAATGGAAAAAAGTTCCATAGAACAAAACAACTCACTTAAAAACTCAATTGGACAATTAGAAAAAGAAATTAAAAAGTAAGTGAAGAAATTAATTAAAAATCAGAATCAAACAAATGGAATTGAATGACTCGAGAAGACACCAACAATCAGTCAAGCAAAACCAAAAAAATGAAACAATGGAAAAAAATGATAAATACCTTCTTGAGAAAACAACAGACCTGAAAAATAGATCTAGGAGAGTCAATCTGAGAATTATTGGACTTCCTGAAAAATATGATGAAAAAAAGAGCTTAGAAACTATTTTCCATGAAATTATCAAAGAGAACTGCCCAGATGGTATAGAAACAGAGGGTAAAATAGACATTGAAAGAATTCATCGATCACCTACTGAAAGGGACCCTAAAATCAAAACTCCAAGAAATATTGTGGCCAAATTCCAGAACTATTGGACCAAGGAAAAAATACTACAAGCTGCTAGAAAAAAAAATTCAAATATAGAGGAGCCACAATTATGATTACTCAAGATCTAGCAGCATCCACATTAAAGGATTGAAGGGCCTGGAATCTGATATTCTGAAAAAATAAATCAGAGGAACATAGAATAGCTTACCTCTCAGACTTGTGGAGGAGTAAGGAATTTGTGACCAAAGAAGAACTAGAGATCATTATTGATCACAAAATAGAAAATTTTGATTATTTCAAATTAAAAAGCCTTTGTACAAAAAACAAAACAAAACAAAACAAAACAAAAAAACTAATGCAAACAAGATTAGAAGGGAAGGAAGAAACTGGGAAAACATTTTTACAGTTAAAGGTTCTGATAAAGGCCTCATTTCCAAAATATATAGAGAACTGACTCTAATTTATAAGAAATAAAGTCATTCTCCAATTGATAAATAGTCAAAGGATACGAACAGACAATTTTCAGATGAAGAAATTGAAACTATTTCTAGCCATATGAAAAAATGCTCCAAGTCATTGTTAATCAGAGAAATGCAAATTAAGACAACTCTGAGATTCCACTACATACCTGTCAGATTGACTAAGATGATAGGAAAAAATAATGATGAATTTTGGAGGGGATGCAGGAAAACTGGAATACTGATGCACTGTTGGTGGAGTTGTGGATGAATGCAACCATTCTGGAGAGCAATTTGGAATTATGCCCAAAAAGTTATCAAACTTTGCATACCCTTTGATCCAGCGGTGTTACTACTGGGTTTATATCCCAAAGAGATACTAAAGAAGGGAAAGGGACCTGTATGTGCCAAAATGTTTGTGGCAACCCCTTTTGTAGAGGCTAGAAACTAGAAAATGAATGAATACCCATCAATTGGAGAATGGTTGGATAAATTGTGGTATATGAATGTTAAGAAATATTATTGTTCTGTAAGAAATGACCAGCAAGATGAATACAGAGAGGCTTGGAGAGACTTACATGAACTGATGCTGAATGAAATTAGCAGAACCAGGAGATCATTATACACTTCAACAACAATATTGTATGAGGATGCATTCTGATGGAAGTGGATATCTTCAACAAAGAGATTGATCAATGATGGAGGGAATCATCTGCACCAAGAGAAGGAACACAGAGAAATGAATGTGGACTACTTGCATTTTTGTTTTTCTTCTCAGGTTACTTTTACCTTCTGAATCCAATTCTTCTTGTGCAAGAAGAGAACTATATGGTTCTGCATATATATTGTATCTAGGATATACTATAACATATTTAACATGTATAAGACTTCCTGCCATCTAGAGAAGGGGATAAAGGGAAGAGAAAAGTCAAAACAGAAGTGAGTGCAAGGGATAATTTGTAAAAAAATTACCTATGCATATATTCTGTCAATAAAAAGTTATAATTTAAAAAAAGAAAAGAAAAAGAATGTTGGTTAGGTATAGAAGGTTTGGTGTTTTTTTTTGTTTTGTTTTGTTTTTGCACTAGCTTTTAGCTGTAACTGTAGTTGAAATTGGGTTAGTGGTGAGTAGTATGAATTAAGAAAATACCACGTTATTAAGTGGGAGAATGTAATGGTTTGATTCATGAAACATTCATGTGAAACATTTGTTACAAGTCACAAAAGTTTGCCGTTTATTATGTGAAATAACTTAAGGGCTCAATCACATGTGACTAAGCAATGCAGAATCATATAAGATTAGACAAGGTCAGGTTCTAGGGAGAAAAGGAAGGAGTTAGAGAAGAATTTTAGAGGTGCCAGGAAAGGGACAGAGAGGGATCTGATAGAGTATAAATTTTGACCAGACCCCAGATAATCAAGAGAGTCTTGGAAGTTGGTCTATCTCTATGTAATAATGGAAACAAGATAGTTGGATTAGAATTAGTGATAATCAAGGACAATAAACTGATTAGAATTTCTGTTCCACAACATGGGAGAAATATGGATTTGGAAATAATCTAAGCCTGGACCATGATAGTTGCGTGAACTTAGGCAAGTTCTGAGCCTCATTAGTTCAATAGATTTTTTTTTCTTTCCATTTTATTAATCTCAACTTTGTTTTTCAGGATTTCCAATTTGGTTCTTAATTTGGGATTGAAATTTTTTCAAATTCTTTTTTTAGGTGCATATTTAATTTATTGTTCTGTTCTTTTTAAAATTTTGTTTGTTATAAGCATTTAAAAAAATAAATTTTCCCTTATTATTGTTTTGGTTGCCAAAAAAAAAAAAAAAAAAAAAAAGAAAAGAAAGTCCAAGAATATAACTAGATGGGAAAGACAATAACTTTACTACCTGTGCTTAATTTTATTTCTGTACTTTTATTCCCTCACTCATTTCCATGGATGAGAATAAAAAGTTTTAGGATTGAAAAACTGGAAAATCCTGAAACTCAGAGAGCCATTAAAGGTTCGTGAGAAGAGTAGCCTCTGAACAGATACCAACTTAAAGTAACCCAGCTACTGGAAATTAAGCATGAACTTTCTGACTCTGAGTAAGAGTGAAGCATCTGATAGAAATATGGCTCTGATGACCAGTTTGTTTATTTCTGAAGTATAAAATGCTCACACTAAAAATTTATTGCTTCACACAAACACACACACATATATATGTACACATAACATGTTTTATATAAGTATGTATTTATACATAAAATAAATCCTGAAGATACTGGTTAATTGTAATGACTATGGCTACATGTTCTAAGAGCATAATGCCTTAATGGGCAAGGAATTTCCTTCAGAGTTTTCATTCAATGAATTTCCTTTATTTCTGTTAAGATTCCGAAAAACAAAGAAACTCTTTCTGAGGGAACAAGAAGAGTTTTTCTCCTAGTCCAGTGGATAGAGGGTTAGGACTTCTAGCTTTTCTAAAATAATTATAGCATCCAAGCAATTCTAATAAACTTTGGATAGAAAATGCCATCTGCATCCAGAAAAAAGAACTATGGACGTTGAATATAAATGGATAAATGCTATGTTCATTTTTTTTTTTTGCTCTCCTATGATTTTTCCCTTTTGTTCTGATTTTTCTCTCCCAAGATTTTCACAAAGAAATGCGTATTTTAAAAGTCAATAAACATGTATAATCAGAAAAATAAAACAATAAAGAAGAAAAAAAGAATTATAGCAGACAGAACTCTGAAATTTAAAAGTATGAAGGCAGAATCCATTGGATTTTAAATCCTAGCTTTTATACTTATTGCCTGTGTGACTTTGGCCAAGTCATTTCTCCCTTTGGTACTCAATTTCCCCATTTTAAAAATAAATAGTTTGGACTAAATGAAAGTTCTCCTTCCAGCTCACATCCAAACATATATTTCTTATGTGAAGAAGAAGTAGCACTTCAACTGAGAACTCCAGCTCAAGCCAGAAGCTGGAAGAAGAGAGACACTCCATAATTTTGGGTTCATTGAATCCAGGCTTGGCGACCATCATCAGTAGTGTTGGCTGCAATGGAAATTATATAGTTATATAGCATGCAAAAGCAGTTACAAACAGGTCTAAAAAGCAGGAATATATTGTGGCCAACTCATACTGGCTTTCAAGAGCTGACTTGAATTTTTGATGTGCGCATATATAGTCTGGAAATCAAGGGGGCAGCTAGGTGACGCAGTGGATAGAGCTCCAGCCTTGAATTCAGGATGACCCGTGTACAAATCTGGTCTCAGACACTTAACACTTCTTAGCTGTGTGACCCTGGGCAAATCACTTAATCCCAGCCTGGGGGGGAGGGGGGAGGGAAGGAAATCAGAAAACTCTATAAATGAAGATTTGATTTGTTATTTTGTTAACTAAGAAAATGCTGACTTAGCATCTGACATCAATGGATTGAATTTTAAAGTAAATAATACATGCTGGTTTTATTTTTTGGAGATCTTGATGTCAAAATTTTACCAACACACCTCTGAGCTGGATCAGCACAATTATATGACCAAAAGATATCAGCTGCTCTACAACACCTCAGATATGTACAAGTCAACTTTTCATACATATGCTTTAGCTTTGCATTTTTCCTCTTTGATTGTCCTTCTAGTGTGCTCTGTATGTGTCCACTCTTTCCACTAATAATAGGTATATTTGTGAGAGCATATATCTCTTGTTTGTAGGGGGAAAAATAAATGCTTTACTTTCACTTTTCTTATATTTTTCATTAAATGCCTTTGCTTTGAATTCATCATATCCTCTGGCTGTCTACCAAAAACAAACAAACAAACAAACAAACAAAAAAACCAAACTGATAGATAAATAAACACCTCAGCAGGGATTCTGTGAACTATAGTTTTGGATAGAATGGATAGGGATACACAAATACCTGGAACTTCGTAGCTTTGTCCAAGTAATCTTGACCCTGGAGTAGACATTTTGTAAGTTGGAGAGTGACTTCTGGGTAATACAAAAAGAATAAGATGGCATCTTCTAGCAAATTAGGTGCATCTCCATGTAGGATTTGCAGACAAAAATTGAACAGAATAAGAAGGTGTTGTATGTGTCCTTATCTATTGCCATGGAGGGAAGAATCAGCACTTTACATCCATTATCTCATCTCATCATTCAACACCCCTAGGAGGTGGTACTATTACTCTCCATACCATTTTTCATGTGAAGAAGCTAAGGACTGAGCAGTTAGATTTGTCCAGAGTCAAACTGTTAAGTGTCTAAGGCAGAATTTATATGCAAATATTTTGTAGAAGCCCATGCTGTATTCACCTTGGCAGGCTGCTTCACTAATAAGATTACTTTCAGATACCATGTATAGATTGTTTCCCTTAAACCTGTAATGAAGTTATTGAAATTTAAAGGCCATAAAAACGTTCTGGCACTCCATGGTAGCACTTTAGGTAGGACACAAATGTGGATGCACTCAGGGAGAATTTCCTATAAGAATTTTTAGCAATTAATGTTGTGGTCTAACTGTGAATGCTGCTGTCAAAGTGATATTTGAAAAGTTTTTTGGCTTTCACTTCAAAGTATCCTTGAAATTTTCCACATTTTTGTTATTGAATGACTTAGCAAATTTTTTTCTTGGGTTCTGGAAAAGTAAACTTCAGACTGGAATCTGAGTCCAAGTTGGTGAAGTTCAAATGAGATTTTTACTGATGAGCCTCCTGCAATTTTCAAAAAACTGGATAATATCCTCTGGCAATAACAGGGGATTCAAGAGTGTAAGAATCATTAGCTTTTCCCCAACTGTCTCCTTATCAGTTCCTGCATGGATTATTTCAATAGCTTCTTTGCTAGTCTCCTTGCCCTTCTGTCTGTTCCCAACCAGATCCTGCATATTCGCAGGCCAACAGATTCTGTGCCACCTCTCTGCTAAGATGTGCAGGTTTTAGGACAAATTTAAAGGGTATGTAATACACACATGTGTTTGTGAAGCAACTTTAAGTATGAAAAAAATGAATAAAAAAAATGTGGTTTCAACTCTGTAAAAAAAATTATGTCAACCAAATTCCCTTAAGCATCAAAGTTCTTCAGATCAAGGAGCAGAAAGCTCCTACAAAATTTAAGAGTACCTAGTGAGCTCTGGTTCAAATGTTCAGACTTAACTTCCTAATCCCTGGGCTTTTAGTCATCATGGTTAATCACCCTAATTTATGATAAACCTTCCACATTCCTCTTCATTTTAATCTCTAAAGGCTAGACTATAACTGGTTACTCTACATAAAAGCTATGAACTCTAAGCCCTTTTTCTCTTTTATAAATTCTAGGGGATGACAGGTTGTAGGTAGGGAAACCCACAGAAATAAAAATATGCTTTTGGAATCAAGCTTGTTGCTTCTCTTACTTGTCTAGCCATATTGACTTAGTGAGACCTCAACTCATTCCCATCTAAAGAGTTCTTTCACTTTGTATATTTTCTGTAATATTCTGAAGTATAGAGCTCCAGTTTCTGTTTGCTACCTATTCAGATAAATAAACTTACTTGCTATTTATTATATTTGATGATCTTTTGTATAAATAGCATTTAGTGGGAAGTAGAGGAAAGGCAACTTTAAGAGGAAAGCATCTGAACCTAGAAATCATGTCCCTACTACAATTATACCTATTTCTAGTTATATACCACTTTCTCAGAGAAGAATAAAACAACTAGTTTGGTAGCTCCTTCTTCTTCCTTCCAAGAAGAAATTTCCAAATCTCCCTTGGAAAGGGGTGGGCAAGATCTCAGTTATCTCTATTCATGGCTCCTTATGAACTACATTTAGACAACTCATGCATCCATACTACATCTTATATGGGCAACACAGACCTTCTTCATTTATATATTCTAAATCTAAAGAACTTTAGAATTCTTTAATTCTAAAGGATTAAATGACTTATTTATAATTTTTAAAAATAATACAATTTATTTTTAAAAATCTCTCTAAATATATTTTGCTTTCAGATAAAACAATTGTATATTAAAATTATAAAATTTAACATACTAGTGAAGAAAAGTAGCTGCATTTTGCTAATTTAAAGATGATGTGTTATTATGTAAGCACTACAAATTGTAAAGCTGCATTGTGAATTATGTGATACATATGATTTTGAATTGATTTTTATAGATTCTTAAATTTATTTTCAATTTTTCTTTAAGATTAAATTTTTTACTATTCCATATTTTATTTATATATCATATAAGACATTTGGGATTTTTTATACATCCATATAAATTCTATGTTTAATTTTTTTTGGCTAGTCTCCATGGTAATCTCCTATCTTCTTTCTTCTCCTCTTCTTTCCTTATCCTCTTTCATTCTACTTTTTTCCATTTTTGACTGTTAGGGATGGATCTGAAAACTTTTTTTTTTCCATTGGAATCCAAAATGTACTTTCCTAATCTCTTCCAACAGCAGTTTATGTTTATATCTTACTATCTGTCTATATTGCTGTTATGAATAATTGTTTCTTATTTACTTAAATTTGTTTCCCCAAGATTTCAAAGCCATCAAGAAAAACAATCATTATTCCAGCTTTCATATTCTTCCATAGGATCTTGTCAAATATTTAGGAAGCATTTAAGAAATACTGGTTGAAATACTAAACAGGTTGCCAATAGGTTAGGACCAAAAAAAAAAAAAATTAAAAACAAAATAAAATGATAGGACACACAAATAGAGCTCCAGATTTCCTACTGACCCTTCTCCTGACCTAATAGAGGGAAAACATTTATTAGAGGGATTTTTTTTTCCAGTTCAAGCAATAACAACAGAAGCAGCTGGAAAAATGGGAAAGCAAAATTGTATGGGCACAGTTCTTAGTTTATTCCTTTCCAGGTCAAGAGGATTAGGGAGTGGAAAGATAGAGACAGATAAGACTCTTGGGGAAAGAGAATTCTTCAGAGTCCTTCTCTGTTATCTTCCTGGGGAAGGTCATATGCTATAATCACTCCATTTTTCAGCTGCAATAGGGAAGGATGCTGGTTGCCTGTTGCCAGGGAGTGATTGACCTATGAGAGAATATTTAGCAAATGAAAACTCAAAATTAAACAGTGTTTTAATGTAGTTTTATTGTTTTCAAGCATGTATTACAACACAGATTAATGGCTATCAAAATCTGCCAAATAGAAAGTATTGCCAAATCATTGACAATGTGGTAAGTCCTTATCTAGGTTCTGTCATGGACTATGAGACCTTAGGTCTTAATTTTTTCATCTGCAAAATTGGGGGATTGGATCAGACAATCTTTAAGTTCCTTCCCAGTTTTGATATTATATAAACTACATGTTGCCAAAGTAGTCAAGAAAAGGTTACACAAATTAAATATGTTCTCTTGTAACCTTATTTACATTAGTAATTACTTAATAAAATCATTTTTTAAAAGATAACTCAAAAGCAAATCTTATTTTGCTCATGTCCCAATTAATACAAATCCTCAATTAGTGGGCTCTGTATAAATGAGAATTGACTGTGTATTTCAGAGGAAAGTAGGGAAGTCAGTTGAAACACCTTGAAAATTTGGGAATCTGGCTAAGCAGTGAACAAGGAGCACTATTTTCAAATCTGATTCTATTCCATGTTTAAACACCTCTATGATCCCTTTGTGAGTTTCTCTGTCTATTCTTCAGCTTCACAAACTGCTATTTTTAAGACTATGTTTTCTTTCCTTACAGTATGCTGTTCAGAGAAGCAATTTAATTACCATTATGTTTTGCATAGTCTTCAAGACCTTTTGTTATAGTGAAATGATTTTAGACAGACCATGCATAAATCCATCATGTTTTCTTATTTTACTAATGAACTATTGTGGGTGAGAAAATTAATCTAATTCCACCCATGATCATCTTCCCATATCTGTTACATTTTTTGTACACGAAAAATGTGGATTGTAAATACTTTGCTCTGACTGATGCAAAATGGAAATTCTTCTTTTTAAATCTATTGTTTGATTCATGCCACACCCTTTGGAGAAAAATCCAGGAGAATGCTTCCCTAGGTGAAAATTATTCCAAAGTGCCAAACTTAGAGCTGATCTTGCAGAAGCTTCTGGATGTTTTTTTTTTTTTTTCCTTTTGTGCATTAGAAGGACTTTATAGTAATATAATGGACTGTTAGAAATCTTCTGCGTGTATTTGAGTTTGGGGGCTAATATACTGGAGAAGCAAAATTGCATTTCAGTTGGAGACAGGAGATCTAGCTTTAACACTTGACAGCTCTGTATGACTGTGGGCACTCCCTAAACTTCGCTTTCCACATCCATAAAATTGATCTAATAAAGCTTATACTTCTAACTTTGCAGGGAGAAAAATACTTTGTCGGGTACTTTATGTAGGCATGAGACATGATTTTAACAGATTTATTTAGCACATGACACTAATGAGAGCAAGGTTAAAGACACAAACTCATTGAGCCCTGGAATATTTTGTACTGTCCTATGGGCCTAAACTGTTACAATAACTTCTGCCAACCACTTCACAATCCCTAAAAGATTTTTTACTATCTAGACTGTATTTATTTCGGACGTCCTTATGGATGTATTATCTTCTCCATTAGAACATAAGTTCTTTGAAGAAAGGAACTCTTTTTGCTTTTTCTTTCTATCCCCAGTACTTAATGAACAGTACCTGGCATACAGTAAGTCTTAATAAATGCTTGTTGAACAATTACAAAATACATGGTACTATTCCTAAGGGGACTGGGCAAGAGAGTATGTGTAGAGGGCTGAAACTCTGAATCAGACAAAAGAGCACTTGAGGCTACCTATTCAGTGTGAGACAATGGCTCTATTAGCATATATTTGGATTATGCCTCTCCTCACCATTGGTGCTTGCTGAATGTTTAGTAGTAAAATAATCTTAGGCAAGGATTGGAGGGCCGAGGGAGAGAAGTGAGAGGCATTTGGTGGCAGGGCAAGGAGGAGAGAGGCTGGAGACTTTGGACTCCAGAATCTAGGATATATCTTAGGCAAGCCAAGTGGCAGCTTGCCTGCCTCCTTGACTTCTCTCCCTAAAGACCAAGGACTTTGATTTATCCTGACTTTGTCTGACCCTGAGGCCCTCCAGGGAGTTAGCCTGTACTTTACACATATGGATGGATTAGTATGGCAGAAAAACAACTCAGAGGTTATGCCCTAATAGTGGGGCCAATGGTGCCAACTTCATATACAAAGGAAGGGAAAGTATTTTCATAATAATGTCAGATCTAAATCAATCTGACCCTTGTTAGAATAAGTTTGGAAAAGGAATTTAGCAATAACAATCATTATGATAACAATAATCAAACTTGGGAACAAGTCACCTTCTCTAAATCTTTATAGACTTGAATCTGACATCTGTATTTAAAGAATGAAATATAGAATTCTGGCAAAGATCATGACATGCAAGTTCTTAGCCAAGTTCAATTTCCAGAAAAAATCACATCAAGAATAATGAAGCAGAGAATAAATAAACCTAAAGACAAACACCAAAAAGTCAACAAAGATCTGTGTTATAATCTTGGAGTCAGCATCTAGTGAACTCTGATCCTCCCTTCTGTAGCCATACACAAAATTTTGGAAGGGATCAGAAAACAGAATTCTTACTTGGGGGTTACAGTCCCCAGGAATCATTAGTCACAGAGGGATCCTTCAAGATACTGCCCAGGAATGTAGTAGAGTTTGGGCTTTCTAGTTTGGAATGCCGTAAGGTTTGGATACAGCTATGTCAGTTATGACTGAAAAAGGGATCAGCTTCCAGATTATGGCAAGGGGAAGGAGCTAAGACCCAGGATAACATCCTGACTGGGACTCCAATAGGGAACAAAGTCTGGGGCCAGTTACTCCACCTGGGCAGAGCAGCATTCTGGCAGAGATTCTCAGTCCAGGATTACACTAGGGAGGCAAAATTTGGAGAACACAAAAATCCCACTCAGATATATCACCTTGGACTGTGGGAAATATGGAGGCACTGGAACTAAAGCCCAAGTTAAGCCACAATGAAGAAATCCAATACATACATTAAAATAATCTCAATCATTTCACACCTAACCAATAGTTATCCAAGTTTTGCATAAAGACTTCCAAAGAAGGGGAAGCCACTTCCTCTTGGGGCAACCCATTCCACTTTTGGAGGGCTCTAATTATTAGGAAGGTTTTTTTTTTTCTAATTTAGTATTTCTGAATTTAACATTCTGATGTTATTTTTACAGAATCATGCCACCTAATTCCAGACATCCTTTTTTCAACCTGGCCTTGTTTCCATCTTCCATAAATCTAAATTGCTAGATAAACTAGATATGGATCTTTTCAAATAAATCCTGTTTTTTTTTCCTTTTCAATGGAATTGTTTAATTTGTATCTTTAGAATTTCATTGTTGAACATCTCATCCCTCTTGGCTTGACATCCCTTGAGCATTTTATTTATGAAATTCTATCTTTGAAATATGCTTATGCAAGATTTAGTATGAAGATCAGACTATGACTGACTTTCTTCTCCTCTATCAAGAAGTCTGGAAGGAAAGGACTAATTCCCTCCAGGCTTCCCATCATTTCCATCTCAGGAACTACTTCCTTTCAGTTAGTGTGAATCATATTCAAGATAAAAAAAATTTTTGATAGTCCCTCTAACTTCTGAAAAATAAAATATTTACTAAGGCAAGTCATATTAACTTTCTGTTTTTGACCAAGAGAGAGCTCCAACAAATGTCTAGATAATTGAAATCCTTTCCCATAATTATATAATTCTTCTATGCCAGATTTGTGGTGTGTTTTCCAAATTTCTCATTTCTAAATACACAGATTAGGACAGAGCATTGAAAATCTTTCACTATACATTTTGAATTGTGATGGATAAGTAGTATCAAGTTCATACAAAAGGTGACAAATAGAACTTTAAAAATCAATACAACAAGATTAAGAACAAAGTCAAAAGTCAAGAAAATTTGAACTTGCAAAGTATCTACTATCAAAAACAACTGGGGCAGCTAGGTGGCGCAGTGGATAGAGCATCAGCCCTGAAGTCAGGAGGACCTGAGTTCAAATTTGACCTCAGACACTTAACACTTCCTATCTGTGATCCTGAGCAAGTCACTTAACCCCAATTGCCTCAGCAAAACAAAACAAAACAAAACAAAACTGACTAAGAAAACAAAATGTTAAGAAATAATTAAAGAATTACAGAATCCCTGAAAAACATGATAAAAACATCCCTTGATACCATATTTCAAAAAAATCATAAAAGAAAATTGTCTCAAATTGCCAAAACTGATAGTGAAGTAAAATTAGAAAAGATCCACAGATCATTGCTTGAAAGAAACTTCAGATTTAAAAACCTAGTAATATATTTGTCTCCAAATAAACCTTCTAAAGTGAAGGAAAATTACTGCTATGAGCCAGAAAGAAGATAAAATTTCTAGGAATAACAAGGATCTTGTTTCATTCAGTAGTAATTATAAAAGAAAGCTTGTTATAGAACTAAACCAAGATAAAAAAGAAAAAAGACCTCCAACCAAGAATAACTTACCCTAAACAACAACAACTGGGAATTCATGAAGAAATAGATAGCCTTCTTCATCTTGGTCAATTTTTTTTATCTATACTGTTGTTCCCTTCTCCCTCAGTCTTTTCTAGCAGATTGCTGTACCATAATTTCTCTTTCTCTTTAATCTTCAATTTCTCCCTAACTTTTGATTCTTTCAGTGTTGCCTGCAAATATATAAAAATCTTCTTTATCCTTAATCAATCCTCACTGGAACTTCTCATCACCTCAAGCTACCTGACTCACTGATTTTACCTCCTCTCTTCTAAATTATTTATGGTCTCTCTTACAAAGTATTTAATCAACCAAAATTGCCCTTTCCAAAATCACCAAATATTTCATAATTGAGAAGTCTACTGGCCTTTTCTCAGTCTTCATCCTTGTTGATATTTCTTCAGCATTTGACATTGTTCACCATTATCTCCTGCTGGATACTCTCTTCTTTTGGGGTTTTCATGATTTTAAAGTACTATTCCTTTAAACATCTTTTAGCAGCTTTAGGAGAAAAGGGTAGAAAACATAATTTTGAAGAAGGGAAATTATGTCAATTATCTGTTAAAGAATGGTGGTTATTTTGCTGTTATAAATAAACATTTTGATGCCTAAAAGAAGTAGGAAAAGTACTTTGAATAAAAACTGTTAAAATATGTATATGAAGAAATAGCTTTCAGATGGCATTTGAGCTATTTTTGACATAATATGTACTATGGCATAAATATAAAGACACAACTCATCTTGAGAAAAATGCCTTGTGCATATGAGAAGTTTAAAGAGTCGGAGAAGGACATTTTACTTTTTAAATTTTTATTTATTTAATATTTTCCCCAGAGACATTCAAAACAAAAATTAGGACATTTATTTTTTTAATGTGAAAATATGAAAAACAGAAAGAAAATATAAGTGTAAAGAAATAGTTTCAAGAACACAAGATAGGTTGGTGCACCATGACAGATACTCGGAACTTCATAGCATTATGTTCCCTCAGCTCATTTGCATATAACTGTTTTATAACTAAAAAGGGTAAAATTAAGAAAAAAAAAAAGAAATCACATAACTAATTGTAGATGATGTATGATTTTAAAAGATCTGTCAATTTCACAGGGGGAAATTTAGTGAGTTTTTAACTTTTAAATAAAGATAAGTCCCTAAGAACTAGTAGGCTTTGACTTAAACTTTTGAAAGATTTAAGAGATTAGAAAGTAGGAGGCCAGGGCTGAAGAGAGAAAAATATGGTGAATAAAGATCGAAGAAACAAAAGAGGTTTGTTGGAGCAGTTTGAAAGGACCAACAGCAAGAAATGACAAAAGGCTCTAGCTACATAGATTCTTGATGAGGGAATACACAGGGCAGTCCCAGAGATGGTCCTTCAGCACCACCTAGGCCTATGAGGGATGAAGCTTTTCACAAGTGCATGCTGCTCTTTTCTGCCCCCTCCGGTTTGAGATGGGAAAGCAGAAAGGGGAAAGATAAACATCAGATGCTTTGCCTTAGGTATTGGCTGGGCTGCCTTACCCAGAGTGTCAATCTGAGGCTCTAACTATAAGCGCTTTTAAAATTGTACAATGGAGAATCCCACTGACTGGCCGGTGTGCTCTGTATAGCCTAGAGAGAGTTGTCAACGAACTTTGCAGCACTCTGGCTTAAAATGTGAACTACTATTCACATTGAGTTAATACTTTCTAAATACCCTTTAGGAGGTACTTGTAAGTTGGAAAAAATTGCAGATGCTTAAATATTATGGAGTTTAGGAGAGAAGAAGATTTTACTAGCTGAATAGTGGTAGGGACTAATAGACAAATGATAGAGAAGCAGTTTTGTGTGGTGCTGATGTTCTGATTGAACCAATGACATCAAAGCCTACAGTTCAGAGTTGTGAATTACCCTGAACATATGGGTTTTCCTCCTTCATGTGTTTCCCTCTCAGGTTCCTGTGTGTGCTCTTTCTTCCTTGAATATACTCCCATTGGTGGTAAAGGTATGATCCATGTTTATATGTGGATTATGATATAATTGTTGCTGTTCAGTCATGTCTGATTCTTTACGATTCCACTTGGGGTTTTCTTGGCAATGATATTGGAGTAGTTTGCCATACCCTTCTCTAGCTCATTTTACAGATGAGGAAATGAAGGCAAATTAGGTGAAGTGACTTGCCCAGAATCACACAGATAGTAAGTGTCTGAGATCAGATTTGAACTCAGGTCTTCCTGACTTCAAGAGCAGTGCTCTCTCCACTGTACTACCTATCTGCCTTTGTAGATTGTGATATATTTTACTATTTATTAATTTGCCTTAATATATGAGTGAGATGTTATATAATTTTTTTGCCTTATTGCCAAGTAAAAACTAGCTGTGTTTAAGATATAAAAGCATCAATATTGTAAGTGGCTGGTTTGTATAAATGCAATATTTCATAAATAGATTGCACTATATTCCAGACTTGTGTATTACATTATACCTGACTAGTTGTGTAAATAGAAATGTACCAATGGGGCCTCAAGAGCTAGAGTGTTAAGTAGACGAGTAAAAACCCTCTCAATAAAATTAATCCAAAGGATTAATAGCTGGAATTAGCTTATACTGCCTCTCCGGAGAGCCAATTATTAATTTTTCAGCGTGAGCATTTACACCTTGGAAATTGTCAAGTCAAAACAGGGTTTTTTTTTAATTGTTTAGGTTTAAGAAAGTGATGGAGAAAATGAAAATTCAGATTAAACTTTTTAAAGTGTGTCAATAGGAGGGAGATGAAGGAATAAAGTTGAGAACTTTCCCAGTGCTTCCCTAAACTCCTCCAAATTCCTTTATGTAATTACTCTAAATAAATTTTAGAGCATCAGAAAACACAAAAAAAGATGGAGTAGAATAATTTTCCAGCCAAAGAAGGTCAAGAGAAAAGGTCTGTGGCAATAGGATGGGGGTCCCAGCTCAGACCACAGCCTTAAACAAGTAAAGCATGAATGAGCAGTACACCTCTAAATCAGCAGCAGTACTGGCAGTTTCTAGACTTCTCAGTCCAGAGATACCAAAGTTGATTTGGAAGGTAAAAGAAAAAGTTTGTCAGTAAAGCGAGAGTCTTGGGGAAACCAACAAATCAGGAGTGAGCATGGGTAGCAATGGTGGCAGCTGCTTCTGGAGCACTCAACCCATGAAAATCTCTTTTCTAGTACTGAGGAAGGACTCTGTTGCTGTAGCACATTAGAACTTATAGCCATATTGGAGTGGGAACAATCCTCATAGTTCCAAGGCAGAAAAGAGCATTTGTGATCAAGTTCCTAGAAGGATCTCCAAAAACAGTTGCACAAACCCCCTGAAGCTTGGGATAGTGCACCCTTCACCCCAAGAACTGAGTGCTACTTTAAATTGAGAGTTAAAAGCCAAGTAATAGGGAAAGTGAGAAGACAATGAAAAAGATTCTGACCACAGAAAGTTACTATTACTACAAGAAGAACAAAATACATTCTCAAAAGATAACATAGTCAAAGCTCCTCCATCCAAAGCTTCCAAGAATAGTAAGAATTCATCTTAAGCCATGGAAGATCTGAAAAAAGGTTGTGAAAGACAAGTAAGAGAGATAGAGAGAAAAATTTGGAAGAGAATTGATAGTGGTACAAAAGGAAATACAGGGGCAGCTAGGTGACACAGTGGATAGAGCACCAACCCTGAAGTCAGGAGAACCTGAGTTCAAATCAGGCCTCAGACACTTAATACTTCCTAGCTGTGTGACCTTGGGAAAGTCATTTTATCCCAATTGCCTCAGCAAAAAGAAAAAAAAAGGAAATACAAAAACTAATGAAGAGAAGAATGCCTGAAAAGGCAAAATTGGCCAAATGGGAAATGAGGTACAAAAGCTCACTGAGGAAAATAATTCCTTGAAAATTAGAATTGAACAAATGGAAGCCAATAGTTTAAGAGAAATCAATAAATAATATAACAAAATCAAAAGAATAAAAAATTAGAAAAAATATGAAATATTTCATTGGAAAAACAACTGACATGGAAAATAGGTCCAGGAAAAATTTAAAATTATTGTTCACCTGAAAGTCATGATCAAAAAGAAAAAAAAAAAGCCTGGAAAGCATCTTTTAAGAAATTATCAAGGAAAACTGTCCTGATATTCTAGAACTAGAGGATAAAGTAGAAATTGAAACAATCACCTATCTCTTCCCAAAAGTGATCCCTAAAGAAAGAGATCCAAAAGAGAAAACTCCTAGGATTATAATAGTCAAATCACAGAACTCCCAGATTAAAGAAAAAATATTACATCCAGAGAGAAATAATTGAAGTATAGTGGAACCCAAGTCAGGTTAACACAAGATTTAACAGCTTCTACATTAAAGGATTGAAGGGCTTAGAATATATTTCAGAAACATTCAGGATTTTGAAGGGCTTACAATACGATATTTTAAAGAGCAATGGAGCTAAGACTATAAAGAAGATTCACCTACTCAGCAAAACTGAGTATAATCCTTTAGAGGAAAAATGAATATTCAGTGAAATAGAGGACTTTTGAGAATTTGTGATGAAAAAACCAGGGCCAAATAGAAAAATTTGACTTTCCAATAAAGGACCCAGGAGAAGCATTAAGGAGATAATTAGGAAAGGGATCTCATAAAGGACTTTAAAAGATTTATCTATTTATATTCCTACATTGAAGGATGATGTTTGTAATTTATAAGAGCATATATGTGTGTATATATATATATATACATATGTATATATATATATATATATATATATATATATATATATATATATATATAGAGAGAGAGAGAGAGAGAGAGAGAGAGAGAGAGAGAGAGCATAGGTGTGAGTTAAATATGAAGGGATAATATCTAAATAATAATATAATATAAATAATAAATAACATCTAAAAATAAAATTAAGGTATAAGAGAGGAATATACTAGGATAATGGAAAAGATGTGTAATAGCACAAATTATCTGCTATAAAAGAGACAGAAAAATTTTTACAGTAGAAGGGAAGGGGAGAAAAGGAGAGGAGTAAGTGAACTTTAATCTCATCAGAACTGGCTCAAAGAAGAAATAACATACACCTTTAAACATAAGTATAGAAATCTATCTTTCTATGCAGGACAGTAATGGGGAAAGAGAATACTGGAAGGAGGGAGGTTGATAGAAGAAAGGCTATATTGGGGGTGGGAATGGTCAGTAGGATAATAACTTTGAAGAAGGTCAGGGTGAAAGGAGAAAAAAATAGAATAAATGGGTGGAAAAACAGTAGTAGTACTTGGGAAGATAATTTTGAAGGTAGATTTATTGATAAAGGATTCGTTTCTCAAATGTATAAGGTACTGAGTCAAATTTACAAAAAAAGAACAATTTCCCAGTTGATAAATGATCAAAAGATATGATTTATGCCCAAAGAGCTGCAAAATCATTCATATCCTTTGGCTTAACAATACCATTACTTGGTATGAATTACAAAAGAGATTTTTTTAAAAAGAAAAAGGACCTATATGTACAAAATTATTTATAGCAGTTCTTTTCTGAGGACAAAGAATTGGAAATTGAGGGGATGCTCATCAATTGGGGAGTGACTGAATACTTTATGACATGTGATTATGATGAAATATGAAATATATGTATATATAATATGAAATATTATGGGAAATGATTATCAGGATGATCTCAGAAAAAATCTGGAATTCAAATGAATTCAAATAAGGTGAAATGGTGCAAAGCAATATCAATGTTATGAGATGATCAACTGTGAATGACTTTGCTATCCTTAACAGTACAATGATCTATGATTATTCTGAAAGACTTAAGATGAAAAATGCTACCCATACCCAGAGAAAGAACTGATTGTGTCTGAATATAGATTTTTAAAACTATATTCAGACACAATCAGTTCTTTTTCTTTTTTGTAAGTCAAAGGATATTTTTCTTAAGGGTTTTTTTTTTTTTTTTTTTTTTTTTTGGTAGGGAAGATCAATGTTTTCTTTCACAACATGACTTTTATGGAAATATTTTGCCTAACTTCACTTGTGCTTTCTTAATGGAGGTAAAGAAGAAGGGAGAGAATTTGGAATTCAAAATTTTAAAAACAAATGTAAAAATTTGTTTTACATGTAGTTAGGGAAAATAAAATATCAAATAAAGTATATTATTGATTTTCAGAGAGCTAGTTGTGAAATATTCATCAGTGCCCATGATTACCCCAATGACAGTGAGATAACTTGAGTGTTGTGAAGTGAAGAAGACACATTCCATATAGAGTTCAAAATATATTACAAGGTATGGGTAGCTATATCACTAATCTCTCTTGCTTCCTTGATTCTCCTACACTGTCTAGTCTCGTTATTAAGCACTTACTATGTGCTATGCTCAATGCTATATGTTGGGAATATATAATAAAAAAAAGACAAAAGCCATTCCCTGCCATTAAGAATAAGAAATCTAATAAGGGAGACTACATGCAAACAGATACATGCAAAATAAGCAATATACAAAATAAATAGGAAATAATTAACAAAGAGAAGGCACCAGAATCATTACCTTAAGGCCAGGTCCATTGCAATGCCCTCCTAATTGCACTTTTAGCTTCAAGTCACTTTTCTCTAAGCCTTCATTCACAGAGCTACCAAACTGTTTTTCCTATGCACAAATTTGATTATGTCACTCACCTACTCAATAAAATCCAGTCGCTCCCCATTATTTCTAAGATTAAATATAAATTCCTCTGTTTGGCATTTAAAAGCTTTTACACCCTGACCCCAAACCAATCTTTTCATTTTTATTGTGTATTACTCTCCTCCTCATACTTTACAACCTAATAAAACTGTTCTTGTTTAAAATAATCCTTAGTGAAATATTAAATAATCTAAACAAAATGCATTAAAGTTTTTAATCAATATAGGGAATTTGAAGAAAGGATTTTGGCTTAGATTATAAATAATATAATCCTAAATAATGAATGAGTCAAAGGAAAAAAAAAACAAAAATAAGAAATTGAAGAATCCATGGCCCCATTCTTCTAGCATTAGCTCCTGTTATAATTCTGGTATATTTGAGATTTAAATTGAATTTAGTTCTAGTGATAACTGTGTCCTCAAATCCAACGTCTTATTTATAATTATACCTTCCTTATCCTGAGTAGGCATTTAGGGTTAATTCTTAGAAACTTCCAGTCTGCTACTGGTCTATAGTACCTCACTCCAATAGCAATGTAATGTCTGTAAAGGCAGACTCCCCAAAATCTCTGTTAAAATTGGTCCCTCAATGACTATGTTCCTTCAACCAAAGAGTATATCTCATTAATTCATGTGACTATGGAGCCAAGGAAGGCTGCATGTCATTCTATACTTGACTGCATTTGTCCATATCCTCCTATGTTATGTTTGGTTGTGAGTATAAAAAAGGGGGGAAAAAAGAATTCTAAACCCTTCTGGTGTCTCTATGTGCCATTCACTTGAACATCTTCCCTAAATTTGCTTGGCAATAACAAAAGGACAACATACCAAAATTTTTGGATTCAGTCAAAACAATCTTTTGGGCAGAGGTTCTTTTTTTGTTGCTGTTTTTTTTCTTTTGTATCAATATTCATTTTTGTAAGATTTTGTGTTCCAATTTTTTCTCCCTCCCTCCCTTTCCTCCTTCTCTTCAAGACAACAAGCAATCTGATAAAGATCAAACATGAACAATCCTTTTAAACATATTTCCATATTTATCATGTTGTGCAAGAAAAATCAAACCAAAAGGAAAAAAAATATATGAGAAAGAAAAAGCAAGCAAAGGTGAAAATATGCTTTGATTCACATTCAGTCTCCATAGTTCTCTCTCTGGAAGCGACTGAGATTTTTCATCCCAAGTCTATTAGAATTGTCTTGATCACTGAGGTACTTAGAAGAATCAAGACCATCACAGTTGATCATCACTTAATCTAGTTTTACTGCCTACAATGTTCTTCTGATTCTGCTCACTTCACTCAGCATGTAACTTCTTTCTAAGCTTTTCTGAAATATGCTTAAAATTTCTTAGAGGACAAAAATACATTCATATGCCATAATTTATTTTATCATTCCCCAATTGATGGCCATCCATTCAATTTCCAATTCCTTGCTGCTACAAAAAGAACTATTACAACCATCTTTGCATATGAGGATCCTTTTTTCTCTTTTATGATCTCTTTGGGCTACAGACCCAATAGAAACACTGATGGATATGCACTGAAGGGTATGCACAGTTTTATAGCCCTCAGGCATAGTTCCAAATTTGAGCAGAGTTTCTTCACCTGGAGTTAACAATCAAAGAATCCATGGGTAGATTTCAGTAAATCCATAAAAATGAAAGAGATTAAAAATACAACTTAATTTTAATGAACTCCTAACTGAAATTTAGCATTTCATTTGATCATTTAAAAAAATTGTGAGGAGAGATTAATAAATTTCACTATTTGGCACAGAGTCTGTGGCAGACTCTCTGACTTAAAGGAAGATTAATATCTCTAAACACTTTCATCAGTTGATCAATAATAATTTAAGTGTTTATTATGTGCTAGGTACTAAGAACGCAAAGACAAAAATGAAGTATCCTTTTCTCTCAAAGAACTAACATTTTATTGGAAAAGCAAGATATAAAGAGATAGATCTAGAAGGATAAAAAGTAAATTCTAAAATTCTAAAATCCAAATTATAAATAAAATAAAACTACTTAATAAACAAAATAAAGATTATTTCTTAAAAGACTAATGAAATAGAGAAATCACTGAGAGAGAAACTAAAGAGACAAAACAGGGTGGGGAGAAGGAGAATTTGTAATAGAAAAAGAGAAAAAATAAAATTGTTACAAAGTATTTACCCAAATATATATAAATACTCTATAAGAAAGGTGAATATTTATCAAAAATATAAAATAGATTAACAGAACAAGAAATGAACATTTTAAACAATTTAATCTCAGAAATAGAATATGACCAAACCATAAATTAACTTTCTGGCCCAGATGGACTTACACATGAATTCTATAATTTTTTTTAAGTTGATTCTGATGTCAGATCAAGTGATTGTAATTAGAGATAGAGGGCACCTTACTGTATTCCTTCTATGAAACAAATATTGGATTGGTACTCAACCCAAGCAGAGAAAGAACAGTCTTGAATAATATCATGAAAAAATATATATATATAAATGCAAAATATTGAATAAATCATTAACAAAAATGCTACAGCAATAAATTGAGAAGATTACTCACTATGGGCTGAGTTATATTTATATCAGGAATGCATAAATAGTTCAATATGAGGAAAATGACAAAAATGATAAACCATATTGATAACAAAATTATAAAAATCACATGATATCAATTGATACAGACTAAATTACAGTATTCATTCATATTACTATCACTAAATAGTATAGGAATAAATTGACCTCGTAATATAATTAACAGTAATTTAAACCCAGAATTTACATTATTTGTAATGAACAAACACTAGAGGATTATTCATAATATTACAGTTAACAAGGATATCCATTGTCATGAATATTAATTGATATAGTCCTAGAAATCCTAGTTATAGCAATAAGACAAGAAAAAAAAAAACTAGGAGAATACTGTTCCTACACCCAAGGAGCTAACATTCTAATTGAGGAAGAAAATACATATAAGTAGCTTCATCTGGGGTCAAATGAAAAGGCTTGGCAATTGTTAGAGTACTTTGGAAAGTCAGATGACAAAGCTCAAGAGTTTAAAATATGTAGTGGTGGGTACTGGGTCTGTCTCCAAAGGAAATCATAAAGGAAGGAAAAGGATCCATATGTGCAAAAATGTTTGTAGCAGCTCTTTTGTGGTAGCAAGCACTTGGAAAATAAGTAGATGCCTATCATTTGGAGAATAGCTGAACACATTATAGTATATGAAGATAGTGGAATATTATTGTTTTTTAAAAAGTGATGAACAAGCTGATTTTAGAAAGGCCTGGGAAGATTTACATGAACTGATGCTGAGCATGACAAGCAGAGCTAGGAATACACTGTACATAATAACAGCAAAAATATGTGATGATCAACCATGAAAGACTTGATTCTTCTCATGATTCAGTGATCCAAGGAAATCCCAATAGACTTTGGATAGAAAATGCCATTCACATCCAGAAAAAGAACTATGGAGATTGAATGTGAATCAATACATGCTATGTTCACTTCTTATTTCTGTTTTTTTTTCCCCTCTCCCCTGATTTTTCCCTTTTGTTCTGATTTTTCTCTCCCAACATGATTCATAAAGCAATGTGTATTAAAATAAATTAATTTTAAAAAATATGTAATGATGGGGCAGATATTGATACCCAGTGGCATGGAGAGCATAGTCATTCATTAAGTGTCTTAAGTGCCTAGTACTGAGTTAAGCACTGGGAATACAAATAAAGATAACAAAAACCCTTTTCTCCTCTAAAGGAACTCAGTATAATGGACAGGTGCTAGGGCACATACTAAATCCATATTCATCCATCTTATTAGAAGGCTTGATAAACTCTTTTGCTCATCCAAACTGTATATGTGATGAGTTCTGCATCCAGGAGATTAAAGAGTGGGAGAAGCAACTGGCCTGCCAGTATTTTTTTTAAGCTTTTAATTTTCTTTTACAATTCTTCTATCTCATAGAAGTGGCTCAAGTAGCAACATTGTGATTTCACAGAATCACAGAATTTCAGAGTTGGAAAAGATGTCAGAGGTCATTCAATCCAAATAATTCTTGTAAGGAACTCATATTCAACAAATGATTGCTAATCTCTGCTTAAAGCTTTCTAAAGAAAGGGAATCTATCTCTCCCTCAAGTTAGCCTCTCCACTTAAAGACTACCCTAATGGTTAGCAAATCTTTTACGACTTTCAGTTGGAATTTGCCACCTTGCATCTTCAATCCATTGCTCCTGGTTCTGGTATCCCCTCTTCCTCAGGGTTGATTCAAAAAACTTCTCCTCAGATAGTTTTAGAGTTCAAGGAATTCTTAAGTTATAGGAAGCTATCTTACTATGTAATCGCATGAGGGAATTAAAACTATTTCTGCATCACTACTGTGAGTCTATATTTTCCTAGGAGGAGAACGTTTATCTGACTTGATAGTAATCCTTAATTCCTAGATGAAAGTGAAGATCCTTATCTAATTCCTATGGATGAATGCAACCATTCTGGAGAACAATCTGGAATTATGCCCCAAAAGTTATCAAACTGTGCATCCCCTTTGATCCAGCCATGTTTCTACTGGGCTTATATCCCAAAGAAATATTAAATAAGGGAAAGGTACCTGTATGTGCCAAAATGTTTGTGGCAGCCCTTTTTGTAGTGGCTAGAAACTGGAAAATGAATGGATGCCCATCAATTGGAGAATGGTTGGGCAAATTGTAATATATGAATGTTATGGAATATTATTGTTCTGTAAGAAATGACCAGCAGGATGAATTCAGAGAGGCTTGGAGAGACTTACATGAACTGATGCTGAATGAAATGAGCAGAACCAGGAGATCATTATACACTTCAACAACAATACTGTATGAGGATGTATTCTGATGGAAGAGGATATCTTCGACAAAGAGAAGATCTAATTCAGTTCCTATTGATCAATGATGGACAGTATCAGCTACACCCAGAGAAGGAACACTGGGAAATTAGTGTAAACTGTTTGCATTTTTTTTCTTCCCAGGTGAAGGCTGAATCCAATTCTTCCTGTGCCACGAGAAATTTGGTTTTGCACACATATATTGTATCTAGCATATACTATAACATATTGACCATGTATAAAACTGCTTGCCATCTAGGGGAAGGGGTGGAGGGAAGGAAGGGAAAAATCGGAAGTAAGTGCAAGCGATAATGTTGTAAAAAAAATCACCCATACATATGTACTATCAGAAAAAGTTATAATCATAAAGTAGAAAAAGAGAAAATTAAAAATAAAAATAAAAAATAAAATAAAATAGTAGATATTTAGTATTATTCCCCCACCTAGTGGGTCTCCCAGAAATGGAAAGTAGGATCAGGAATAAGGAGTGGTGGTACAGGTTTTGGTGCCATCATTGTAGCATCAGGATGTAAGAAGGTAATGAACTCTTAGCAACTTACTACAGATGCTCTTGACCCATGATGAGAATCAATGACAAGTATCACCAAGTGGGTTGTGTTCTTGATGTCCTTATATCTTCCTCTTCCTCATCACTACCAGATTATACTGGGAAAGCAACTTGTGTGCTGCATGGATTTGACATCACCAATGCCATGGAGCAAATCCCTGGGATCCCTAACTAGGGTCTTCTGAAGAGGGGAGATGAATCCAGGGCTTCTCAGTCTCCATTTTCTTTCTTACAGTTACTACATCAGGGAGCTATTAAGTTGTTGCAGTCATTATTGATGTTCTTTTTGTTATATTTTAGGTTCCTTTTCCTCCACTCCAGTATGCCAGGATTCTTTTTTTTTTTTTTTTTTTTTTTTTTATATGAAGTAATGTCAACATTACTTCAAGCTTTTTTTATTTATTTATTTATTTTTTTTTTTGAGGCTAGGGTTAAGTGACTTGCCCAGGGTCACACAGCTAGGAAGTGTTAAGTGTCTGAGACCACATTTGAACTCGGGTCCTCCTGAATTCAGGGCTGGTGCTCTATCTACTGCACCACCTAGCTGCCCCTATGCCAGGATTCTTACACCTCAAGATTTAGGCTTTTAAATAACATCATTAAGGCTATTTTTCTATTGAAAGATCCTCTAGAAGACTCTCACTACCTAGCCACCAAGAGATATGATAGAATAGGAACAATAACTACCAATAACAACTATGCAAAGTAGAGCAGTTACTTCCCTAAAAGTCAAGAAAGGATTGCAAGACTTAATTAGCTCAAGATACTAAGGCTGAAGTCACATTGTCAGTGGTGTGGTATTTAGCTTGAATATGAACATAAAAGAGGCCAGGTCATGGGATATTAGTGTTTCAGACTTGGCAGATGTCTCATGCTACCTGAGTCATCACATCTTGTTGATGAGGTGCATTTATGTGTGAAGGGAGTTACATATAACAGAGCCAAGCATTGTACTTTTGTTAAGTATCCTTTCTATCATATGACTAAGTGAATCCCCTTTTGTTAATGACCTACAAGTGTTTTATTTTCAATTTCAAGCCTGAGCTATGAGAGAAATAATTATTCTTCTCATATTAATAACATTTATTTAATTAGAACTTTTTCTCTTTCCTGTTTTGTTTTCTCATTCAGAAATCAGTCTCTATAGGTTATCCAGACAGAACAGAGCTGATGATGTGAAATACTGGATGAGATGCACCCAATTGGGAAAACTCAGAAATGATGAAAATGTAAAGAAATTCTATTCTAAATGAATTGGTGAATCAGGTGGATTTTCAGGGCATATTAAGTTCCATAAGAGATCTTTGGGTTATGAAACATAGACAAATGACCATCCTTTTATGAATTACTCCCTTTCCCTAACAAAGAAACTGATTAATTACCCAAAAGTATGTCTCCTAAATGTGTTTTATGTCACAGCTATGAGCTTCAATTAGGGCTTGCCTATTTTAAAAGCCTAGAAACAGTCAGTCACTCCTACCCTGCATATCACTTATTTAGCTATGGCAACACTAACCTTGCCACCTTGCAACAATTTTTTTCCTTATGTTCCTAGATCATGACAGTTGGGTTCTAATCAAGTGATTTTTTTAAAAGTCACAAGTTCCCAGAGGAACAGAGATTCAAATGAATTAATTACCCCCAAATTTTCACTGTAAAATCAAGCTCAATTTTCTATCTACCCTCTATTTCTATTATCTATCCTAAAGTAATACTTAAATGCTAAGTAAGCCTTGTTTTGTAGTAGCCCATCAAGAGGACAATAGCAGTAAGTTACTCCAAATGATCAAAAATAAAAGGCTTAGTGACTAACCCAGATCAGGAACAAAGAATGAGTGACAATGACTAATGTTAACATTCCTATAAGCAAGCCTGTTAAAGCCTATATGAAGGGCAGCTCAATAGATAGAGCATCTGATCCTGGAGTCAGAAGGACCTGAATTCAAATCCAGCCTCAGTCACTTAACTCATTCTAGCTGTGTAATCCTGGACAAGTCATGTAACCCCAATTGCCTTGCCAAAAAAAATGCTTATGTGAGAAATCATCTCTTACTGGGTATGATGGATCCAATTCTTGTATCTGAGAGCAAGGATATACAATGAAATGATCATTAGAACTAGAGTCAAAAGACCTAGATCTTATACTTAATAGTTTTATAAGCATAAAACTTGAGTTTCCTCAACTGTAAAATGTGAATAAGCATATTGAAAAATAATTTACAGAACTATGATTTATTATTATCCATTTTTTCTTTTGATATAATTTATTTCCTCCTTCCCTGTCAAGAACTGAGTGGCAGTATGGTATCATGGAAAAGATGGTCTTGATGCGGGCATAGCCCCCTTTAAGATTCCTTTTCTGATCTACAACTTCCTTGGGGACTGACCTTTGATTTACAAGATCTGGTCAAAACCACCCTTTTGTATTCCAAGGGGAGAGATCCGGATCTGAGTCAGTTTGGGCTGTATCCAGCCCCCACCGAGCTGGCTTGGGTTTTCAGCCCCCATTCTAATGATCTGCTCAGATAGCCCAACCCCCCACCTGGTGGGTTCTGGCCTTTGAGGAATCAATCTGGAACTCCACCCCTATGTCCCTTCAAGCATATAAAAGAGCCAAGCTGAAATCATCTCTTGGTGGAGAGTTGAAAGATGCCAGCAACCATGCTTTGCATCACAGACTCTGTCCCGTCACCTCTGGTGTATTTCTTCCTCTATCTAATACCTTTTACTAACCAGACTTTAACCTTGCTTCCAAACACTGCAATAAACCTCTTTTATCAATCTAGGTTTTTAGGCCTGTAAATTTATTTACAGGGGACTCTCGCCGCTGTATCCTTGCATTGAATCCAAAGAGGTTGCAAGGGAGCTTCATTTGACTCCCTGTACCCCGAACCTGTCACTAGACCTCAATTAATCCTAATTTTATTTAGGTATATATCTCATCAGTCTCATCTATACTGAGCGTTTATATTGAAAGGACTGCCATAATGTTGGAAGATATTCCCCCAGGTCACAGCACTTAGTCTAACTTATAGAATTCATGATAAAGAGAAATTTCATTAACATAACCACTGAAGTCATACATTTTCTCTGTTCAATAGCCACATCCCAGTAAACCTCCTCAGCAGATGGGCAAAACCAGGTTGAAGATAACTAATGGGCTTCAGCCCAATAGTGAATTAGGGGAATGTTTATCCCAAGCATGTGAATGAATATTTTCCCTTGTGAAATGGGTAGATGAGAGAATTTATTCCAATATCCAGAAAGGTGGATGAAGTAGGTATTGTGTCATACCTAGGGCTTGATCATCCATCAAAGATACCAGTGTCATTTACTGCATTCTATTGCCTTCTTGATTAATTTATTTAATATTTGAAAGGCACCATCTATGGGAATATAAGGCATGTGGGAAGCCATTTCTTTTCAGCAGAGAAGATGTTGCAATCTTTTATAAGCAACCAATATGTTGGCTTATTTTCTTTGTTGTTACAAGGGATGTCTTTATTGAGCAGAGAAGAGTTAATATTGAGTGACAATAGTGAGTCCCAAAAAATTAAGGGACCTTTGATAAAACAAAAACTGTAGTCCTTGTGGGAACTGGATAGATGTGGATTGCAACATAGTATTTTCACATTTTGTTGTTGTTTGCTTGTTTTTTGTTTTCTTTCTCATTTTTTTTCCTTTTTGATCTGATTTTTCTTGTGCATCATGATAATTGTGGAAATATGTACAGAAGAATTGCATATGTTTAACATATATTGGATAACTTGCTGTCTGGGGAGAGGGGGAGAAGGAGGGAGGAAAAAATTTGGAACACAAGGCTTTGCAAGGGTGAATATTGAAAACTATCTTTGCTTATATTCTGAAAATAAAAAAAAAACTATAACAAAAAATTGTAGTCCTTTAGAAAGAGCATAGAACTTCCTGAATATTATGCTCCTAATATGAAAAATAGACAGATAAAGGGGAAACAATAATATAATAAAGAAGGTATGATTAAAATGGTTTAGTGGCTTGTTGAGTAGTTTTGAATGGTTTAATAGCATTTTGGAAAGTGGTCAGTACTCAAGTGCCTTTAGACATTTGTATTTAGCCCTATTCTATTTGACATTTTTATGAATGTTCTTGAGATAATATATGAAAAACCCTTTATAAATTTTAAAGCATTGGGGGCAGCTAGGTGGCGCAGTGGATAGAGCCCCAGCCCTGAATTCAGGAGGACCCGAGTTCAAATCTGGTCTCAGACACTTTACACTTCCTAGCTGTGTGACCCTGGGAAAGTCACTTAACCCCAGCCTCAGGAAAAAAAAAAAAGAAAAAAAAAACATAATATACATGCAATTGCTTGCTATTAGAGGCATAGATGATATGCTTATATTAGTTCATGATGTCTCTTCCCCCTAACACTATTTGAGGGATGGTGAGAGGGATGAATTTCAGAAATGGAGGATGACGGAACAAGGAACATGTGCTAAGCCTTTACAAATATCATTTGATTTGTATCACAGCCTTGTCCTAGAATCCTTACAACAATCTTCATTTTTCATTTGAATAAACTGAGGTTAAATGGCTTGTTCAGAGTCACATAGTATCTGAACTTGGGCCTTCTTGACTCTAGGTCCAAACTTCTATCCATATAGCACCATCACCCAAGTTACCTAAGGTATATCTCCCAGAATGATCTATCCGAGTACTACAGTTACTCCTTTTCTTTTTCTCCTCAGATTATCTTTATCTGTTTTTATATAATACATAGCAGGACAATGAAAGCTTCTTGAGGCTGGAGACTGTTTCATCTCTGCATATCCAGTGCCTTTTGTGAATTAAACAAAAAGCCTCTAACCAGCACTTAGCAACCTGCTAAGTGAATAGGGTATATGAAGTTTTCAGGGCAGAACTAGCACTGCTGATGTGAAGTCTTGTTGAGTTTTTTTCAGGACATCTCATCCACCTTTGGGATCTACCTAGCACTCACCTATTAACTGTGGTTTCAAGAAATTGTAGCATGTGTAATAGCCATAACCCAGTAAACATTCTCAGCAGATGGGCAAAACCAGGTTGAGGGTTCACCAAGGGGTCTCAAGCCAATGGTGAGTTAGCGGAGTGTTTACCCCAAGCACGTAATATTTTCTCCAGTGAAATGAGTAAATGAGAAAATTTGTTCCGACAGCTAGAAAGGTGTATGAAACAAGTACTATGGCACACTTAGGGCTTACCTATTAAAGAGGGACTGGTTTATCAAAATGGAAAATGACAAATATTAAAGAAGCTGTGGGAAAATAGGCATACTAAATCACAGTGGAACTGCAAATTGGTCCAGTCATTCTGAAAAACAATTTAGAACTATGCTCAAAAAGTCACTAAACTGTGTATAGTTTTTATCCCAGAAATACCACTGTTTGAACTATATCACCCACAGAGATCAGGGAGAAAGAAAAAGGTCCATATGTACAAAAATATTTATAGCAGCTCTTTTTGTGGCAGTAAAGATTAAGGGAATACCACATCAACTGGAGAATAGTTGAACAAATTATGGTTTATGAACATAATGAGATATTATTGTGTTATAAGAAATGATGAAAAAGATGACTTCAGAGAAACCTGTGAAGACTTGTATAAACTTATGTAGAGTGAAGTAAGCAGAACCAGAACTATATATACATACAATAATGATATTGTAAAGACAAGTAACTTTGAAAAATTTAAGTATTTTGATCAATACAATAACTAACCATAATTTTAAAATACTGACCATAATACATGCAACCCCTTGCTTGAGAGAGAGAGATGGGATAGACTCAAGCTGTAGAATGAGACATATTTTTGGACATGAACAATGTAACACTTTTTTTTTTTTTTTGCTTGTCTATGCATGTTTTTACAAGGACTGTTTTTTCAAGTGGAGGATGTGGGAGAGAGAAAATAAATGCTTGTTAATAATTTTTTTTTAAAATTAAAGGAGATGACTGGATAAAAATTCATATCTTGATTAAGTTGATGAGTGATTTCCTCTCCATTTGGGAGAAGGCCTGGGCCAGGAAGAGAAAATTATTCAGCCTCTACCATCAACAGTACAAATCACTGGCTTCTCTCTATTCAAAGTATTCCCATCCACTTACTTAGTACCGTCTTTCTTATTACTTTCTGTCCTTTCTTTGGTATACTTTCTATTCACCTTGTATATAAAATAAAATCTGATGTCTTATAATCCTTGTTTGTAAGAAGTCAAAATGCTTTGAAGGCACAACAAATAGCACCCCTAAGAGAGTACATCATTTCTAGTAATGAGAGCATCTACATATGGAAAGAGATTAAGAATAAAAATGTAAAAATGCTCTAGAACTAATCAAGATAAGGTTTTGAAGCAAAAATGAACTACGCACCTCTTCCTTAAATCTTGCGTCACCATTCAAATGCTCTATGTGTTAGGTTCTGTGCAACTGACACTCATGGGCACCTCTCACTAGTTTCTTCATTAAAACATTACTCTTGGGGACTCTTGTTCAATCTTGATGTAAAATGGGGATAATAATGCTTATTGCATAGCACTGTCATGAAGAAATCACTTTGTGAACTCTCAAATCCTAAGGAAATGTCAGTGTGAAGTGACACTCACATTCAAAAAAGGGGAAAGATCATCAATAAAACATTTAATAATGACCCTGATGAATGCAAAGTAGGAATTAGCTAGTTATTGCCTCCTTGCTTTACTTTCTACCCTTCCACAGCCAATCTTTTATTTATAATTAATGTGAATTATTTAGTCTCTTCTTTTGGTAGATTCAGTTTCACTCTTTTACTGCTGAAGGAATCCATGTTGTTCAAGTGATTCCTTTGAATTAGAGCTTCTGCCCTTCCCTCCTTTATTCTTTCTCTTTTGCCTCCATTCTCTCTTCCTTCCATTCTATCTCTCTATCCTCCTAAAATTCAGTGAGAAAATCGATGAAGAAGTATGATTAGGACTGGGAGAAAGAAGTCATTCTGCTTCCACTTGAAACAAAGTTAGTGACCTATTCAGACAGTATAAAACCAGTGGGAAGGAAATGGTTCCTTCAGCCACCTCAAAGTATACTTACTTTCTTGAGGTGGAAAGGTATGGTATAAGTCTTGGCAAGCAGTGGGGAGGGAAAGAGGTGGATCAATACTGGAGTTATTTTATAGGACTGTATATGAATGAGGAGCTTCCTTGAATTTAATGAGTTGCCTTGATAGTACCTCTAAGTTTAGTACTAGTTTCTAGTTTATTTGAGTTTTTATGAGTATCCATTTTTTCTGTTGCTTGTTTATGAATTCCTTTGAGTCCCTTGCATCTTCATTTTCTGAAGGATTACATAAAGACTGTACTATCCTAAATCTGCATGTGCTACTTTGAGTGCTTGCTTATATAGGAGCTGGAGAGCTGATTACCTGCATTTAGGGAAAACTGACCAGAAGTAAAATGTAAGTTATACTTGAGGTTTTCCTGGAGGAGAAGTAATTCCAGGTGGGACAATAAGTCAAAGAAAGAAATTTACTCTCTTGAGATTTTCCTGAGTTTTGAGCCTAGTATATGTGAGCCCCAAATCTTGAGAGGTTCTAGGTTATGGGTTACAAATGAACTTAAGAATATAATTATAATATTAATAATATAGTTCATATATATTACTTTAAGGTTTGTGGGGCACTTGACTATTAGTAATTCATTCAGTCCTTACAATAATCCTGTAAAATATGTGCTGTTACCATCCTAATTTTAACAGTTGAGGAAACTGAGATTAAGTCACTTGCCCAGGATCACACAACTGATAAGTATCAAGGTAAGATCTTAACCTTTCCTAACTCAAACCCAGAGCTCTGTCTACTGAGTTACATTTGCCTTTATAAGGCAGCTTACTAATGAATTTTCTTATGTTTTTAAATGCACAAATATGTACACATGCATGTACATTCGTGTACATGTATACTCAGATATTTATATGAATAAATTAATGCTTTCACATGAAAATTTTTTCACACTGACATGCATAATTTGTAAGCATGAACCCATGCACACACACACTCCTTCTTTGAGCCTTTGGGTTTTGTTTTGTTTTTTTGGGGGGGTACTAAATGGATCTTGACAGAGCACAGATTGCTGTAAATTCAATCTGCCTCCAAATATGGTTTCTCTCCTCAGTTTCTATCAATATATTCACCAAACGGCAATAAACAAGATAAAATGCTATGAGGAGAAAGGTTCTGCCTCAGTCATGTCTCGATGCAGATTCATGAAGTCTGAATTCATGAAGGAAAGGGAATCTAACTGAAATAGTGATGGGGTGAAGTGGTAAGCAGGGTTATTCAAATAATCTTACTTTCCCCTTCTTTGTACTCTGTGCCCACTTGGGTTTCCTAAAACAAATGTTCTGTTCTTGTTCAGGGTTGTTGCAACAAAAGTATTTATAATTTTCTGTACTCTAGTTTTTAATGCCTAGTTGGAGAAGGTGATGTGGCAAAACACCTAAATATAAAAATTACCCCTCTTTCTTCTCCAGGGATGTTCCTCTCCTTAATTACCTTGTCTCACTCAACTAATTGCATTCTCTGACTAACAAATGTCTATAGTTATAGTTATTTTAAAGACAAAATAAATGTTTAAAACTTAAGAGGTTTTCCCAGGGGAACTTCAGGTTCCTATTGGGAGTATATAGGATGAAGGGAATACAGAATTATCATCTTGGGGTCTATAGTATAGAGGAAGTTTAGCAGCACAGTATCAAAAAATTTCTACAATCTTCCTGCCCAGTTGCCCAGTCCAGGTCTCAAGTGTCTTGGCTCTACTGCTTATAGCAATTGCCTTTGCAATTTCTGCTAATGCCTCTTTCTTCTAGTTAAAAAACACAACAAATAAATATCAGTGGTCGTATTCAAAAATAGATTTCTTTACACTTTTATGTCTATCATTTCTATGTCTAGAAGTGGGACTTATTATGATAAATTCTCTGAAGATGTAGTCAGTTATTGCATTAACTAAAGTTCTTAGGATTTTCAGATATGTTTTTCTTTATAGTGTTATTGTCCTATAAATTGTCTCCCAGTTCCCACTTTACTCCACACTACCAAGGACCAGAGTCTACCTCTTGCTGCACTTTTAGGAGGGTAGTTAGTCTCAAACTGAAATTCTTGGGCTCCTGCGTTGACCTCCACTACCTGATGCTGGACATCCTTAGGTCTTGGAGAACTAGAGTGCTATGTGTTCAGGGCCCTTTCTGGCATCACAGAGTTCCTGGGTCTGGGCTGCCTTAGTCTGAATGGTGCCATATAGTGCTTGCTTGCTGTTAGCTGTGCTTTTATTTCTTGGAGCTTCCAAAGTCCTGACCCTCATATTTCTTCCTTGTTGCCTTTATACACAGAGCTGCATTATAGGCTATACACATCTGGTCTATCTCTAGTCCAGCTGGGTAGCTGGCTTGCCTGGAGGCCTTTTTTCATATTGCTCCTGGACTTCTGGATATACCATTCTGGATAGAAGCTACTTACCTTAGTTTCTCGATCATTATTTGATTTAATGTGAACTTTTGGGTTTTGCTGAAGTGTATATGTAGGAGCAGGGTAAATCTCTCTCCAGTTTAGGCATCCATTTTAGCCAGAAGTATATTTCCATAAAGGGGTTAAAAAGGTAATGAAAGTAAGGGAGTACAGACAGAATCCTAATAATATATATTCAAAATAGTTATCTTAGTTAGCTGCCATTTATTCCAATCATGCTGCCATTGCTGAGAACATTTAGGAACTCCTTCTTAAAAATATATTTAAAAAACAGTTTACACAAGAAAATTAATTTCTAACTACAGATTCCTCTGACTTCTTTTATGTCCCAACTAAAATCCTATTTTCTATCAGAAGCCTTTCCTCATCCCTCTTAATTCTAGTGTTTTATGGCTCTTTTCAACAAGGAGGTAATGTAGATCAGTTCCAATAGACTTGTGATGGAGAGAGCCATCTGCATCCGGAAGGAGAACTATGGGAACTAAATGTGGATCACAGTATAATATTTTCACATTTTTTGTTGTTTTGTTGTTTGTTTTTCTTTCTAATTTTTTCCTTTTTTTGATCTGATTTTTCTTGTGTAGCATGATAGATGTGGATATAAATATATCTATATATAAGATTGCACATGTCTAACATATATTAGATTACTAATTGTCTAGGAGAGGGAATGGGGGAAAGAGGAGAAAAAATTGGAACATAAGGTTTTGCAAGGGTGAATGTTGAAAAATATCTTTGTGTGTATTTTGAAAATAAAAAACTATTACAAAAAAATTCTAGTGTCTTCTGTATATTTTTGCATGTTGTCTCCTTATTAGATTATTAGATTATAAGATCCTTGAGAGCATGGGTTATTCTTTGTCTCTAAAATTCTAGCACTTTAGCACAGTGTCTAATACATTGTACCTGTTTAATAAATGCTTATTGATTGGAGATTGATATTTATAATTAAGAGGTCTTTTAGAGGTAACCTAGCCCAAATCCCTTGTTTTAGATGTGAGGAAACTGAGGGCCAATGAAGCAATTGATCAATCATCCGTTAAATGCCAAAAAGACTTATCCAGGTTACTAAGGTTTTTCTCACTTCAAATCCAATACTTTTTTCCACCATACCAATTGTTACCTTGTGATTTTTTTTTACTCAAACTGGCATTACTTAGGTTGATCACACAACTCATTCATGAGATTGGATTCAAAAAGTTTTTGTCTATTTTTTCTAAAAAGAATTAAATTCAATTTGGAGTGGGCTTGATGCCAGTACTCTGTTAGTTCATGTTCAACGTTGGGGCAAAATAAGACATTCATAAGTCACTGGACTGTTAACAAAAAGAGGTTTACTTAGTTCTATCATAGTAAGGATAACTGACTTGGAAGAATTGAACAGCACTTAGCTTCAATAGAAATGACATCCTATATAGGCATGGACCTGTTCAATAGGACATGATATAGTGACTCATATGGTCTTCAAATGTTCACTAAGAATGAAAAAGTAAGACCCTATGTGGATAGAACTTTTAATTCCCCCAGGTGACCAGAAAGCCATTTCAATGCAGCCAGATTCCATCAGAAAGATGAATTAAGGAAGGCACAGCTTGAGTTTTACTCTATCCTTTAAGCCAACAAAATCCTGGTCTTGTCACCTTTAAAGGAAAATCTAGATTAATCAATAGTGAGGTATGGAGGAGGAGGAGGAAGAAAAAAAAGGAGGAGAAGAAAAAGTCCTGGAAGATATTGGTACTTTTATATTACCCTGTCCTCAAAGGACAAACATTTCATATTGTTATATTTAAAAGATGTATCAGAAGGCAATTTTAAAAACAGTATTTCCAAACTCTTTTGGATAATTATGCTGTTATTATACATTATATTATATACAGTTTCTTAAGGGATATATTTTTTATATGAGCAATAAGCTATGGAATATTTGTCCTCATGTGTTACTTGTTTATATGTTACCATAAATTATAGTATGTTTGTCCCATTACTTTATAAACATACCTCAGTGACAATTATACCTGAAGAGCCATAAATAATTTGGTTCAAGACAAGAATATAGCAGCAGCTAGATGGCAAAATGGATAGAGCACTGGCCCTGGGCTCGGGAGGACCTGAGTTCAAATTTCACCACAGATACTTAGCACTTCCTAGTTGCGAGACTCTGGGTGAGTCATTTAACCCCAATTGCTCCCATCCAGAATATAAAATTTTATCCCTACTCACCCTCATATTTACCACCAAGTTAGAAAAAGGTGTGTATGTATATATACATTTCTAAATTATACAATGCTACATATATGTGTGAATAATAATAATATGACAATAGTCATATAGGCATATGTAAACATCTATACAAACATACATAAATAGAGTTATTAAATTTTATATTTTTCTCCAGGACCCAACTTTGCATCTGGAATGCGTTTCTTACCTCATCCTTGTTACTGTCATACATATAGCTATGAATATACTTTTCCTATAGAGCAGAAGGTAATATTTCTTACTCTCTATTACTAAGTCTTACATCTAGATCTGTTATTTCTAGTTTTGGAGATGGATTTACATTAGGCCAGCCAACTACACTCTCTTGCTTGGTTACTCGATAATGGCATACATTAGTGGAATAGCTGACTGAAGTACAGGGTTCATTTAATAGCCAAAGACTATAACAAAGGTCCATAGGGGGAATCAGCCTACAACATTAGTCTCATTAGTACTATGGTCTAAATAATTGAACTAATCAGTAGAGACAGAAGTAATCAGTGAAGAAGTGAAGAACGGGAAAGGAAAAAACCCAAAAGTGAAAGAGGGAAGAAAGAAAAGAAAGATAGATAGTGGAGAAAAAGGGGAGTTATAAAATGTCTCAAGTGCTATTTAGTTACAGCACCAGTGCCATGGGTTACCTAATCCCATAGAAGACAAAGCATCTGGATGATTTATCTTTCTTTTATGCTGTCCTGAATGTGTTGATTTTATTCCTCTAAAAAGGATGCTGTTATGAATAATAGCACTTGATTCCCGAGGTACCTCAACAAAATTTTTAAACGTGGATTCTAAACTCTTCAACTAATTAGCTTGACCCTAATTTATAGCACTCATTGTCCCACACTTCTTTACCACCTCCACCTGCTTGTATAATCAAGTTTCAATCATTTATGCTAACTACGGGTTATATATCCCTCAATAATGAGTAATTGAGTGAATGAATGAATGAAAAAGCATTTATTAAGTGCTTAATGCATGCAAAATTCTATGTCAAAATTCTGGGGGTACAAATAGAAAAGTAATACAGTTTCCACTCTTCAGGAGCTCACATTTTAATAGAAGAAGATAACATATATTCGAGGTCAAAAGGAAAAGTAGCAATGTGCAAATGGGCAAATCTTTTTCTCCTCTCTCTCTCCTCTCCACCCCCCTCTGTCTCCTCTCTATCTCTTTCTCTGTCTCTGTCTCTGTCTCTTCCCTCTTCTCTCTGTCTCTTTCTCTCTCTCTTCTTCCTTCCCACTCTTCTCTCAGTCTCTCTGTGTCTGTCTCTCTGTGTATTTATTGACTTCCTTCTAACTAAAATTACAGCTTCTAAAAGAAACATTTCCTAATCCTCCTTATTATTACTGCCTGTTCTCTATCACCTCTAACTTATCCTGTATATATAGCTTCTTTATATGTAATTTCTTACATGTTGATCTCATTGAGAGGTAGGATTGCCTTTTACCTTTTCTAGGAATCCCCAATGCTTAGCATAGTACATGGCACACAGCACCATTGCTTAACAAACATTTAATGAGGTCACTGAATTAAAAGGCAATGTATTACCCTGGTAGACAATATTTAAATGACATTCAGCAGATTGTCTGTACATTCAGTTAAAGCATCTTCACATCCAAACAAATTCAAGCTTGTTTTATCAACAGAGAGATAATGTGGTACAATGAGAAAAACAATGGACTACTGGAGTTGGATTGAGCAGGACTGGATTTGAGTAAAATTCCATCACTTACAAGGTATGTAACCCTTGATAAATTATTTAACCTCTCTGACCTTCAGTTTCCTCATCTGTAACATAAGGATAATGATATCTTTCCTTCTCACATTATAGGATTATTGTGAGCACCATATTAGGCTTTTCAAATTTCTTCAATACATTTGTCTCTACAATTATGAAAGGAATTTTCTTGGCAAGCAAAATCTTTCTGATTGAATAGCTATTAGCTCATTTTGCCTCTTCAAAGAGGAATAAGGGAATATTTTGGACCAAACATTTGATATTCCACTTTTGTTGTTCAATCATTTTTCAGTTGTATAAAACTCTTTGTGACACTATTTGGGGTTTTCTTGTCAAAGATACTGGAGTGATTTGCCATTTCTTCTTTCAGCTCATTTTACAGATGAGGAAACTGAGGCAAATAGGGTTAAGTTATTTATTCAGGATAGCATAGCTAATAAGTCTCGGAGGCTAGTTTTGAACTCAGGAATATGAAGCTTTCTGGCCTCTTTACTCAGTCCACTATATCACCTAGTTGTTCCAATATTTCACATAAGTACTGCTCTATGCTGCATGTTTTCAGTGCTTCCACTGTTCAAAAAACTATCTTTCATACCTCTTTTCAGATGCCTAAGATTCTGCGATGAGAATTTTTCTTCTTTAGTTTAGCAAAGCAGATCTGAATAAAATGCAACATTTTGGAAAAGATAAACAAGTTAAGCTGTTATTGGTCATTTGAATCTTAATGTCAAAGAGTTGAAGCATAGTTTGATAGAGGAAGGCTGGAAGAGTGCAATAAGGATATTGGGAGCCTAAATGTATAAAAGACTCAAAACAGGGAGACTGGAAGAACTTCGTAAAGCTTTGTTTACTGTCCAACTTAGCTCAATAGATTGGGGAACCAATTTGGAAATGCTTGCCTTAGATCAGCAGTAGCCGACTAAGGGATTGGTGTTACTTGGTAGATCATTCTTTCTCTTTTTGTCTTACTTGTTTGGGTTTCTACTCATTTCTTTCATCCTATTTTTTCTTTCCCCTACTTTTGCCACATCCTTCTCTTTCCTTCCTCTCTCCCATCAGTTTCATTTTGACTTTGTAACCTTAACAATGGCTGGCATGTAGTTGGTATTTAATAAATGCTTATGAATTGATTAGACCTAGTAGCTAGATATAGTGTTTATTCCTGGCTACCTATACTATGTACTTCAATGGGTATGTTCACTACCTCAGGAGATATTCTTTGAATTGGCTTATATTTATTTATGTACATATTGTGTCTCTCAGGAGGTAGCAGGTAGGTGGCTTAGTGTATAGAGTTTTGGGACCTAGAGGAAGGTTTTTCTGAGTTCAAATCTTACTCAAAGACTTCCTAGCTATGTAATTCTGGGTAAGTCACTCTGCTATAATCCAGTGAAAGGGAAATGATAAATCATTTCAGTATCTTCGCTAAGAAAATCCCAAAGACAGTATGGTCTACTGTCATGAAGAATTGAATTCCACTGAATGACTGGACAACTGTAGAATGTAAACTCCTTGAGGACAGGAATAGTTTTGCTTTACTTTTGGATCCCCAGGAACTATGCCTTGTACGTCTCCCCACTTTAATTTCCTTAAATAAAGGTCTTCAGCTGTTGCAGATCTGTAACTCCTCTGTAATTTCTGGTTTTAAGGAGTTATCCAAGCACTGATCTGTTAGATAACTTGCTCAAGGTCATACAGCTTGTTTGTTTCAGAAGCAGGTCTTCCTGGCTCCAAAACTATCCCTCTATCCACTATGCCAACCTGTTGCTTTACATTATACCTAGTAGGCCTTTGACAATTTTATGTTAAATGTTTGTCCAATTACTACTGAATTCATTTAAAGCCAATTGCTCTGATGATTAAAATTGTTTAAGAGGGTTAGATGAGTTCACTATTAAAGTAATTCTCTTGAGGCAAATCTTTTAGGCATATTAGCCTGTTCTAGTTCTTCAAAGATCTAATCCATTGTTTCCAAAGTTTGGAAATATTTTTTTGAAAGTAATCTTAAAGATGAAATAAGTTTGGATATAAGGACATTGTCTCATGTATACATATTATTTTTTGTCCTACCTAATGAATGATCTGTTATCTTATAGATCTTATTTTTACTATCTTATGTTCTCTCTTTGGAATTCTTGATCTTTAAGAAAAACTAATGGTTTAATCAATTATGCTCATTTCTTTTATATAAATATATAATCTATTATTAGAATATCTCTATTCTAGTAAAATATAAGTTCCTCGAGACCAAGAACTATTGTACATTTTGTTTTTGCATCTCCAGCATCTCCAGAATATCATAGAGGATTTTATACACACACACACACACACACATACATATATATATATATAGTGGTCAGTGATTTATACATGCTTCTTCTTGTAAGACTAAATCAGTGATCTCAAACTTTTTTTTTTCTTTTTTTTTTCTGGGTCTTGTCTTTTTTTTTTTTTTTTTATAATATCCCTTGTATTCATTTTTCCAAATTATCCCCCCCTTCTCTCTACTCCTTCCCCCCCCATGACAGGCAATCCCATATATTTTACATGTGTTACAATATAACCTAGATACAATACATGTGTGTAAATACCATTTTCTTGTTGCACAATAATCATTAGATTCCGAAGGTATAAGTAACCTGGGCAGACAGACATTAGTGCTAACAATTTACATTCACTTCCTAGTGTTCCTTCTCTGGGTGCAGCTACCTCTGTCCATCATTGATCAACTGGAAGTGAGTTGGATCTTCTTTATGTTGAAGATTTCCACTTCCATCAGAATACATCCTCATACAGTATTGTTGTTGAAGTGTATAGTGATCTTCTGGTTCTGCTCGTTTCACTCAGCATCAGTTCATGTAAGTCTCTCCAAGCCTCTCTGTATTCCTCCTGCTGGTCATTTCTTACAGAGCAATAATATTCCATAACCTTCATATACCATAATTTCCCCAACCATTCTCCAATTGATGGACATCCATTCATCTTCCAGTTTCTAGCTACAACAAAAAGAGCTGCCACAAACATTTTGGCACATACAGGTTCCTTTCCGCTCTTTAGTATTTCTTCCTCAAACTTTTTAAATAGGGGTCCAGTTCACTGTCCCTCAGACTGTTGGAGAGCCGGACTATAGTAAAAACAAAAACTCACACTCTGTCTCTGCCCCTCAGCGCATTTGCCATAACCCAGCGGGCCGCATCTGGCCCTTGGGCCATAGTTTGAGAACCCCTGGACTAAATGATGCTACAGAGCAAATCATCAAAGTCCTTTCCTTCCTCTCAAGTCTTATATAGAAAGATCATTTTTTTTTGTCACAGTAGTCACACTGAGATTCTTTTTCTTTTTAAAAAACATTTTAATTGAATGTTTTTCCCAGTTACAAGTACAACAACTTTAACATTTTTTAAATTTTGAGTTCATATTTTTTTTCCTTATTCTCTTTTTCCTCTCATTGAGAAGACAAGCAAGTTTACATAGGTTATATATACATTGTCATGTAAAACACATTTCAGGAGTTTTATTCATAAGACAAAAATTGCCCACTGGAACTCAAAGAATTCCAGGGTTCTTGCAATAATTCTGTGACCTTGGGCAAAGAGTAAATAGAATTCCTTGTCCTTCTTGTCCTAAGATTGTCCCTTTTTTAATAATTGAGATTAATAGTATTTCCCATCAGCATGAAAAAAATTTTCCCTTATTTTGCATAACATATTAAACTACAAAGTCATGACAATATATAAATTTAACATCTGACTTCACATTTACACATAGTTTATCTGAGTCTTTAGAAAGGCCAGAATGCATAGAAAATGATGAATACATAGAAAAAAATACATTTGAAAACATAATATAGTACAACATATTGTAATGGTTTTAAGGCATCTGTACGATGTATCTACTCCACCTGAAGCAAGCTTGCTATGATAAGGATTATTTGAGAAACCAAATTACATCAATAAAATATTAGCAATGAGTCAACGACAAAATATTACATTAGAAAGGGCCTCTGATCCAATATGATACCTACTGAATGCTTTTCCCCCTTCTTTGTAACTTAATCATTTTTCATTTAAAATAAATTGCTTTTTCTATTTAGAATCTATTCAGTTAGAACCTCTGATCTTAAAACAAGGGGAAGAAAACTCCACCTGCAGGCAAAATGAAGGACAAGTGACAGAAAAGACTAGGAATCTGTAACTTTGCAATGCTTTGGAAAAAGAAAATACTTCCCTTCAGAAGGGTTAGTAAGATTCTGACTTGTGTGTATTTTTAATGAGAACTTCCAACAAATTCCCCTTGCTAAGATGATATGACAGAGATACACAAAATATCCCAGGGCACAGACATTGTGTTGTATTGCCACATGATACAACTATAATAACTGCATCGAGACATTACAATAGTTCTGCAATGCCAAGAACTTGCCCAGGATCTACTTTCAAAAGTAACAATTCTGCATAATAATAAGCCAGACCTAAACATTCACTCTGCTCAGACTTGCTGGGAGAGAACATGTTCCACAAACATCCTGGAATGTGGTTGAGTCCTGAGCATGGTTAAGTCACAGTTTAAAAATGTTTTCTTGTTATCCTGGTTCAGAGAATTCATTGAGCCACAGAAGTGGGTGTTGAACAGTGTTACTTTCTATACAGGTCAATTTTTAAAGATATAAATATATTTTTGCCTCTGAGCCATGCTCTCCAGTGTTTGTACTTTTACATCCCTGCTCCTGTGATTTTTATAGAACAATAAGGAAAAATACATTTTACTGTTACCATTAAAATATATATAATAACTAATAATAATAATATTTGTACTTACTCAAAGAGACTCAAAGTAAGTAATATTTACAGGTACTCAAAGAGACCAGATTTCACATATATATATATATATATATATATATATATATATATCAATGTTGAATGAAGAAATAAAAGGGGAAAATGTGGATAGATAGAAGACAGCGAACCAGGGTTGGAGAGATGGGAAAACAATTAGGAAAAGTGGACAGGGCAAGCCATGAAAATTCCCTAGAGAAAAAAAAATACAAGAAACAGTAAGGACTGTGGTTCTGGAAAAATAACTATGATTCCTGATGAGCAAGGATGGGGAAGAAAGAAGAGGAAGAAAAAGGACAGAAAGAAAAAGAAAGAAAAAAAGAAAGGGATACTCAATGGCAGATTAAATATATCAGTGAGAGAAATTTTGAGGGCCAGGAAGGACCTTGTAAGGAGGGACTAATTGTATGATCTGAGGAAGTTATTTACCTTCTTTGTTTTCTCACCTATAAAATGAACGGATTGAACTCATTGATGTCTAATGTACCTTTGAGCTCCAAATCTATGACCATTTGAATCTATGGAAAACCCAAAATTTTTAATTTATTTTTTATTTTTTAATAATAGCTTTTTATTTTCAAAATGCATGCAAAGATAGTTTCCAACATTTACCCTTGCAAAAACCTTGTTTTCCAAATTTTTCTCCCTTCCGCCCTTCCTTTTCCCTCCCTAAGACAGCAAGCAATCAGATATGGATTAAACATGTGCAATTCTTCTAAACATATTTCCACATTTATCATGCTGCAAAAGAAAAATCAGATGAAAAAGAAAAAAAATGAGAGAAAAAAAGCAAGCAAACAATAACAAAAAAGGTGAAAATGCTAGGTTGTGATCCACATTCAGTCCCCATAGTCCTCTTTTTTGGATTCAGATGGCTTTCTCCATCACAAATCTATTGGAAATGAACCAAAATCTTACATGGAAAATCAGCCCAAGGGGATGGGAAATTTAAGAATAAGTATTCTCTTCAGTTCTGAATGCCACATTTTAGGATTACCTTCTGACCTCAGCTTTTTGTATTTCCTAGCTTTTTTCAAGCACAATTCAAATGCCAACTCTCCATAAAGTCTTTTCTGATCTCTTTCTGTGGCCCACTCAACAATTACCTTGGTTAATGCTTACTTCCTCCTAAAGTTATTTTGGATGACTGAATATACTTTGTATTTACTAATCCAGTAGGATGAATTTAAATTTCTTGAGGGAAGGGATGGGTTAATTTTTGTCTCTAGATCTATACAATTTAGCACAATATCTTGCACATAGTTGGTGTTTAATAAAACTTTATTATTAAATTTGTACATGAATTGATAAACTGGAGAATACCCATATGAGGAAAGGCCCCAGGCAATGAAAATTGGTTGAAGAAACTAGGGATAAGCAATTTAGAGAAGGGAATAGGGGTGGGGAGAAAGGGCAGGAGACATATGAAATATCTTCAAAGATTTGATGGGGTAGCATGAGAAAGAGGGAATAACTTTGTTCTATTTAGCTCAAAGAAGGAACCAGGCAGATAAGCAGAAGTTGCAAAATGACAAATTCATACTTGATATAAAGATCAGAGAAGCCTATGGCCCATCTGTCCCTGGATTGCCTCCTATTGCAATATGCTGGTACACTTTAGGCTTAATGCCCTCTTATTCTACTAAGAACCAAATACTGAAATTCACACATTTGCTGATAAAACAGTCAGAATTTCACCTTTCTCACCCTGAAGGTTTCTATTCTCCTTCACTTGGAGCACAATTAGACTAGTTAGGCCTTTCTGGTTAATCTTTGGTGAATTCCCTTTGCTGGTGGTCCATTTTCCTTTGATCCACTAATCTGTGGCTTCTTGCACAAACCATTGCCTATCCAGGCCAGTCAATCAATAAGCATTTATTAAGCACCTATTATGTGCTATGAACAAAATTTTGACAGCTAAATATTGAGGATATAAAGGTAGGCAAAAATTAGTCCCTGCTGTCACATTGCTCTCAGTCTTCATGGGTATAGAAAGCATATAAACAATACCTTATATGGCTGCCCTCTGGAATAATGTGAGGCAAGTTACATGGAATCTCTATTCCTGAGCCTATCACTGTTTCTCTGTCCCTATCCTCCCATACAGTCCATTCTGTACTTGGCTATGAGTATTAATAAATCATGTTGACCTATTCTAGTACCAATGTGTGCCATTTACTTAAATTTTATTTTGAATTTATTTTGAAGTTTTTATGACAAAGGAAAAATTCCTGATAGAGCTATACAAAGGTGGAATGGGCAAACTTAGGAGACAAAAAGTTTCCTATTACTGGAGGTCTTCACATAAAGGCTGAATGGCCACTTTTTGCTGTATTATGGAAGAGTTTCTTATTCAGATATAGGTTGGGCTAAATAGGTTTTGATGAAACAGGGATTATAGAGCATCATAGATTTAGAGCTGGAAGGAAACTGAGAGACCATTAAGCTAAATCTCCTTATTGTACAGATGAGGAAACTGAGATCCAGAGAAGAGAAGCTAGTAAATATTTGAGGTAAAATTGGAATATAGATCTTTATGATTCCATTTTCTTTTTTTTTTTTGAGGTAACAGAAGATTTTATTTTTTTTTATTCATTTTTCCAAATTATCCCCTCCCTTCCTCCACTCCCTCCCACCGATGGCAGGTAATCCCATACATTTTACATGTGTTACAATATAACCTAGATACAATATATGTGTGTAAATACCATTTTCTTGTTGCACATTAATTATTAGCTTCCGAAGGTATAAGTAACCTGGGTAGATAGACAGTAGTGCTAACAATTTACATTCGCTTCCCAGTGTTCCTTCTCTGGGTATAGTTATTTCTATCCATATGATTCCATTTTCAAAACTGAATTCATTTCAACTTTCAGACTCTGTTAATTCTGTGACATCTGACCATTGGAAGAAGAGGAAACATAATCTCATCCTTGTAAAGTTAGGTTTATTTGAATAAGATTCTCATCTGCAAGGTATTATGGGATCTGATATATCTTACTTGTATGGCACCATATTTTGGATATGTAAAAATTCACAGAGTAGGTTTAAGCATCAATATAATAATATTCTTCTTCATTTGTTTGGATACATTGTCCCAAATTATTCATTTTTAATTATTCAGAAACTTTTTATTTTACTTTGGGTCTCATTGCCTTATAGAAACACCATTAGAATGCTGTATTTAAAGGACGAGTCTGTGTTTTCATGGAAAGTTTTGTATCATCTTTGCCATTTCTTGAAAAAAAATCAGCCTTCTTCACTTCATGCTCAATCCTGGTTCCAATTCATTGTTCAACCAAAAATATATCATTATCTAGGCATTATTTGGTCTTCCCTGTGTTGATGATAAAATCAAATTCTTTTAGATGGTTATAGATATCTTCTCCCTAGTAACTCATGGAAGGATTGTACATGTCTTCAAGAATCTAAAGCTATGGAATGAAGTAAGAAGAGTTGTAGACCTCATATTCTTTTTACCAAGAGTTATTTATACTGTTAAGGTCCAATGGAAACTCAAGGTCATTTTATTTTTAGGAGAGTCCATACCTTCAAGACAATAATATAACATTGAATGCTTGCATGTCTTTGGATGCTTGAATGTCTTTGGAGTTAAAGTTGGGACTTGTCATAATATAAATTGTGTCATAATATAAATATAAATGGAGTTATTTTATCAAATGGGGGAGCATAAGCCCCAGGGTGATATTGTGAATATGGAAGACTTTAGGACCCTGTTAAAAGTGAAACTCACTGAATGGGAAGTGGGAGAAGAAAGAATTATATTGATTATGGAATCTTCTTGTGCACTTTGTATTTTCTGTAAGTGGAATAAAATCTATCTTATATAAATACATGCATTGTCATTCTGGGCATTTTGCAGGACTTTGAAAAAAATATCCACATCTGGGGAGACCTAGACAATATTCAAGCTATATTCTAAACCTCTGGGAAGGAGTTATAGGAGCCAAAGAAAGGGTGAATTGGGGCCAATCCCCAAGATTCAATTTAGACTATATAAAGGTAAAACTTAGGATGTTGAATCATAGATTACATATGTATATAACTATAATATGAGAGTGTATGGATCAGTACAAAGGAGAGGTCCAGTGAAAATTCCTTAAGAAATTTGAAAAAAGGAAAAAATATTTTGACTGGAGCCTGGGAGTAGTCAAGAAAGGATTCAAAGATAAGGTGCTAACTCAGTTAATAGTTTACTGGGCATTATTTTCTGGACTCGTTTCACTTAAGAGTGATAAGGAATTGAATAAACCGATGAAAAATCTTTGATTAGGCACATACTAAGTATTGTAATATATTCTGGGAATACAAATTAAAAAATGAGAGTTACTGCTCTTCAGGATTTGATTGTAATAGCTGAGAGTAACAACTTCTTCCCTCTTCAGCTACCCTTTTAGCAGTGCAGAAATCTCAGAATGTTCTCACATTCCCCCTTACTCTATGACCTTTTACAGCCACATCCCAATAAATGTCTACTAATAGTAACTTCATTGACAGAAGTAGCAGTTTAATAGTAAACTATTAACTGAATTGCTATCCCATCAATTTTTTTGTAATATTTTGCCTTGACTTTGCTCCTGTCCTAACTGGGAGAGATCATACACAATAGACAAATCAATAAACATTTATTAAAGACCTATTATGTGCCGGGCACTGAGAAGATTCAGGGATAGAGTGGATGCAGTCTTTTTTTTTTTTTTTTTTCCTGAGGTAATTGGGTTAAGTGACTTGCCAGGATCACACAGCTGGGAAGTGTTAAGTATCTGAGACCATATTTGAGCTCAGGTCCTCCTGACTTTAGGGCTGGTGCTCTATCTACTGCGCCACCTAGCTGCCCAATCTGCCACCTAGCTGCCCAGAGTGCATAATCTTGATGGTCTTTAGGCTTTAGTAATATGGGAGAAGGTAAGGTCCAGGTATCCTTAAGTGCATCAGCAAAGGAATTATACTTGATGACTCCCAACTCATCAGCATAGTGTGAGTGATGTGGTAAGGTTCTGTCCTGAAACTCATGACTGTTGAGAAATAGAGAATGGTCTGGAGGATTAATATTGGGAGTTCTGGGATTCCTCCTAATGAGGTAGAGTTAGAGAGTTAGCATGGTGGAAGAATGAGATGGAAAAATGAAAGAGGAAGAGAGACAGCAGCCTTAAACCCAACACCAAGATGATGAGCCCTGGAGATTAGGGGGGTAATGGTGTTGCCTAAGGAGGGAGTGAAGCTGAATTGGAAATAGAGTTGGTCCTGATGCTGAGTGAAATGAATAGAACCAGAAGATCGCTGTACACTTCAATGTTATATGAAGATGTATTCTGATGGAATACATAAAGAAGATCCAACTCACTTCCAGTTGATCAATGATGGACAGAAACAACTACACCCAGAGCAGGAACACTGGGAAGTGAATGTAAATTGTTAGCACTACTGTCTATCTACCCAGGTTACTTACATCTTCGGAATCTAATACTTAATGTGCAACAAGAAAATGGGATTTACACACATATATTGTATCTAGGTTATATTGTACCACATGTAAAATGTATGGGATTGCCTGTCATCTAGGGGAGGGAGTAGAGGAAGGGAGGGGATAATTTGGAAAAATGAATACAAGGGATAATGTTAAAAAAATTACTCATGCATATATACTGTCAAAAAAAACTTAAAACTAAAAAAATTTTAAAAAACTATATACTTAAAAAAAAAAAAAAGGAAATGGAGTTGATCAAAACTTCCATACTAATCAACAGTAGGGTCAAGCTCATGAGTGGCTAGAGACGTGTAAAAGAATGTCATCAGAGAGATGTGTGACTGGAAAGTAATCCTAACATGAGACTACAACAAGGTGATAAACAATGTTCTCCAGTGACATTTCTTCAATTACAACATAGCTAAAGAAAGATCAATTGCTGAAAATTTAGGAGAGGTCATGGATAATCTTTCAGGATAAAAGGACAGTGAAGGGAATGTCCAGAGATTTTATGTATCAATTGATATTGAAGAGGATGGAGAGAAGTCCTTAGAAAAAGAAAAAGGAATAGTAGGAGACTATCTTTCTCTTTGCCTGGATGAGATTGGGAGAATAGGGAGGTCCAAAAAATAAAATACCATTCTCATTTGGCTCAGAATCATTGCTATCCAGAAAATACTCTAGATGTTAATTTCCTCATTTCCTTTTTAAAAAACAAATCCCTGAGATGACCTTATTTTCTTGACATTCTCTTTCTTCCTAAAAGTCTAGTTCAAAAAAAGAATAAACAATTCAAGTTAATTGAGAGTCCAATTAAATTGAATTCTGACTAATCCTTTTCCCCCCCTTTTTCTCTATAATAGTTGGCAATGAGGCCACCTGCCTCTATTTTGCAGTCATTGGTTGTTATGTTAGTAAGAAATAATGGCTGCCCCAAGGATATCTGGGGAATTCTGCCAATACAAGTGAATGGCAGAAAATTCACCCTAGGGGCTGGCAAAAGGAAAGAGGATTCCTCTTGAAGCTTCCAGCAGGGACTGATGCCGTGACTTTGGAGCTTTCTTAATTAATGTGCTAGACACAGTACAGAAACATGTGAGAGACCAGAGACATCTAGGAATTTCTATGCACTTAATACTCAAAAGAACTATTTTTATTCCCTGCTTTTCTATCCCTCTCCTAATTTGCATAACCAGTCTTTGAAAAGTGACTCCCAAGGGCTATAAACTGTGCAAATCTTTTGACCCACTAGTGTCATCACTGGGTCTGTATCCCAAAGAGATCAGAAAAGAGGGAAAAGGACCCACACATACAAAAATGTTTGCAGCAGCTCTTTTTGTAGTGGTAAAGAATTGGAAAGTGAGTAGATGAACATCAATTGAAGAATAGTTAAGCAAATTACATATAAAAGTAACGGAATATTATTGTTCTATTAAAAATGATGAATAGGCTGATTTTTAGAAAACCCTGGAAAGATTTATATGAACCGATACTGAATAAAACAAGCTGAACCATAAAAACATTGCACATAGCAATAACACAAATGTGTGATGGTCTAGTTGATAGACGTGGTGGTTCTTAGAAATTTAGTGATCCAAGGTAATCCCAATAAACTTTGGATGGAAAATACCATCCACATCCAGAGAAAGACTAATGGAGACTGAATGTGAATCAACACATGCTATTTTCACCTTTTTTTCATGATTTTTCTATTTTGTTCTGATTTTCTCTCCCAACTTGACTCATATGGAAATATGTAAAAAATGAATATATATGTAAACCCTAAAAAATACAAAAATGCAAAAGAAAAAAAGAAAGAAACATGTATGGTATAGTACTTGATTACGAACCGGTATCTTTTGGAAGCTTCATATTCTTTTTAAATAGTCACTTTTTCTTCCCTTCAAAAAAAAGTGATTCTCATTGCCCACTCAATCAGCAATGATCAAATTTCCAGTAAGGTATAGTATTTATCAATTGATTCTTTTGTGGGTACTACGAAAAAATGCAAAGGAAATAGAGGATCCTATTAAAGTTATTTCCAACAAATGGTAAAAAGGGTGGAGTTGAAATGAGACTCCATTTCATTTGTGGAACTATTTAGTCAGTTATTACTTGCAACTGTAAACCCAACTCTCAAAACAGTAATGGTATTTTAACTTGAGGCAAGTGGTAGAACCAGGGGGATAGGAAGAGAACCTCATGGTTACTCCAGGTTTCTACACTGATCAAAGATTGGCCAATGATGGGGAGAACATGGGGTGGGACTAAAAATCACAGGATTTTAGGGGAGGAGTAAGCATACCCTATGGTACACCTTGAATTTTTTATGCTCCTGAAAACAGAGTAATAAGGAAGATGATGTTAGTGTCATTAGCACAGGAAGAAAGACGTATTCTGGTGGGGTAAGCAAAAAGGCCTTTAGGAAAGTTTTGTCAGGATCCTCCAAATTGCTTTGTTATCTGTTATGGTTTGAGGCCCATTGGGGACTCTGGCTTTGGACTCACATAGATTAAAGGAGGTCAGACCCCAAAGAAAAGGTAGCAGATGTTTTCTCAAACTTTCTGGCTTGTTATATCCCCACCTTGGAGTAGGACTTTGGATAAAATCTCTAAAAAGAAAGCTTATATATGGTTCATATCCAGAATCTTCCTTAAAAGCATCCCATCTAGAAAAGTTATCCAATACACAGATATCAGAAATTTATTTCCCTCGTTATAAAATTAGAAAATATAAGAGTCATAAACTTGTGTTAACATGCTTAAAATGAGGTAAAGATAACTTTGTAGGACAGCAGAATACTTATTTCACATAACTCCAGATTCATACTATCCAGACAATTCAAGTTCAAGCGGAGTCTCTTGGTTGTTGTCTCCTCATCTGAGAGGTGGTACAGATGCAGGGAGAACACCGCTCTAGACGGCCAACACTTACTCAGGAGGTCCCAAATGGATGTTTACTGTTGGGGCTTGAAAAGTTCATTTCTCAAAAATCCCTCTTAAGTGAAATGATCTCGAGAGGAAGAAAAAAATAACCACCACTAAATAGAAAAGGGGTTTGGGGTTTAGTCTCAGGGTCACTTGGGAAAGCACAGATAGTTCTGTCTTGGATGTTGTCTACTTAAAACACAGGCTCATTTTTACCTCGGACCATGACAGTTTTACAGAGTTGGGTAGCAACAATAACAGTAATACGAATACAGTTTCCAAAGAGGCATTGTAGGTAGTAAGTGGCAAGACAACCCATAATCTTCCTCCTCGAACAGCCCCCACCAAGTTCATTACATATCCGCGTGGCTCCCATCCCCTTCCTTAGTTGGTTCCCATGGCAACAGCCAAAGCTCCTTCTCCAGCTTCAACCCAGAGGCCACAACTCTGGCGCAGCTGGGATCTAAGCTAAGGCAGGGATCTAGGCTGGATCTGGGCTAGGTGCTCCACTTCCCTTCCCTTTCCTTCCCTTCCCTCCCCCCCATTATTCCCCTCCCCCTTTCTCCCGAGTATCGCGCAGCCGCACTGGGATCACTCCTAGACTCGCGACCTACAGTGCTGGCAGGCCTGCCCCAGTTCGCGGAAGGAGGGGTGGTTGCTAAGGAAACGGGAGGACGCTCGGCAGCTCTGGCTGCCGCCTCCGCCTCGGCCTCGGCCTCTGAGAAGGCCCAGTAGTCGCCGCCGTTTGCAAGGAGCCCTCAGGGGGGAGGAGGAAAAGGAGAAGGAGGAGGAGGAGGAGGAAAAGGAAAAGGAGGAGAAGGAGGAGAAAGAAGAGGAGTAGGAGAGGGACTGTCCCCTCCCCCCTGCGATTGATGTGCTGTGGACCCCCACCCCCGACACGCCCGAGCCCACCCCGCCCCGCCCCCGCCCCTTAGCTCCCCGAGTGGAGAAAGCGCAGCATCGCCCAGGTAACCATCCGCCTCGGCTGGGAGGCCAGAATCGGTCTCCCGGCTTTTCGACTAGAACTGCCTCCCCCAGCCCCATGGTGACCCCGGGGCCCCGTTAAGTGGTTGGTTCACGGTTTATTTGTTTGCCAGGCGGGGCTGTGACTGTTTTAGATTGCGTTGGGCCGTTTTCTCCACCGCTTGGGCAAAGGACTGGAGTGAAGGGGGTGGGGGGTGCGCGGGAGGGTCCCCGGCTCCTCTTAGCCAATCAGCTCGACTCTCTTTGGGCTTTGGAGGGGGGGCGGTCACTCCCTCTGAGTAGAATCTGAGGCTTCGCGTGGAATCCTGGGAAGGAGCACTAGAAGTGGGTAGGGGGTGGGGGAGTGTGCCTAGGATTGGCTCGTCCCTGTCCACCTCTCCATTTTCCATAAGGAGATATTGAGGCTCAGGGGAGGGCAGGGGAGGGGCTTTCCCAAAGTCTCCGGGCCGGTGCCTAACAAGTTAGATGGAAATTGAGGATGAAGATGATGAACCATCACTGAAGATCTAAATATATGAGAGGGTGGCGTATTACGCCGCGGCTGCTGTGGAACCTGGACTCTCGCGGGGTCAGGGAAGTGGAAACGTCTCACAGGAGCTGCTAGTGTGGAACATTGGCTCCAGTGACCCGGGCTTCTCTCCTCCCACCCCTCAGCTTCTCTTAGGGTTCCTCAAGAGTGGTTCTTGATAAACTTGACAAATCTGCGCTGATTGAAAGGGCATGGTGTAGTGTAAAGAGAACGCGAGTGAGGACCTGGTTGAAAACATCTCTCTAAATTTGATGAAGCTGTTGAACTTGACTGATACTCAAGTTTCCTCATCTGTCAAATAAACCTGAACTGGCCTTATCAGCTCTAAATCTATGAACTAATACACATGTTCCACACTGGCAGTCTTTTCCCTTCTGTAATACTTTTACCTTTTCCCTGACCCCAATGAGGGTATGATATTTAATAATATGAGCAAATAATTTGAGAAGTATTGCTACCCTCTCCTATATTATGTTATACTAGTTCTTATCGTACTTGCCCTGGTCCTTAAACAGGTTTAACAACCTCCATTTTACTGGCTGTGTGTGATACTTTTACTTTCACAATTATACATAGTCATTCTCACCTTCTTTCTCTAGCAGTTATACAAATAAAAGGCAAAGAGTTACCAGGAAATTGCTACACTTGTTCGAGATGTGTTGGTGTAAACTTTGTATCACTGGACTCTCCTGCACTTCTAATTGGCACATTTTTTAAAAACCCAATTTTACTGGAAAAGTCCAAGGACCCACTTTTTAGTGTACTTTGCCTCCCTTTCCCACTTTGTTTTCATTTCTTCAATTTGAAGGTCCTAAGCACTCAACATTCACCAGATAGAGCTATAGAGAGAGAACTGTGAACTTTGTGCCCCAAGTCACTAGAATATTTCTTTTGTTTGTATATGTATTATGTATATTTTAAAAAGATAATAGCATCAAATTTTTCTGTTATCTTTATGCAACAGTAGATTAATTATGGAAAAAAGGGAATTAAAAGTTTGATTAGTGGCATTTTGAAATTGTTACTTTGATTTTGTTTCAAAGGAAAACCTGGTTTTTGAGGGACTTAGACTTATACTCCACGTAGAAGTCCTATTTTATATTTGAGAACTTTGTAGAAAAGTAGGAGACAAAAACTTTATATTTTTAATGCAACATAATTTCTTCTGAGAAATGTGCCCTTAAACAAGGGCAGAATATGATTAAAAGGAACACAGAAGATGGAAAGACATTTTGTTTGCCAGATTCTGTATTCTTGTTCAGAGAATAGAGAATTTAGCACTAGAGAGGCTTACATATGTCATAAAGTTCTTAGAATCATCTTTATTGAAATTTCATAGGTGTATAGAATATTGAGGATGGGAACAGTCATATGCTCCCTCTTTCAGTTAAGGAAGAACTCCCTCTCCTTTCTCCCCTCCCCTTCCCTTTCCCTTCCTATTTAGCATGAAGTTGATCACTTCTAGCTCAGTAGTGTCATCAGAGATTAAAAACGATTGTGCCTACTGCAGTGAGGAGATTTTTTCAATTGAAAAACAGTTGAAAAGTGAGGAGTAGAAAGAATACAGAACTGCTCCTCTGAAAATATAGACCTCTTCTGCATCTTATCAACTTTATTTCCCTATCCTTCCATCTTTGCTCAGGATGACTTCAGATGGCCTTTTGGCTGAATAAGACGACAAGAGCTGAGATCAGTGAGTTTACACATTTATCTTCTAAGAATACATTTTCAAGCAATCATTTTGGTTTATCATTCATACTGAGTAAATTATTCAAACTTTTATGTGGAATGTGTAATTCTAATGATACTACATAAACACGATAAGGAATTTTTTTTTTAAGCTATGAATTCCTAACTTCATAATACATCTATTGTTATCTGGACTAGTTTTTAATCTTACCAAATATATGTGTATATACATATATATTCAAAGAGGAAGCTTTGATATAGTGAATATGGAACTGACTCTATTAGTCCTGAGTTCAAATGGCAGTCTCTGACACCTAGTGATTGTGTGATCCTGGGCAAATCCTCTTGGTGACTCAGGTAATTAACTCTGTAAGATTAAAAAATTGCAGAAAATAAATGTGCCTTGGGGAGCTCAATATACTGATGAATCTACAAGACTAGTTTTTAAAAGTATGTTGTGTGTATGTGTGTGTGTGTGTGTGTGTGTGTGTGTTGGGGTATGTGTATTTAAATTGAGAAATGAATTGTGCCTCTTAACACAGAGCAACTCTGTGACCTTGTCCCATGCCTCAGGCAATGCTCTCAGATTGCAAAGGAGGTACAGAAAGATATCTTCCGTATATTCTACATCCAGAGCTCCCTGCTGCAATGAAATGACAAGTCTGATTAAATTTAAATATATACATGTACATGTATGTGTATCCATAGATATAACTGTATGCATACACATTGATAAAAAAAAAAATCACCTATCATGCTTCTAAATGTTTTATAGCAAAAAGTGATGGAATGAAATTGATAGGAGGAAAAAAAAACTTTTGTAGGTGACTGTGTGGAGCCCTTTATTTGGTAAATGATTATGAAGTCAGAGATAATCACAAATGATTTGAATAATGTGATTTCTCTTCTCATTTAAAAAAGTTATTTGCTCTTCATTTAAAAGCCTCCTTAAGATAGCTACCACATTAGGAACTGATAAATAGATCAAGTAGCAGATAATTTTTCTGTTTCTTTCATGATTAGAGGAGTAGTACTCAGATTTTAGATTCTAGCTCTCCATAGGTACTATTAACACATTTCCCTAGGAGTCCTTAACTTTTCTTCTTGATTAATTTTCAGTGATAGGGAATTTCAAGAGTAGTAAGTAACTCTGTCAGAATACTATTTTCTGTCAACATTTCTGCTACATAGCAAAATGCGTAGGTTTGGCAAAGGGAAAAAGAAACATGAGTACATCTTACTATATAGATTTAGAACCATGTTAAGAAGAATAGAAGAATAAAAAAAATAAAAACTTTAAGTGGAATGAAAATAAGCTGTCAGAATATCTGGGAGACTTAATTCAAAGACTAAACACACACACCTAAAGTTACTTATAGATTGCTGTTTCAGGTGAGCATCTCAAAAGACCAACTTTCTACTCAGCAGAGGCATAGGACTAGACAGATAACAGCTAGCAACCCTGAATAAAAATTATCAGTTCAGCTTTTCCCCTACTCTACTTGGTTATAATTCTTAGGAGAATTAGAATTCTTAATTAAATTCTGCTTTCAACAGTAGAATAACTATGACAACTCACTATTCAAATGAACAAAGCTGGTACCACTCAGTTTTGTTTCCATCCATGCTGGAGATATGATTGGTTTTGTAGACTGTAACAAGCTTCCAGTCAGAAGGAAGAGGAATACGGGAGCTCAGACCAACACTAGTTTATAAACAGGAATATTACAACTAAAGTTCTTCACAACCATAACTCTCAAATAAGATGGAGCAATAAATTACTTTGGGGGAATAACACTTTGAGAAACACTTCCTCACTACCGAGCTCAGGTCACAACCTCAGTGATCCTATACCTTTCACTCCTGGTATCTTTCCCTGATCTTCCTCTAATCCCAGTCTATTGCTTGAGACTTTATCATTTTAGGGACTTATGTTTTCATCAAGGTAGAAACTGAAGGTTTTTTTCAAGTTGGCTTCTGACTTCCATCTGCTCCCTGCTGCTCCATCTCCTAGAATGTGTCTTGGGTAGTTTTTTCCCTATAGACTTTTAATACAGGTAAGCTTCTCTTTCACCACTTTGCCTCATGAGAAAATCTTGGCCTTTAGTTGTTCTGTTCATAACCATTTTATTTGCATTACAATTTTTGGATTAACTTTGAATCAGCAATCAAGCACTTTTCCCTATTTGGAAGAAAGCAAGCCTATGATGCAGAGTAGTACAAGTTTTATTCCCATTTTACAGGTGAGGAAATAGGTTAATGTAGATTAAGTGATTTGCCCAAAGTTGTATGGTTTTGAATTTAAGTCTTCAGTCTCCAAATCCAGTGCTCTGTGCTGTTTCTCAATAGGAATAATTAATCCTTAAATTTAATTAGTAAATATTCATTGAATTTGTACTATGCAAGAGGAACTACTATTCTAGGTGCTGTATATGGTAATATAGCTATTCTCTGACTTCAAGAAATGTATAATTTATTTGGGTAGAAAAGACACATGATAATACTGTGATACACAGAATAATTGGTATAGAAGTTCAAAAGAGGGAGTGATCATTATTGGTTGGGGTGGTCAAGGATGCCTTTTTGGAGGAGGTAATGTTTGAACTGATCCCTAAACAGCGGGTGGTATTCAGATAGTCCGAGAGGAGAAGGGAAAGCATTTTAATTTAAGAATTGGGTCTTGAATTATTATCATTCTTTATACTTTCTCATGTTTTTAGAAAAAAAAAATAAACTCTTAAGAAAATTGCTTCTAAAAGGAATCATTTTCCCATTTTATTTCCTTTTTCTCCAACCAAGAAGTCTTCCATTGGGGATGGGGGTGGGGGAAAGGATATTTATACTGTCCTTCTGCCTCACTTACATAGCATAAGCATTGTCACTGTTCTTTGAACTTTCCACACTGAAATGACAGCAGTTGCTGAATTTTCTGCAAATTTAACTTCAGTTCAATCATAGTAAATGGGATTACCTTATAACTAGCTTTTAAATATGAATATTTTCAAAGTAATTTTATATATAAGTATATATAATAATATAATATATATAATATAATAATATATAATATATATAACATAATTTTGTATATTGCAATACACAAATATATGTATACTTTACCTATACATATATAATAATAGATCATACATATATTTATAAATTACAATTATAACTGCATTATAATTTGCAATATCAGAGAACAAATTAATGAATAGCAAATTCTATAGCTAAATTTTGAAGTTTTGCCTTTTTTTTTTTTTTTGGTTGCTCACACTATCTTTCATGAAGTCATGATTATTTTCTTTATAAACTATTCCCTAAGATGTAAGCTCCACATGAAGTCATACTTGGACAATTTCAGGAAAGTACAGAATTGTTGATCTCTTTTTTTGCTGTCCAATAAGAAAGGAAGTTATATTTAACTGCAAAAAGAGAACCAGAATGAAACACATTTTAAATTAAGTTTAAACTCTTAACACCTTAGGCATAGGTGATTCAATCCAGGTGCCACCTTTTTTTTTTTTTTTTTTAGGGCACTGGGAGATTGTAGCTATGCATTGCAAATAGCTGCTTCATACCCCTAGCTTTTCCCATAATAGCTTGGGTATTTTTATCTGCCTCCTTTTTCTCAGGTAGAGGCATAGTTCTGTCCAAAAAGCTGCTGAATTGAAAAGAGGGATTGGAGGGGTATTTATTTTGTAGTTAACAAAGGAGAAGGTGAAATTTTTGCTTGGTGGATTCAGATTTAGAGTTAAGCCACAGAATGGAAGATCCTGAGGACTACTTTTGTTTCAGCAAACTTTTTAAAGCATTTAATATTTGCCAAAGGCAGTTAAAGTCCATTAGGATACAACAACAACAACAACAAAATGAAAACAGTTTCTACCTCCTAGAATCTCTGCCCCTGAGGAGTTTATATTCTAGTGAGAAAGGCAGCATATTTACATGTTGGTATATATACATATATACAAAGTCGAAACTAGATAGTTTTAAGAGGAGAAAGCAGCAGGATGGGAGGTGGAGGCTGAGAAAGATCTCTTCTGGAAGATGACTTTACCAAGTCAGAAAACCTGACATTCTAAATCTCAGATATGCTTTCCAAGGATAGGAGAGCGAACAAGTAGAGATGGTTTAACATATGATCTTTTTTTCCATGCTCTCTGCAGTCATCTGGCCTGGAAAGAAGGAACTTTATTCAGTGAAGTGATTATAGGGAAACTTTTTTCCTTTTTTATTATAGTCCAGATGAAGCTAATTCAAAGAAAATCATTAATGGTTCAATGTCAATGTGGTTGGAGGTCTCTAGTGTCCTGTCCCAAGGATCGATCCTTAGCCTTTTCCTGTGCTATTTAGCATTTTTATCAATGACTTATAGCAAGCATGGAATGCTCATGGAATCTGGAAATGACACAGAACTGGAAAGGAGAACTAACAACATTAGTTACATCAATAAGATGAATTTCAATAAGGATAAACCCAAAGTTTTACTCTTCAGTTTAAAAAGCTTCACAGGCGCAGCATAGGGAAAGCCCGAAGTTTGTCTAAAAATTTCTAGTGGAATATGTGATGTGACAATCAAAAAAAGCTAATGTGGGAAGAGAGTCAAACTGTTTGTATTTTTCTTTAGTCAAACCACCTCTGGAATGAAAAAATAAAACCCAAATCATTTAGTCCTGGGCACTACTGAAGATATGAATAACCTGGAAGATTCTAGAGGCAGTCAGTCAAGGTAGCAAAAGGCTTTGAGAGTCTGTATTGCATGAGAATGAGTTGAAGGAAGTGAAATATTTAACCTTGAAAAATCTGAGAGAAAGAGGTAATTATCTTTGAAAAAAGCTATAGAAGAACTTCTCTTTGTTCTCATTAGCCCTTGAGGGCAGAGGCAGGACTAGTGGGTTGAAGCTGTAAAAAGACAAATTTAGGCTTGAAGTGTGGTAAAACTTCCCAGGATTTAGAACGACCCCCAAATGCAGTGGGCTATTAGTTGGTGGTTTCCCCCTTTTTTGGAAAGCTCTAGGTAATAGTTAGTTGGTCACCTCCTAAGTGTTTTAAAGGTAATGTCTTTTGTGTAGGATTTTTAGTTAGTTGGTCACTTCCTAAGTGTTTTTAAGAGTAATCTTTTGTGTAGGATTTTCCAGGTCCCTTCCAATTTTCAAATTTCGTAATTCTGTGACCTTAGAAGTTGCAATGTGGGGAAGATATTTACTATGTGAACATGTCTTTCCCACCCTGATTCAATTTTTTTATATAGGTATAATCTAGTGAAACTGAACATCCAGGACAATCTAGAAGGGAAAAGAAATTGTAAAAGAGGAATCATAGGGAAAGACTGGGGAAAAAGAAAAAGGGCAGTTCCATTCCTTTGTAATGCATGATTGTGGTAGTAGTTTGGGAAAGAGAGAAAGGGTGTGTTTTAATACACCTTAAATGGCCACCATTTAAACTTTCTTGAGTCATTGTCTCAGGCAACTGAGGTATAGAATGGAAAAGTATTTATTAAACTCTTACTATGTACTGTTCATTGGAGGAAGAAGATAAGGAATATTAAAGAGTTTTCTTTATGGTTTGCTCAGTATAAAAGTTTTACTTGGGGATGGCAGAATAAGAATGACATTAATATAATTAGCTTAGATTAAATGAAAAATATATAATTAACAGATTAATGAAAATTAGTTTACATGAAGACATGTCTAGCAGGCTTTTTTTTTTCTTTTTGCAATCCTAATTCTACATTTTTATGTGTGAAAAGCTCTTTGATAATTGGACATGTTAATTATTTATCTAGATTCCATGGTAACAGAATGATCTTTTAAGTATTAGAATTTTTGCAACTTTGGTTAGTGTATGTTTATCTTTTCTAGGTTTCCCTTCCCCCATTGTGTATTAATAGATCAGTTTAAAAAAATAATAATTAGACATGTTCATTGGAACTAACTGATTATTGTAACTGCACTGTTCATGATTGGAAAGGTAAAGGCATATGTCAGCACAATCATAAGGCATCTCTTCTTTATGATACTAGATTTAGAGCTGACAGGGGCTTCAGATGCCATTTGAGCCCAGCCTCTTCATTTTGCAGAGAAGGAAATCTGGGTACAGAGATGAAGACATTTGCCCAGGATCAGCTCCTCAGGTAGTGAGGCAGGATCCAAAACCTCTGATCCCAAATCCTTTCCACTACACCATGATGCCTCCTTAACTTTCAAACAGTATTTGGATCATTTATTTTTTAAAAAGCAATTATAGTAAGAAATTAAGGACACCAAAATAATCAAATATCATATTTCAAAACATTTATTTACTTACTTTTTGTGTGCAGGTTGGGGTTAAATTTTCATGATGCACGAAGCAAGGGACAGGCAGAAATTTGTCAGTGATGCTCAGTATCTGCGGGATATGCAGCACAAGGTGGACTCCGAGTACCAGGTACATGAATAATATGTCACTGCATATGCCCTTATTACAATAATAATGTAATGTTAATGTGTGATTGAATGTTATAAAGTAACTATTCTACCATACTGTGGTGTAGCTAGCTGTATTAGACTGTGATAAAGTATGATGGAGCTAACATGGAGGTACCAAGGATGCATTACTGAAAAAGGGGTGCAGGATTTAAAGTGAGAGAACTTGAATTTGAATTCATCAGTGTCCCAACCTCGTTTCTGTTGTGATGGTGGTGTCAACATCAGGAGCCAAGAGGACAAGATGAGAAAAGATAGATTTGAGGTCTGCAAGGAGCCCAAAAAAAGAGATATGAAGCTTAAGGAGAACTTAATGGAGACCTTCATAAAGATGAGAGGAGGAGGACTTCAGCACCAGGAGCTATGAGCTATTCTCTTTGCCACAAGTGCTCTCTAAACTTGGTGGGTGAATGTGTAATTCACACAGACTTTTGTGGAAATGTCTGTTTTTATTATACTACCTAAGTAAAATTTTCTTTTTTAAAATTTATTTTTGTATTTATTATTAAATATATTTCCCAAATATATTTAATCTGGTTCAGCCCTTGCTCAGGAATGTTGCTGGCTGTGTCTCTGATACCTTTGGTGTAGTGAAGAGAGACAGAGAACCTTGAAGCCAAGAAGACCTGAGTTCAGGGTTTGCCTCTGACTCTTGGCAAATAATTTTACATTTCTGTGCTATGTGCAATTCTCTTAAGACTGTAACTTGCAGAGTTGCATCTAACCAGCAGTAGTAGTAGTTTTCTCACCTAGGAGTTACCAATACTAATGATACTGGTCCCTTCATTAACTCTATGTAAGTATATGGAGTACTTCAATAAATACCCTTTTCTAAAAACTATTGTCTGACCAACTAATATTAACAGATAATCATGCAGGGAAGTAAACTACTTCAGACTCATCATAATCTATGTAATAAGTGTCCCATCCCATTCCTTCCCTTTCTGTCCTGCCTTAAGACTAATCTACAGTCCAAAGGATATTCTGTAGCTACCTGAGCTGGCAACTATTTCTGTTTTGGCTGGCAACTCTGAGGGTTTTCCCTTTCTCAGGATGATTTTTTGTGCCTTAGTTCTGACCTAGTCTTCAGTTACTGGATTGTCATTGCTGATACCTGGGAAAGACCTCATCTTAAAAAGACCAAGGTTTCCCACTGCATTCAGAGGCCATTGGCAAGTGTTCTGATTCTTACCATTGGTCTCTTGAGGACTCTGGAGCAAAGAAAGGCTGATAACCTTGCACAGCTCTTCCTCACTTTAATCCAATTCACTTAGAAGTCAAGACATCACCCCCCCCCCCAACACACACACACACAAACACACATGCCAGTAGTCCCAGTCAAGAATGAAGGACAAACAGCAAGAAATCCTGAGATCAGATTTGTGGGACTTAGGAGAATTGATTTGAACATGTCCTACATATGGGGGGAGCCTAGTTTGATTTAACATTAGGCTCTTCTTATTTGTTGGAACCTCATTTGCAGGAGCTTTTTCACCTAGGGCTTTTGTTATTGGATAACCTGGTTTTCAGGAATTTTTGTGTCTCTTATTTTAGATCACAATTATATAGTTGTCATTTTCTGATAAATTTCCTTAAAAGTTTTTGTGAGAATTTTTGTTTGAATGCTTATGTGAGTTATAGGAAGGCAAGCATTTATTAAAAACTTAATATTTTTTAGTAATGGTGCTAATAACTCCTTAACCCTATAATATTAACACTAGAACCCCAAAGAGACACAGCAGATATCTAAGTTCTGGGGACCTGAAACATGTGCTATACAAATATTAGTGAGAAGGGACATGATCTTTTCAAATATAATTATGTAATGATGTGTATAGGCTTGAATATATTATTTAGCAAACAATGAACAAGTATATAATTAAATTACTTCTATGTGTCACATATTGTGCTAGGTGCCAGGGTTACAAAGACAAAATTAAAACAGTTCCTGCAGTGTTAATTCATTTTCATTTTCAGAGGAAGGAGGATAGCACTTACAGTTTAAAGAATCCTAATAGCAGTGTATCCCCATACATTATATTTTTAAAAAAATAACCAGGCCTTATCAAATGCATAGTTTAGTTATCCCTAGCATATGCAAGCTTGACTTGTTAGAATCTAGATAAAAATAGTCCCTCTGAATTTCTGCATAACTTATTCCTGCTATTTCTTAAAATAAGTTAAAGTGATAGCAATGTTTTTCCAGGTCTACATGTTAATAGCCAGAGGGAAAGCAAAACCAACCTCAAGATATATTGAGACTTTCCCTTTTGGTAACTGGGTGGGACTCTTCAGTAAAAACAAGAGGAAATAAACATTTATTTGGCATGTTGCATGCTATTTCAGAACCTGGCAAATAGCATATAATTATGTGCCATCTTAGAATTTAGTTATAGTTATAGTACTCTAGTTTGCTCTTACAGTCTTACTGTCTTTTTTTGGTATATTTTTTCTTCTAACATGTATTATAACTTGAAGTGTAATTTAGCCATTAATTTTCAGGGATATAGGGTTCTGATAGGTGAGCTTTCAAATTATCTTGTCTGGAGACATTTTGGTGCCATTTCCCAGACATCTCTACATGATTCTGCCTCTACTTTAGTTATCACCCTCATTTCCTCCTCACTGGAACTTTGGACTCATCCCCCGAGGCCCTAGACTCTGAGAGTTGACCTTTTGCTATGTCTCATCTGGAACCAGGCTTTTGTACCACTCCTCAGCCATTTCTATACTATGTTACCTCCAAAATGCCTCTTTTCCAGTCCTCTCTTATTTTAAGTACTCCATCCCCATTTCACCATTGAAACATGAGCTCCTTGGCAGGGGCTCTCTTGCTTACTTGTTCTTATATCCTCAGTATTTAGAATTATACCTAGCACTTAGTAAATAGGTGGGCACTTAATAAGTCTTTCTTTCTAGCTCTCTCTTTGTGTTCAGAGTGGTTAAACATCTAGAAGTATCATCCACTCTCTTTCATCTATCATTTCATGTGTAACAGTCCAATTCCACCCAGGTCAAAGACCACAAAGACATAAACCCATATAGGGAAGTTCTACGACGCTTTACACAAGAATGGAAAAGTCTTAGCTTTTCCCACAGGATAACTCACTTAAATATCATTAATAATTTAAAACCCAGACTAGCAAGGGCAAGTAGTATATAATAATAATAATAATAATAATAATAAACATTATTAAGTGCCTGATATGCAACAAACACTATTAAGCTAAGTGCTGGGATGCAAAAAAAAAGCAAAAGATAATACCTGCTTTTAAGGAGTTCACCATTTAAGGGGAGGAAGAAAGACAACATGCAAACAATGTTGTATATTCAAAACAAATCAAGGATAATTAGTCAAATTAAGGCACAGAGGATAGTTAGTGAAAATGCCCAATGCTGAGACACGAGTTTCTTATTTGAGGAGCAGCAGAAAAGTCAGTGACATTGGATCCCAGAATATAGGGAGCAGGAAAATATAAAATATAAAGAAGGGTCAAGAATGTGGGTGTGGGTAGGTTAGGTTATAAACAGGAGTCTATTCCTTCCCAAAAGCTTCCCTATTCCCAAAATATATATGGATTTTTAGCAACAGCACTGAGAAAAAAAAAAAAAAGATCATTGGCCATGAACACTGTTTTCTGTCCTGCTCCCCTATTTCACAATTATCCACTGTTTTCATTAATATTATATTGGATAAAGAAGAAGCTCTTCTCTTTAACTCCATTTTCTTCTGTCTTTTCCAGATAATTGTCCCTACACCATCCCTACCACCAATCTTCAATCTCTCCTTACCTACTTGCTAATGAACATATTCAATTCTTCTCTACAATTAATAAGCCTTCAATAGGCCCTACCTTGCCTTCAAGCTATTCTATATTCCTCTCCTTTTCTTAGCTAAGAAAAAAGCAATCTATGCTTGGTACTTCTAGTTCTTCTCCTCTTGCTCACTTTTCAACCCTTTTCAGTTGGGCTTTTGATATCATTAAACTATTAATTGCTTTTTCCAAAGTCAGCAGTGACTTCTTTATTGTCATATCTGACCATCTTTTCTCAGCCCACATCTTAATTGACCCCTCTGTGATATCTGATACATATGATTACCTTTACTTTTAAATAATCTCTCAGGGTTTTCATGACACTGATCTTCTACTGATAGCTCCTCATGTTTTTGGCTGGATTTTTATAACTTGGAGTAGTTTAACATATTGTTCTGAGAACTGTCCTCTCCCATGTTCTCTCTCCTTGACATCTGTTCTTTATTGGTTTAATTATCATCTATATTAGTTTCCTAGAATCATTCAATCCCCCCTTTCATCTCTTTCTTTCTCTGTGTGTCTTTCTGTTTCTCTCTCCTCTCTCTCTCTCTCTTTGTCTCTGTTTCCCTTTTTTCCTCTATTCCAAAGTCTCAAATATCCTTTTGGACATTTTAGCTGGATGTCCCATAGACATCTAGATTTCAACATAGAGAACAAATTATTTTTTTCCCCCAGGACTATTCCTTATTATAAACTTCAGTAAGGGCATCACCACTATTCAACTTCAATATGTTAGAAATCTCATTTTCATATGTAACTCCTTATTCTCTCTATCCTCCATACTTAATCACTTGCCAAAGTTTCCTGATTTTATTCTCCCATACACCTTTTTTTCTGAATATACAACTGCTACCTTAGACTGGGATCTCTTCACTTCTAATGTGTAATATGATAATAACTTCCTAATCATTCTCCTGCCTCAATCCTTTTTTCCTTTCTCATATCTTTCATACTGATGCCAGAGTGATTTTTCTAAAGCACAATTCTGATCATGTCAATCCCCTATTCAATAAATTCCAGAGATACCTTTTGTCTCCAGGATGAAATATAAACTGTTAACTAGAGAATCTTTTGTCATTTATAATCCTCCTTAATCTACCTTTTGAGCCCTATTGCATATTAGACCTCTATACTATAATTCAAATAAACTGTTTCTTAGCTGTTCTCACATATGGCATCCCATCTAATGATAATACCTAACATTTTTACAGTATGCTAAGGAATAAAATATGATTTTTAAAATATATGATTTCATTTGATTCTCTCTTAAGAACCTAGGAGGCAGGCACTTTGAATTCAGGTCTTCCTGACTTCAGGCCAGCAAGTATCCTTTCTGCCACCTAGATATCTTTATACAGACTTCTTTATGTCTGAAATTCACTTATTTACCTCTGCTCTTTAGAATTTCTAGATTTCATGTGAAGTACCACTTTCTGTATGAAGCCTTTCCCAATCTCCCCAACTGCTGGTTCCTGCTTCTCAAAATTATCTTGTATCAGTTAATCAATCAGCTAGCATTTATTAAGTATCTACATGCCAAGAACTGGTATCTTATTTTGTTTAATCAATAGGCAGTATGTACATGATAGCCTTAAAATGTAAATCCCTTAGAACCAGGCCACTTTTGTCTCTGTGTCCTCCAAACTTACTTCAATATTTGGCACATGATGGAGTCACCATAAATACTTGTAGAGTCATTGATTGACAGGTGTCATGAAATGTTAGATTAGAATTTGTTAATACCTATAGTAAGATAATGAGGCAGGAAAATGATAGAATTTTTTTAAAAATTCTCATCCTTTTGATTTCTTTTAGGTGTTCAGTTGTTTAGTCATGACTGACTCTTTGTGATCCCATTGAGGTTTTCTTGGCAAAGATATTGGAGTGGTTTGCCATTGCCTTCTCCAGCTCATTTTACAGATGAGGAACTGCAGCAAAGAGTGTGAAGTGACTTGCCCAGGGTCACACATCTAGTGGGTGTCTTGAATCCTGATTTAAACCCAGCTATTCCTGACTTCAGGCTTAGTGTTCTATTCATTCTACCATCTCACTACTACATCTTAACCATCTAAACTTACTAACTTTAATAATAACAATAATGATAATTTAAACTCCATTTAAACTTTGTCTCATCACTAAGTATTATGGCATCTGAATTTGTAAGAAGAGGTGTGGTGATTAGAATGGGACTTTGAACCTGTTTAATGATACTCATGAGAGGTAATAGTAGCATGGTCACTGTGGGATGACTTCTTTGATTATGTCACTCTCAAAATTAGATAGGAGAGAGTCATTTTATGAAGATGTTGGAGTAGAAATCAGAAGATTTTATATTTGAACCTTGATGGGAGCCACTGGAATTCATTGAATAAGAAGATAGGTCAGATTTGTGTTGTGGGAATATCAATGTGACAGCTGAGAGTGTGAGGAGAAACTCAAGTCAGAGAGATCAAGCATGAGGTGATAAGAATTTGTGCAAGGATGGTGAAAGTGTCAGAAAACAAAGGGGGTTCATTTGAGAATTGTTACATAAAATCAGTGACACATAGCAACTACTTGGACGGGGGTGTTTTATGGGAGTAAGCAGTAAGAAATGACCCCAGGACTGGGAAATAAAATTTTTAAATGTGCCTCAGTTCTATGCTTCCACCATGATGATGGTAAAAGGGAGTTAGAAAAAAGGGTGCTAAGAATTACACATTTTTAGGCTCTAGAAACATTAGTCTAATTATAGGTGCTCTAAATGTGAGATCTTAGTCTCATCCCAAAATGACATTCAATTGGAAAAAGTAAATCACATCATTATTGGTATTTTCAAGATAAATGAAAGCAAAAGACAAAAGGAAATTGCAACAAATGGAAAGTTGGCTCCTAGCCTTTTAGAGGCAAACAAAGGAGGAGAATTGATTTCTTCATGTGACAAAAGGCAGCAAGAAGTAATTTCAGAGGACACTGGAGATTTCACCTTGCAGTCTCATGATTTGAGCATGAACAAACTGTGATCCCATGACAACTAAGAAGATAATTACAACTAATGTGCCAACATCTGTTGCCAAGGTTGAAAAGGGAATAATTTTGAAAAAACCTTGACAAGATTCTCTAAACCAAGTTAACACATACTTTGGTTCTCATTGATATCAGTTTATAGGTGGGGATTGTTAGTGGGACTGGGGGAAAGGAAAGAATGAAAAATATGTTGAAAAATGTAGCTTAGATTTGGGAAATGAATGAGCTAATGGCTTGTAGACTACTTGAAAGACTCATGCCTATATAGACAGTTCTCATTTTCTGCAAATTGGCATTACTCAGATTCCCACTTCCTTGTGGGAGGGCAGCAGAGGACCCCAATTCTGCTCAGCAGCAGAAATACCAGGGCACTATCTTTTTAATTTTTTGAACTTAAAAAATTTGTTGTTGCCTTAAATATTTTATATTGCAGCAATTTCCCTTCTCCCCTTCCCCTTGAACTCTTCCTTAAACAAATAAAGTATTTAAGCAAAATCAATTGACATATAGTAACTATGACAGCAGTTAATCTATATTCTCTGTCTTTCCCTATTTTTCTTTTTACTGAAAGGAAGGTGTTTTTCCTTATTGGTTGGTTTTTCAGGACCAAGATTCTTCATGATAATTATTAGCATTTTGCTACTTTTTAATGTTTTATCATTATCATTTTTGTAGTCACCATATTATTCTTTTGCTTCTGATTTCTTTATACTGTAATCATTTCATATGAGTTTTCCCATGTTTTTTTCCTTAATTTCTCATATTCTTCATTTCTTAGGACCCAGTGCTTTTCCCACCTTTATACAGTTTAAGAATCTTGATAAGTTTCCTAGAATACTGAGAAGTTTAATGACTTGGTCAGGGTCACACAGCCAGGATGTATAAGAAGTAGGACTTGAACCCAAGTGTTCCTGGCCCCTAAGCTGGCCTACAATCTATTAGGCTATTCTGCCTCTCAAACAGCTCCCTTCTATGAATGTAATAATAATGCTACTGGGATGGACAGAGATAATATGAAATAGACAGACATTTTCTTTGAATGAAGCTGCTGAGTCTTGTTGATTCTACTTACACACTGTCTCTTATACCTTTTTCCTTCTTTCTCTTCACAACCTATTCTGCCAGTCCAGGCTTTCATCACCACTTATACTTGGTTTCCTCAGCTATAAAATGGGGATCATAATAGTACCTTCTGGGGTTACTGAGAGCATCAAACTAGAAAATACTTATAGAGCACAGTAGCATGTAGTAGGTGATTAATAAATGCTTCTTTCTTTCCTTCCTCCTTTCTGATTCCCTTAGCTGTTATTGCTTTCTGTTCCCACTTCTCTCAAATTATCTTGTACTTGTTTGTCTCCTTCCTTTTTTTGTTCTGTGCTTATGACAGACCACCTTGTAATACTCTCTTTCCTTTCTCTATGCTTTTGAAATGACTGTCCTCAATCTTGGAGTATGCTCCTTTCTTACCCATGTGCCTTAGAATCCTTGTTTGCTTCAGAAATCAACTCTAGTGGCACCTTTTACTTGGAATCTTTCCTTTTTATCCCATTTCTTGTGCTTTCTAACTAATATTTATTTTGTATATAGTTAGTTATATACATGTTATCTCTCTCATGGATGGGAGGATGCGAATCATTTCATTTTTGTATGTGCCCTCTCAGCACTTAGTACAGTGCCTAGACCATAATAGGTACCTAAAAATGCTTTTTATTTGATTAGGTATTTCATATGTTATTCCCCCTTTTATTCCTCACAATAACAAATTGCTTTGTATGTAAGGGCAGAGGGAAGGGACATGTTTGGATATTAAGATAACATAAAAACAAAAGATAACAATAATTTTTAAAAGATGTAAATTCCTTAAGAACAGGAACTGTTTTGGTTTTCATCTTTGTATCCTCAGAGCCTAGCACAGGGCCTAGAACAAAGAAATACTTTTAAAATGTTGAGATCTTGATTGTTGGCTACTGAGAAATATAGTTTTCTTTTTTTCTGGAAGACTGGGGGAAATTACTGAAATTGGTGAATCCTGAATAAATATGACCACTAAAATGAAATGTATTTTTTTTAATTTTTTTATTCATTTTTCCAAATTATCCCCTCCCTCCCTTCACTCCCTCCCCCCGATGGCAGGTAATCCCATACATTTTACATGTGTTACAATATAACCTAGATACAATATATGTGTGTAAATCCAATTTTCTTGTTGCACATTAAGTATTGGATTCCGAAGGTATAAGTAACCTGGGTAGATAGACAGTAATGCTAACAATTTACATTCGCTTCCCAATGTTCCTTCTCTGGGTATAGTTATTTCTGTCTGTCATTGATCAACTGGAAGTGAGTTGGATCTTCTTTATGTTGAAGATTTCCACTTCCATCAGAATACATCCTCATACAGTATTGTTGTTGAAGTGTATAGTGATCTTCTGGTTCTGCTCATCTCACTCAGCAACAGTTGATTTAAGTCTCTCCAAGCCTCTCTGTATGTATTTTTAATGTAATAAGCACAAAATGACAATTTATTGATATAGAAGTTGTATCAATAAGAATTATCAGTCTCTATGCAGTTTGATCATTTTCATTATCATTGACAGAAAAGCTACTACATTTGCATCTTAATCTTGAAACCCCAATTTTCTATTTGAAGTAGAAATGATTAAGAAGTGAAATCAAGCATAACTTTTCAACCAGAGCAGATACATGCATAGATACAATGCTCCATCAAGCCCAGAGCACTGAGTGATCATTTTATAGGTTTATCTAATGGGAGGAAAGATGCCAAAAGGAAGAAAAAAATCATGGTGATGTTAATATCCATAAAAAAGACTACTGATCCCCATGCTTACTCTTTCATTTTTATAAAGTCCGGATGAGATTGATTTACATGCATGTTGAGGGTTTCTTTGATCATATGAGAAGGGAAGCAGGATTTGGTAACTAATTCTTTACAACAGACCACATTTATAATCACTTAATTGACTGAAAAGTACAGAAAATACATGTTTCTGCTATTTGTTTGTTACGATTACAAAAAGGCATTTTACTCAGCAGAGTAAAATACAACCTTAAATAAAGGCTCTTCTTGAACAGAGAATCTCTTATATCTGTGTTAGATCATAGAGATTCCTTAATAAATGCAATTGAACTTGGTTCAATGGCCCTTTCATTGTTTAATGAGACTTTTAAAAATTGCTCTAAGATGATGAATGACAAAATATTAACAACTGCATGTGAAACTGTATGACATAGAGCTAGTTGGTGGTGTGGACATAGCAAGAGGCTTGAAGTCAGAAAGATTAGAGTTCAAATACTTCCCCAGAAACTCAACTGTCTATGTGATCCTAGGCAAGTGATTTAGCCTGTCTGCCTCATTTTCTTTAACTATAAAATGGGGCTTTTGATAGCATCTATATACCTCAAGTAGATTAAATGCTGCAATAATCAAAATAATATTTGTAAAGCACTTAACAGAGAATCTACAACAAAGTAGATGTATATAGGTGTTATCTATTTTTTTTTACTATTATTGATAAAGAGCTGATCTCAGGAGTCAGAAATACTTGAATTCATGTCCAGTTTCTGACATATACTGGCTATGTCACCCTGGATAAGTCAGTTAAGATCTCACTGCTTTAGGTAACTTCTTAAGATTATAAATTGCAGAGGAAATGCTTATCTGCAAATACTTCATACACAGGTTAATTATTTTTTTAAAAAGAATTTGCTCCAAATCATTAGTAATAATAAAAAATGCAAGCAAAACAGTCCTGAAGTTTCACTGAAACTCAGCAAATTAACAAAGATGGGGAATAATAAAAAAGGGGAAAAATCAGGACTAGAGGAATTTTGACAGGAATAGTAATATGCTGTTGATGCAACTATGAATTGGTATATCCATTCTGGGAAGCAATTTAGAATTATACTTTTAAAAAAGACAAACATGCCTATATTCCTTTTACTTAGAACTTATACTACTAGATAATGGCTCAAGAAATCAAAGATAGAAACAAAAAAAAATCTATAGTAGTACTTTATATAACAGCAAATAGCCAGAAACAAAGTAAATGCTTATTGATTAGAGAATGGATAAACAAATTATAGTACAGTAATGTAATATAAACATTGATGAAATCAGAATAACTCAGAGAAGTATGGGAAGACTTAAATAAAATAGTTCAAAGTGACTTAAATGATTCAAGTGACTAGGATAACAGTATATACAATGACTATCACAATATAAATGGAAAAAAGCTAAAAATCCAATGCAGTATAATTCTATGACTAAGTTCTCCCTTCTTTGCTAGAGATGTGGGAATCAGTGGGTGTGGAGTGATGGATAGAAATGGCAGTCTTGGTTATTTTGTTTGTTAGTTTTGCTGAGTTGTTTGTTTTCTTTCTTTTTATGGCTCTCTGGGTAGGGAAGAACTATATTTTAAATGAAAGTTATATAAGAACAAAAGATGTAAATAAAATACTAAAAACTAAACTTGTTTTTGCCACTGTTTAGGCAGACAGGAGTTAAAGTCTAGATATTTATTATTGTAAATAGTAGGTAAATATTTAATAGTTCAGCTGACAATTTTCTCTTATTGGAATTTCAGTGTAGTCATCTCCACTCTTATTATATCCATTGCCTTTCCCCCTGCTTTCCCCTCCCTTTTTACTTAATTCAGTAAAATCTACTTGTTCAGTGTTAGTATCTGAAGATACACAGACATTATTCTTGAGAAGTTTATCATCTATGAAGGGAAAGATTTACTTCTATGCTTCAGTAGTTATCTGATTTTATAGACTACTAATTGCAACCCAACTTGACCTTCCATTAGATCTTTTTATTTCTTGGGAAAAGACATGTAACAAGTATCTATAATACAAGCAAAAGTGAGATAATGCGGAAGATCCATCTGGCAAAGTACTGTGATAAATTTGAGTAAGCTGAGATCATTCTGATCTTGAAGAAATTTAAAGTGGGGGGGAATGAGGAGGGTCAGGTAGGGCTTTTGGAAAAGGTAGCATTCAAATTAGACTTAGAACAAGATAAAAGAAAGAAAGAAAGAAATAGAGAGAGAGAAAGAAAGAAAGAAAGAGAAAGAGAAAGAAAAAAAGAAAGAAAGAAAAAAAGAAAGAAAGAAAGAAAGAAAGAAAGAAAGAAAGAAAGAAAGAAAGAAAGAAAGAAAGAAAGAGAAAGAAAGAAATTTCAGAAGTAAAGTCAAAAGCATTTTGATGGCTGATTAGATATGTTGGTAAAGGAGAAGAGAAATCAAAGATGACCATGGTTGTGAGCTGAGGTTACTAAAAAAGATAGTGGTAACATCAAGAGAAAAAGAAGTTAGGGAGAGAAGCAAAGTTTTTTTACCCTTTGAGTTTTGAAGTATCAGTAGGTTCTGTTAGTATAAATTTACAATAGACAGTTTTAAGTTAAAACAAAAATAACTAAAAAGACATACCAATTCCCTATAAATAGAAAACTAAAAAATTAGGGGAACATCTGTACAATTCTATAAGCCAAATTATCATCATATTTATTTTCCTACTGTTTTGTAGAACTTTAAATGAGAAAGAGGAAAGATGAGTGTTTAAATAATACTTGAAAAGTTGCTTGGCTGTAAAAAAGGTTAGAAAGAATTAGAAAATATCTGCCTTTACATTGTTCTGTCCTCCTACTCCTAGAATGATATGAGAAGTTAGAAAGAAAGGGAACAGGAGGAGTTTGGAATCATCCCTTTGACTTTGTTCAGAGTGTGTGTTAATCTGTCTTCCCCTCTTCCCCTTTTTGGCAAAGAACTATTGAGTCACATATATTCTTAGAGATAGTTTTCAAAAGGCACTTAGTTCGACCAAATTCTTTTCATTTTTATAAACTTGGATTGGCCTTTCCTGCATTTATTGATGATATCTCCTCCCTCTTCCTATTCATCTTCATTTTCTTCTTTTATTCCTTTTAACAGTAAATTAAGAGAACATGAGCATCTGTCTTCAGCAAATAACTATATACTCAGTGCTCCCCATAGACACAGATTCCAATTAAAAAATAAACAAAAAAATGAATAGAAAGAAAAGCTAGCCATAATTAATTGAATTTCATTAACTTTTCTGCCCAATTTCTTTTAGGCTTACCTTGATTTCTTATTAGATCCAGTGACATGGACCAAGACTAACTACTAATTTTACATTTTTTTATGAGAATAAGCTAAATTTTGGAGCAAAAGATATTTGATTTCCCTTTATGGCCAGAACCTCTTGAACCATGTTTTGACAACCAAGGAAGAATATAGCCTTGCATCTCTATCTTGGGAATTCATTGTTTTAATTAGAGGCAAAATTTCCTCCATATTGATAGTGTGAATGATTCTAATATAAATTAAAGGTACACATGTCTATGTGGCTATATGTTCTGAATTTTAAGTCTTAAGACTTAGTTTCTGATTATGTTAATCTCTTTGGGGAAGCTATGTAACAGTGGATAAAGTGCTAGCCTTGGAATCAGGAAGGTTCATTTTCTTGAACTCAGAAATGGCCTTAGTTATTGTATGACCCCAGAAAAAATTATTTAACCCTGTTTGCCTTAGCTTCTCATCTGTTAAATGAGTTGGAGAAATAAATGGCAGATCACTCCCAGTATCTCTGCCAAGAAAATACCAAATCGGGTCACAAAGAGTCAGACATGACTGAACAATAGTAAGAGATTCCCCTAATGGTCCAAAATTCTAGTATGCGTCTGCTTCTGATAGTAGAGAATGAAAATGTAAGAAAAGTTTAACTTAGAGTTTTGAGAGTTACTTAAGGATCACAGAGGTTAAAAGATTTATGTATGGTCATATATAGCTAGTAAGTATCACAAGGAAGACTGGAAACCTGGAAATTAAAGCTTCCTTATTTTTTAGTGCAGTACTCAAAGCAGTTTGCCACGTGACTTCTCCTAAGAATGGCATCTTAGTATTAAATTAGTGCTGCTAGGTTTTGTAAAATGTCAGATTTAATGAATTTTTTTCATTTTTATTCATATTTTTTATTGTTGAGGATTGATTTTTTTTATCATGATACAAAATGACCTTGATCTCATAAGAAATGCTACTCAGACATTAATTTGTTAAAGGAAGTAGTTATTCAGATGCAGAATTCACAAAGTGATACATAGTTTATATTTATTAGAAAAATAATTTCATCAAAACAAGTAATTCTTTTGATTTAACTCTGTGGGCCAAAAGAGAGAAGAGTTAAGGAGAGTTCTATTCTGTTCTGTTGTATTGAATGACAGTTGTTAAAAGAATATTTGGGACTCTGTAATACCCAATGCAATAGGACAATATGATTAGAATAACCTCATCATTCAACTGAAACTTTCCTCTCTTAAATTACCAGTTATGTTTAGTTGCCAAACGATGGTCTTTTCTGAACTCATCCTTTAAACTCTTTGCTTCCTTTCAAACTATCAGGCAGTCTTTCCTCTTGGATACTCTCATGCCTCAAGATTATTGTGAAACTATTCTCTCCTGGCTCTTTTCCTACTTATTGGATCATATTTTCTCAGTCCCTTTTGCTGACCCATCATCCTTATCATTCCCCTTAACTGTGGCGGCATTTCAAGGTTTTTTGCTGGGTCTTCTTTTCTTGGCTCTACATTCACATACACATGTTAGTGATCTCATCAATTCCCATGGACTTAATTATCATCTTTTTGTTGATGTTTCACAGATTAATTATATTCAAGCCCAATTTCTCCCCTCACCTTAATTATCATCTTTTTGTTGATGATTCACAGATTAATTATATTCAAGCCCAATTTCTCCCCTCACCTTTAGTCCTGTATCCTCCATTACTTATTGGACATTTCAAACTAACATGTTTACATATAATTGGAAACAATCCATATTCAATATATTAAAAACAGAGTTCATTATCCACCTTCTCCCACTCCTCTTCCAAACTTTCCTCAACTCTATCCCAAAAAAATTCTCTTCTAAACTTTGCTGGTTTCCTAGGTTTACCACTTCAGTGTGATCTTTGACTTCTTACTCTTTCTCAAATATAAAATCATTTGCCAAATCTTGATCTTCCAACATCTACTGCATCTCTAATGATCATATTTTATTTAACTATCATGTATTTACTCTTTTTTTTACTTGTCATGTATTGTTCTTGCTGTTTTAATAGACTGTCAGCTTTTTGAGAGTATTGTTTCATTCTTTGTATTCCCAGTGCACATACAGCAGATAACTTAAATGTATTTGCTTGTTTGATTAAGAATTGGCCTTAATCATGTACCCACACTTAACACCACATACTAAGATAAGATCAAAATGGGTCCATGGTTTAGGCATACAAAATGAGATTATAAATAAATTAGAGGAACATAGAATAGTTTACCTCTCAGACTTGTGGAGGAGGAAGGAATTTATGACCAAAGGAGAACTAGAGATTATTATTAATCTCAAAATAGAAAATTTTTATTACATCAAATTAAAAAGCTTTTGTACAAACAAAACGAATGCAAACAAGATTAGAAGGGAAATAACAAACTGGGAAAACATTTTTACAGTTAAAGGTTCTGATAAAGGCCTCATCTCCAAAATATACAGAGAATTGACTCTAATTTATAAGAAATCAAGCCATTCTCCAATTGATAAATGGTCAAAGGATATGAACAGACAATTTTCAGATGATGAAATTAAAACTATTTCCACTCAAATGAAAGGGTGTTCCAAATTACTACTGATAAGAGAAATACAAATTAAGACAACTCTGAGATACCACTACACACCTGTTAGATTGGCTAAGATGACAGGAAAAAATAATGATAAATGTTGGAGGGGATATGGAAAAACTGGGACACTGGCGCATTGTTGATGGAGTTGTGAATGAATCCAACCATTCTGGAGAGCAATCTGGAATTATGCCCCAAAAGTTATCAAACTCCGCATACCCTTTGATCCAGCAGTGCTACTACTGGGCTTATATCCCAAGGAAATACTAAAAAGGGAAAGGGACCTGTATGTGCCAAAATGTTTGTGGCAGCCCTTTTCATAATGGCTAGAAACTGGAAAATGAATGGATGCCCATCAATTGGAGAATGGTTGGGTAAATTGTGGCATATGAATGTTATGGAATATTATTGTTCTGTAAGAAATGACCAAGAGGATGAATATAGAGAGGTTTAGAGAGACTTACATGGACTGATGCTGAGTGAAATGAACAGAACCAGGAGATCATTATACACTTCAACAACAATACTGTATGAGGATGTATTCTGATAGAATATCAACAAAGAGAAAATCTAATTCAGTTCCAGTTGATCAGTGATGGACAGAATCATCTACACAAGAGAAAGAACACAGGGAAATGAATGTGGACTACTTGCATTTTTGTTTTTCTTCTCAGGTTATTTTTACCTTCTGAATCCAATTCTTCTTGTGCAAGAAGAGAACTATATGGTTCTGCACACATATATTGTATCTAGGATATACTATAGCATATTTAATATGTATGGGAATGCCTGCCATCTAGGGGAGGGGGTGGAGGGAAGGAGGGGAAAATTCAGAACAGAAGGGAATGCAAGGGATAATGTTGTAAAAAAAATTACCTATGCATATGTACTGGCAAAAAAATGTTATAATTATAAAATTAATTAAAAAAAAAAGAATTGGCCTTAATTTCAATAGAGTTGGATTGGAAAATGCCATCTGTATCCAGAGAGAAAACTATGGATACTGATTGTAGATTGAAGCATAAGTATTTTCATTTTTCTTCTTATTTGTTTGGTTTTTTTTTTCTTGTTCTTTTTTACCTTTTAGTCTTATTTTTCTTGCACAACATGACAAATATGGAAATATGTTTAAAAGAATTTCACATTTTTAATCAATATCAGATTGTTTGATATCTTGGAAGATGTAGAGGAGGGAGAAAGAAAAACTTGGAACACAAATCTTACAAAAATGAATGTTGAAAACTATGTATTTGGAAAAATAAAATGCTGTTGAAAATTTTAAAAAGAAAGAAGAAATTGGCCTTGAAGATAAGAGGATCTGGGTTTAGTTAACATGTTCTGACTATGTGGTCCTTGGCAAGTTACTTAAAACACTAAATACTCCAGAACTATATGTCACAGAGAATATACTAATCTATACTGGTAAAGTAGTCCTTTACCGAGAAATCAAAGGTCTGATCAGAGAAAAATATTACTTTAGTAGGGTGCATTATAATGAGAGTAAAACCTGGAACAAAGTGAAAACTTAAAAATATAGTAACTTTTTTGTTCTTTTTTAAAAAATACAAAATAAAAGTACAGAATATTAAAAAAACAGAGAAAAGGAAAATAAAAACAAAACAAAACAAAATAGAACATTGCCATGTGCCCAACAGAATATCAGGAAGGATTCAAAATATATAACAATCAATCCCCAAGTCCAGAAAGCATATATAATAGTAGAAGAAATTATATTTTTATTTGCTTCCTTATAAGTTCTTTTGTTCTTTGCTATGCACTTTTTGAAATTTATTCTTTCCTCCCTTTTCATCTCCCCCACTTCCTCCAAGGAGGCTACAGTTAGGCACAGATATATATGGATAGGTAGATACACACACGTATATGTGAACACATATATATTAATATATATCCCCCAGAGACTCAAATGCATATACATTTATCTATTTAAATACACTGTGTGATACATGCATATATACCTACATATAATCAGATATATACATACACATATATGCATTTGCCCATAGGTAAATATATATCTAAAACAATATTAATGTGGCTGAAATATAATGTATATGTATATGTTTATATATATGTATACAATATAACTTCTCTCTTGATTGAATCTTTAAGTTTGTCTTTGTCTAAAATCAATTATTACTAAACCTACTTTTTTTCTAATAAATTCTACTACTGATCTTTGTTGTAATATTTTGCATATTTCTTCTTTCCTATCTCTGCTAACTTTACTACAGTTCTGTTCCTTAACTTGTCTTGCTGTTACTTAATCTGCCCCCAACTTTGAATCCCTCCCTTGTCTTCTTTCCCCCTACCTTTTGCTTCCTCCTCCACCCACTCCTCCCCCCTTATTTCTTTATAGATTTGGGAGGGTGCTATACCCTTAATGGTAAATAAGTGTGTGTGTATGTGTATGTGTATATGTAATGTTGCCTATTTAACTAATTTCCAATGTGAGTAGGTTTTCAAAACTACAAGTCCTCCTGCCCCCTCTAATGCCTCTGTGTGTGTTCTTCTTCTGCACCTCATTTGTATAACATAATTACTATTTTTACCATTTCCTTAAAAAAGTTTTGCTTTTTAGAGTCAGATCATACTCATTCTTGCCCCAGTCTTTCTTTTGAACTACCCAATTACTGATGCTAATCTTAAATATATGATACACTTTTCCATGTTAAAAAAAAACAATTTGTGCATGTTAAGTTCCTTGAAATTAATCTTTGATATTGGCTCATAAGTCTTATGCAATTCTAATTGTACCTCTAGCATATTTGAATTGTTTTTTCTTGTTTTTTGCATCTTTGATCTGGGAGTTTTGAAGTTTGCCAATAATATTAAACTTTTTTTTTTGCTTTGTTTAGGCTTGCCTGAGAAGACAGGAGAAGAAACGAGATCAGTTTTGTAGGCAAGAGTCAAGTTTTGAGAGACCCCGACCTTCAAGTTTATCATGTTCCAGACAGGTATTTAGAAAGGTTTTATATTCTTTAATTTTTGTCTTTTTGAAAAAGAAATTATCTTGTTGCTTTAGGTATATGTTAATCCAGAAAATGCTTCTGTGACTAGGAGAGATCAGAAAATCCTAAAATGTGTTAAACAGTGTCCAGAGCAGTGGACAAGGAACTCAATTCCACTCCTGGTTTTTATATCAACTAACTATATCAGCATCCCCTGTCCATTTCCTCTTCTATAAAATAATGGATTAAACAAAACAAGTCTCCAAAGGACCTTCCAACTTGAAAAATCTATGATTCTCAAAATTGAAGACATTGTATCTTAATGGTGATTATGTTCATTGAAATCATTAGGTTTTCATTATAATTTTATATGAAGAGGACATAAAATGTAATGAGAATCTGTCTCATAATAACTAATATTACTTTGTTTTAAACTAAATTTGCCAAGCATTAAACATATTTATGATATCATCTGTGAAGAATTTTATCTATCCTAGTTTAGTTTAAGTCTGAGGCCATAAACTATGTTCAAGTGATATTTGTTTACTCATTAATATCCATTTATTTAATATATACTGTGTACTATTTATGGAGAATATAAAATACAATTAGTCATGATCCTTTCCTTTGTGTACCTCTATCACCTTTTCTAATGATGGAGATAAGGATGTACAAATCATTCCTATACGATATAGAATATGCAAGTGCTACAATAGGAACAAAGTGCTATGGTAATTCAAAGAATAGATCTAGTGCCTCTTATTGCATGGTAGCAATCAGAGAAAGCTTTATGAAAGTAGCATTTAAGATGGACACTAAAGGAAAGCTAAGAATTGAACAAACAGAAATAGGGGCAGAGAATTTCAAGAATAAGATGTACAAAGAGGGAGAAAGAAATATATTTAGGAATAGTTAGTATCTTGTTTCTGTATTTGAAGGTAAATATTGGCAGGTAAAATTGGTAAAGAGGTAACCTGAAGCCACATCGTTAAGGACATATGATGGCAGGTGAAGGAATTTGTATTTTATTTTATCAGTATTCATTCATGGTATTTAAAGACATGGAGAAAGGACAATATATGATTAGATTGTACTTTAGGAAAATTAGTCTAGCAGCAGTGTGTAAAACAATGAGAGACCAAAGATAAGGAAACTATTTAGGAGGTGATTATAGTAGTCTTAGGCTAGAAATAACAAGGAAGTAATCATAGTAATATAGAAAAAAATGATGGTTAAAAAATTGCACTAGCAAGGAATGGTAAATTGATTAGATGTAGGGGATCAAAAAAAGTCATCAAAATAATGCTGATTTTTAAATGTATAACTAAAAGAATAATGGCAACGTTAGCACAAATTAGAAGTTACAAGGAAAAGGTTTTGAGGAGTTTGGCTTTGGACATAACTGAATTTAAGGCATACTACAGTTTACAGGAGATATTTAGAAATTCATGTCTAGAATTTTGGGGAGAGGACAAGGATTGATCAATAGATTTGAGAGTAATCTACACAGAGCTAATTGTTGAAGCTATGTACAGATGATAATTGCAAATGGAGAGAGTGTATAGGGAGGAAAGAAAAGAAGACCTGAAAACAGAACCTTGCATTAATCAACACGTTGGGGCAGGAAAGAAGAGAACCCATTAGGTGAGGGTAATTAATGTAGTGAGAGAAGGAGAACGTAATGAGAGAAATGGAAGTATTAGTTTAGAGAGGTAGGAAGAGAAACCAGGATAATGTACTATCGCAGAAATCAAGGGTGAGTAAGACCCTCTTGTAACTTTGGAGATGGTCTATAAAATATTTCAGAGAAGTTAAGGAAGAGGATGTTGGAGAAGAGAGTTATCAGTTTAGTGATTAGGTGGTCCTTGGTCATCTCTGAGGAGGCCACTGCAGTAGAGAAGCAGGTGGAAGTCAGATGTAAAAGGTTAAGAAATACAGGGGTAGTGAGAAAAGCAGATGAAAAGTAAAGACAGCTTTTCCAAGAAGTTTTATGGTAAAGGAAAGAAGAGAAACAAGATAGTAACTTAAGATAATCTCCAAATTTAGGAAATGATTTTTAGGATTGGAAGTTCCAAGCATACTTTTTAAAACTTCAGCATCAAATGTTTGCTCTGTCCAGCTCCAGCTCCATTATCTTTGATTTTGTTTTTCTTTTAAAAGTCATTGTATAAGTTGTTCTGTTGTAACACTTCAAAAAAGTGTTATTTTTGTTTATGGTTTTATGTTTTCATAGTATTCCATAACCTTCCTGTGTTTTCATACTTAAATGACTTGTAATTTTATTAGTATGGCTGCTTCCCTCCAGTGCTCCAGAACACAGTGTCTTTGATTTATCACATGGTCTTCAAGAGTTGCTATGGAATAAAATCAGATCTAAACTACTGAGGAAAATATTAATTACTTGCAGATAGGCTGAGCTATTATAATAAAAGTGACAATGCTACCTAAATTAGTCTACTTGTTCAGTTCCATACCAATTGAACTGCCAAAAAAATTTTATAGAGCTATAATAATAACAAAATTAATCTGAAAAAAGAAAAGGTCAAGAATATCAAAGGAACTAATGGGGAAAAAAAGGCAAAAGAAGGTGGCCTAGCTATATGTACTAGATCTAAAATTATACTATAAAGTAGCAGACATCAAAACTATTTGGTACTGGCTAAGAAAGAGTAGTGGATCAGCAGAATAAGGATCAGTAATACAATAGTCAGTAGTTAGGTTCTTACTAAGTGCTAAGTCGGTACTTAACAATTCTCTAGTTCCAGCCTTTACTGGGAGTTTTACTTCTGTGAACTCCTGGGGAGGAGCTTACATGCTTAGGAGGAGCAAGTTCATTGGTTTAAGTATTTCTTCCCAGAAGCTCTTGCCTTATCCCACGCCCATTCTCTGGGAGGATAAAAGAGGGTGGCACTCAAGATAGAGAAGAGTCTCTGCTCTAGGTCAGAGTTGGAGCAGCTCTCTGGAGGAGAAAAAGTCTTGTCTGGGCCAGACTTGAGGCGGCTCTCTGGAGGAAGAAGTCTCTCCTCTAGACCAGAGAGAGATCGGCAGTTTCTGGAGACGACAGCACATTACAAGTAGTCAATGACTATAGTAATTTACCATTTGATAAACCCAGACTCCAGTTTTTGGGATAAGAACTCACTATTTGACAAAAGTTACAAGGAAAATTGAAAATAGTATATCAAAAACTAGGCACAGACCAATATCTCATACCATATACCAAAACAGTATCAAAATAGATACTGATTTAGTTATAAAGGATGATACTGTAAACAAATTAGAAGAACAAGGAACAGGTTACCTATGGAGTCAGAATTATTTGTAACTAAGAGGTAATGAAATTTATAAAATGCTAAATAGATAATCTTGATTACATTAAATTAAAAAGAGGTTCCACAAACAAAGCCAGTGCAACCAAAAAGAGGAAAGCAAAAAGCAGGGGGCAATTTTTAACAACCAGTGTTTCTGTGATAATCAATAGTGATAGGCTTGACTGTTCTCAACAGTGATTCAAGGCAATTCCAATAGACTTGGGATGGAAAATGCCAATCACATGCAGAGAGAGTTATGGTTACTGATTGTAGATCAAAGCATATTTTTTTCACTTTTTTGTTTGCTTTTTTTCTCATGATTTCTTCCCTGTTTTGGTCCATTTTTTTGGGGTAACATGGCAAATATGGAAATCTGTTTAAAAGAATTGCATATAAAATCTATATCAGATTGCCTGCTTTCTGGAGGAGTGGGGAAGTACGAAGAAAAAGAAAATAATTTAAAGGTCAAAATCTTACAAAACAATGTTGAAAACTGTCTTTACATGAAATTGGAAAAAATATTATTGAGAGAGAGATGATGATTTGCTGAGGAATAAAAGGATACAGCCATTTTGTGATTTTTTTTTTTTTCTCTCTCTGTGTGTGTATTTCTCTGTATATGTCATGTTTCACTTCAAAAAGTTTATACCATATGTTTATTAGAACACTTTCTTTCCCATAACCTCTGCCAACAGCAATTTCTTTTTTTAAGCTGTCTTGGCCTATTTATCAGATGTGAGTCAGAATCATTAGATTGTCTTGTTGTATATTTCTGTGATTATTAGGGAATTTAAGCATCATTTTGTGTGATTATTACTTGTAATTATCCTTTAGAAAATTGTCTATTCATTCCCATTGACAATATCTCATAAGCATCTTGATTCTGGATGTTGGACCTTTGTTTTATATATTTGCTGCAAATATTCTATTCCTAACTTTTTCTTTTCCTTTCATTTTAGAGATACTAGTTTTTATCTTGCAGAAATTATATCTATTTACTCAAACTTACTGATTTTCTCTCTGGTAATTTGTTTCATTTGCTTGATAAAAATATTATTTCTTTCTATAGATGAGACATATAGTATTCCTTTTACATTAAAAATTTTTTAAAAATAATTTTAAATTCCAAAATCCAGTTAGAGTTTATTGTATGGTATGGTAAAAGCTGTTGCCATACAGCTATCCAATTTTGCCAGTATCTTTTTATTGAATAGTGATTATATTCCTCAGTATTTTATGAATGTAAGTTTTTCAGTCACTAATTTCTTGTATATGTTGTGTTCTCTTTTTCAGTTCTCTATCAAGTTTCTTTTTAAATTTTTTTCAACGGTATTTTTTCCTGAATTTAACCAAACACCAAACAAAATGAGCAGTTCTGTAAAGTAGAATAGAAAAAGATTATACATGAAATCATGAATCTGTTATATTTGGCTTGCTTTTCCTTTTAAATATACATACAAGTTCTGTATGTTAATTTCAAAGCTGTCTTGCTTATTTATATTTCTTTTTCTTTGCATTAAAAATGATTCAGTGGCCCATTTTTCTTTTTCTTTTTTTTTAAAACACAACTTTGCAAGTCCCCTTCTTTACTTCATTTTCTTTCCTCCAAAACTGAAAAATAAAAATTTAAAAACGACTCTTTTTAGTAAATATGCTCAGTCAAGACAAATCCCCACAGTGGTCAATGGGATGTGTGTATCCCATTCTTCAGTTCTTTTATTTTTCATTGACCTATTTAACTAATTTTTTTTCTGATTACCACACAATTAAAAAAAATTATTGTTTTTTGAAATCTGGTAACATAAGTCTCGATCTCTCTTTGTCAGTTTTCTTTTTCATAGTATCTCTTGCTACTTTTTAAAAATTAATTTTATAATTATAACATTTTTTGAAAGTACATATGTATAGATAATTTTTTATAACATTATCCCTTGTACTGCTTCTGTTCCAAATTTTTCCCCTCCTTCCCACCACTCCCTCCCCTAGATGGCAGGCATTCCCACACATATTAAATATGTTATAGTATGTCATAGGTACAATATATATGTGCAGAACTGAATTTTTTGTTGTTGTTGTTGTTGCAAAGGAAGAATTGGATTTGGAAGGTAAAAATAACCTGGGGGAAAAAAATGCTAACAGTTCACACTCATTTCCCAGTGTTCCTTCTCTGGGTGTAGCTGATCCTGTCCATCATTGCTCAATTGGAATTGGATTAGCTCTTCTCTATGTTGAAGGTATCCACCTCCATCAGAATATATCCTCATATAGTATTGTTGTTAAAGTGTATAATGATCTCTTAGTTCTGCTCATTTCACTCAGCATCAGTTGATGTAAGTCTCTCCAAGCCTCTCTGTATTCCTCCTGCTGGTCATTTCTTACAGAACAATAATATTCCATAACATTCATATACCATAATTTACCCAACCATTCTCCAATTGATGGACATCCATTCATCTTCCAGTTTCTAACCACTATGAAAAGGGCTGCCACAAACATTTTGGCCCATACAGGTCCCTTTCCCTTCTTTAGTATTTCCTTGGGATATAAGCCCAGTAGTAGCACTGCTGGATCAAAGGGTATGCGGAGTTTGATAACTTTTTGGGCATAATTCCAGATTGCTCTCCAGAATGGTTGGATTCTTTCACAATTCCACCAACAATGCATCAGTGTCCCAGTTTTCCCACAGCCCCTCCAACATTCATCATTATTTGTTCCTCTCATCTTAGCCAATCTGACAGGTGTGTAGTGGTATCTCAGAGTTGTTTTAATTTGTATTTCTCTTATCAGTAGTGATTTGGAACACTTTTTCATATGAGTGGAAATCTGACAGGTGTGTAGTGGTATATCAGAGTTGTCTTAATTTGTATTTCTATTATCAGTAGTGATTTGGAACACTTTTTCATATGAGTGGAAATAGTTTTAAGTTCATCATCTGAAAATTGTCTGTTCATATCCGTTGACCATTTATCAACTGGAGAATGGCTTGATTTCTTATAAATTACAGTTAATTCTCTGTATATTTTGGAGATGAGGCCTTTATCAGAACCTTTAACTGTAAAAATGTTTTCCCAATTTTTTATTTCCCTTCTAATCTTATTTGCATTAGTTTTGTTTGTTCAAAAGCTTCTTAATTTGATGTAATCAAAATTTTCTATTTTGTGATCAATAATGATCTCTAGTTCTCCTTTGGTCACAAATTGCTTCCTTCTCCACAAGTCTGAGAGGTAAACTATCCTATGTTCCTCTAATTTATTTATAATTATATTATAAATATATTTATATTATTTATAATCTCATTCTTATGCCTAAATCATGGACCCATTTTGATCTTACCTTAGTATGTGGTGTTAAGTGTGGGTCCATGCCTACTTTCTGCTATACCAATTTCCAGTTTTCCCAGCAGTTTTTGTCAAATAATGAATTCTTATCCCAAAAGTTGGGATCTTTGGGTTTGTCAAACACTAGATTGCTATTTTTATTCACTGTCTTGTCCTGTGAACCTAACTTATTCCACTTATCAACTGGTCTATTTCTTAGCCAATACTAAATGGTTTTGGTGACTGCTGCTTTATAATATAGTTCTAGATCAGGTACAGCTAGGCCACCTTCATTTCATGTTTTTTTCATTACTTCCTTTGAAATTCTTGACCTTTTGTTCTTCCATATGAATTTTGTTGTTATTTTTTCTAGGTCATTACAATAGTTTCTTGAGAGTCTGATTGGTATAGCACTAAATAAATAGATTAGTTTAGGGAGTATTGTCATCTTGATTATATTCACTCGGCCTATCCAAGAACACTTAATGTCTTTCCAATTATTTAAATCTGACTTTATTTTTGTGGCAAGTGTTTTGTAATTTTTCTCATATAATCCTGACTTTCCTTTGGTAGATGTATTCCCAGATATTTTATACTATCGACCGTTATTTTGAATGGAATTTCTCTTTGTATCTCTTGCTGTTGGATTGTGTTGGTAATGTATAAAAATGCTGAGGATTTATGTGGATTTATTTTGTATCCTGCAACTTTGCTAAAGTTCTGAATTATTTCTAATAGCTTTTTAGCAGAGTCTTTGGGACTCTCTAAGTATACCATCATGTCATCTCCAAACAATGATAATTTGATTTCCTCATTACCTACTCTAATTCCTTGAATCTCTTTCTTGGCTCTTATTGCCGAGGTTAGCATTTCTAGTACAATATTGAATAGTAATGGTGATAGTGGGCAACCTTGTTTCATTCCTAATCTTCCTGGGAAAGTTCCAGTTTATTGCAATTACATATGATGTTTACTGATGGTTTTAAATATATGCTCCTTATTATTTTATGGAATAGTCCATTTATTCCTATACTCTCAATAGGAATGGATGTTGGATTTCATCAAATGCTTTTTCTGTATCTATTAAGATGATCATATGGTTTTTGTTAATTTGGTTATTGATATGGTCAATTATGCCAATAGTTTTCCTAATATTGAACCAGTCCTCTATTCCTGATATAAATCCCACTTGGTCATACTGTATTATCCTGGGAATGATTTTTTGTAGTCTTTTTGCTAATATTTTATTTAAGATTTTAGCATCAATATTCATTAGGGAGATTGGTCTATAATTTTCTTTCTCTGTTTTCAGCCTACCTGGTTTAGGTATCAGTACCATGTCTGTGTCATAAAAGGAATTTGGTAGGACTCCTTCAATCCCTATTTTTTCAAATAGTTTGTATAGCATTGGAGTTAGTTGTTCTTTAAATGTTTGGTAGAATTCACATGTAAATCCATCTGGTCCTGGGGATTTTTTCTTAGAGAGTTGGTTAATAGCTTGTTCTATTTCTTTTTGGGACTATTTAGACTATTTAATTCTTCCTCTGTTAATCTGAGCAAGCTATATTTTTGAAGTCATTTAAATTATCGAATTTATTGGCATAAAGTTGAGCAAAATAGCTCCTAACTATTGTTCTAGTTTCCTCTTCATTAGTGGTGAGTTCTCCCTTTTCATTTTTAAGACTAACAATTTGCTTTTCCTCTTTCCTTTTTTTAATCAGATTTACTAAGGATTTGTCTATTTTGTTGGTTTTTTCATAGAACCAACTCTTAGTTTTATTAATTAATTCAATAGTTTTTTTACTTTCAATTTTATTAATCTCACCTTTTATTTTTAGAATTTCAAGTTTTGTGTTTGTCTGGGGGTTTTTAATTTGTTCCTTTTCTAGCATTTTTAGTTGTAAGCCGAATTCGTTGACCTTCATTTTCTCTATTTTATGCAAGTAGGCCTGTAGAGATATAAAACTTCCCCTTATTACTGCTTTGGATGTATCCCAGACATTTTGGTATGATGTCTCATTGTTGTCATTTTCTTGGGTGAAGTTATTAATTATGTCTATGATTTGCTATTTCACCCAGTCATTCTTTAGTATGAGATTATTTAGTTTCTAATTATTTTTGGTCTATTTTCCCCTGGCTTTTTATTAAATGTAATTTTCATTGCATTGTGGTCTGAAAAGGTTGCATTTACTATTTCTGCCTTATTATTTTTGGTCTATTTTCCCCTGGCTTTTTATTAAATGTAATTTTCATTGCATTGTGGTCTGAAAAGGATGCATTTACTATTTCTGCCTTACTGCATTTGATTTTGAGGTTTTCAGGTCCTAGTATATGATCAATTTTATATAGGTTCCATGAACTGCTGAGAAGAAAGTGTACTCCTTTCTGTCTCCATTTAGCTTTCACCAAAGATCTATCATATCAAACTTTTCTAGTATTCTATTTACCTCTTTGACTTTTTTGTTATTTATTTTGTGGTTTGATTTATCTAATTCTGAGAGTGCAAGGTTGAGATTTCCCACTATTATAGTTTTGTTGTCTATTTCTTCTTGCAGCTCTCTTAATTTCTCTTTTAAGAATTTGGATACTGCACCACTTGGTGGGTATATGTTTAATATTGATACTGCTTCATTATGTATGCTACCCTTTAGCAGGATATAATGTCCTTCCTTATCTCTTTTAATTAGATCAATTTTTGTTTTTGCTTGATCTGAGATGAGGATGGCTACCCCTGCTTTTTTGGCTTCGCCTGAGGCATAGTAGATTCTGCTCTACCCTTTTAATTTTATTCTGAATGTATCACCCTGTTTCAGGTATGTTTCCTGCAAACAACATATATTAGGTTTCTAGCTTTTAATCCAGTCTGCTAACTGCTTCCTCTTTATGGGGGAGTTTAACCCATTCACATTTATGGTTAGAATGACTAATTCTTTTTTTTTTGATGAGTCTTTATATTTATTTATGTTATTTATTTTATATTTTTATTAATTTTTATAATTATAGCATTTTCTTTGAAAGTACATATGCATAGGTAATTTTTTGTTTTTTTTAAACATTATCCCTTGTACTCCCTTCTGTTCTGAATTTTTCCCCTCCTTCCCTTCACCCCCTCCCCTAGATAGCAGGCATTCCCATACATATTAAATATCTTATAGTATATCCTAGGTACAATATATATGTGCAGAACCGAATTGTTGTTGTTGCAAAGGAAGGATTGTATTCAGAAGGTAAAAATAATCTGGGTAGAAAAACAAAACAAAACAAAACAAAAAAAAACAATGCTCACAGTTTACACTCATTTCCCAGTGTTCCTTCTCTAGGTGTAGCTGATTCTGTCCATCATTGATCAATTGGAATTGGATTAGCTCTTATCTATGTTGAAGGTATCCACTTCCATCAGAATATATCCTCATACAGTATCATTTTTCAAGTGTATAATGATCCCCTAGTTCTGCTCATTTCACTCAGCATCAGTTGATATAAGTCTCTCCAAGCCTCTTTGTATTCCTCCTACTGGTCATTTCTTACAGAACAATAATATTCCATAACATTCATATACCATAATTTACCCAACCATTCTCCAATTGATGGACATCCATTCATCTTCCAGTTTCTAACCACTATGAAAAGGGCTGCCACAAACATTTTGGCCCATACAGGTCCCTTTCCCTTCTTTAGTATTTCCTTGGGATATAAGCCCAGTAGTAGCACTGCTGGATCAAAGGGTATGCGGAGTTTGATAACTTTTTGGGCATAATTCCAGATTGCTCTCCAGAATGGTTGGATTCTTTCACAATTCCACCAACAATGCATCAGTGTCCTGGTTTTCCCACAGCCCCTCCAATATTCATTGTTATTTGTTCCTGTCATCTTAGCCAATCTGACAGATGTGTAATGATATCTCAGAGTTGTCTTAATTTGCATTTCTTTGATCAATAATGATTTGGAACACTCTTTCATATGAGTGGAAATAGTTTTAATTTCATCATCTGAAAATTGTCTGTTCATATCCTTTGACCATTTATCAATTGGAGAATGACTTGATTTCTTATAAATTAGAGTCATTTCTCTGTATATTTTGGAGATGAGGCCTTTATCAGAATCTTTAACTGTAAAAATGTTTTCCCAATTTGTTACTTCCCTTCTTGTTTGCATTAGTTTTGTTTGTGCAGAAACTTTTTAATTTGGTGTAATCAAAATTTTCTATTTTGTGATCAATAATGGTCTCTAGTTCTCCCTTGGACACAAACTCCTTTCTCCTCCACAAGTCCGAGGGTAAACCATCCCATGTTCCTCCAATTTATTTATGATTTTGTTTTTTATGCCTAAATTTTGGACCTATTTTGATCTTATCTTAGTATATGGTGTTAAGTGTGGGTCCATGCCTACTTTCTGCTATACCAATTTCCAGTTTTCCCAGCAGTTTTTGTCAAATAATGAATTCTTATCCCAAAAGTTGGGATCTTTGGGTTTGTCAAACACTAGTTTGCTATTTTTATTCACTATCTTGTCCTGTGAACCTAACCTATTCCACTGATCAACTAGTCTATTTCTTAGCCAATACAAAATGGTTTTGGTGACTGTTGCTTTATAGTATAGTTCTAGATCAGGTACAGCTAGACCACCTTCATTTAATTTTTTTTCAATTACTTCCCTTGAAATTCTCGACCTTTTGTTGTTCCATATGAATTCTGTTGTTATTTTTCCTAGGTCATTAAAATAGATTCTTGGGAGTCGATTGGTATAGCTCTAAATAAATAGATTAGTTTAGGGAGTATTGTCATCTTGATTATATTCAGTTGGCCTATCCAAGAGCACTGAATGTTTTTCCAATTATTTAAATCTGACTTTATTTTTGTGGCAAGTGTTTCATAATTTTGCTCATATAATTCCTGACTTTCATTTGGTAGATATATTCCCAAATATTTTATACTATCAACTGTTATTTTGAATGGAATTTCTCTTTGTATCTCTTGCTGTTGGATTGTGTTGGTAATGTATAAAAATACTGAGGATTTATGTGGATTTATTTTGTATCCTGCAACTTTGCTAAAATTCTGAATTATTTCTAATAGCTTTTTAGCAGAACATTTCTAGTACTATATTGAATAGTAATGGTGATAGTGGGCAACCTTGTTTCACTCCTGATCTTACAGGGAAAGGTTCTAGTTTATCGCAATTACATATGATGTTTACTGATGGTTTTAAATATATGCTCATTATTATTTTAAGGAATAGTCCAGATGACATGATCTGGATGACTTCTCCTGACTCTCTTGCCAAGCTTCCCTTTCCTTTTCTCATTTCTCTTCTAGCTCTCTTTTGAGAGCGTTTTTGATTTCCTCTATGAGTCTTATATATTGAGTAGCAGATCATATCCCCCTTAGGGGATTCCTCTGGAGACAATCTGCTTTTAGTCTCCCCAGGGTTTGAAGTCTGCTCTCTCTCCATACAGAAGCTGTCAATGGTTAGAGCCCTTTAAAATTTTTTGTTAATTTTGTCAGAGTGGAAATTTGAAGAAAACAAATTGACAAGAGAAACAATTGGTCGGTTGGGGGGGGGGGGGGATGGACAGTGTTACCAGGCTTTCTCTACAGTCTGCTGGAGACAGCAGCAAGGCACTAGCAGGACAGTGATGGCTGTGAGTCACTCGGGGTGGGGGTGGGAGTGGCTGGGTCCCAAGAGATGCTAGCTTTCTGGGGTTTTATTCTTTACCTCTGGTGTTTACACCTTCTGTGCTGCTCCTGGCTTGCTGCCAAGACGGAACATCCACACTGGGGTAAAAGTCTTTTCACAGAATTGGAAGAGATCACACCCCTACCCCTTCCAGTCTGAGCTGTGTGAGCTGCCTGCCTCTCTCTCACTGCTTGCCCTCAGTCTGTGCCCAGTCTGTTTGTCCCCTCCCCCGAGCAAACACAGACCTTTTCTGGCAAATTTCAAGGATTTCTTCTGTTGGTGATTATTTGTGGGTTTCTTTTCCGGTCAAGCATTAATTCTGAGGCTTGTCATGAAGTAAGTTCTGAGAGAAAACATGGAGCTCAAACAACTGTTTGCCTCCTCTTCACCATTTTGGCCGGAAGTCCCCCTATCTTGCTACTCTTGCTTATCTATTTTCTTAATTGAATTTATTTAACTCTGTGAAGTGGCTTTTTTGTTTCTCTGTGAATTAGTTTCAGTAGTCAGTAAACATTATTGTTATCATACAGTCATTTCGGTCATGTCTGACTCTTTGTGACTCCATTTGGAGTTTTCTTGACAAAGATACTTGGAATAGTTTTTGATTTTTTTTTTCTGTATCTCATTTTATAGATGAAGAAATTGAGGCAGAGTTAAGTGATTTGCCCAGAATCAAACAGCTAGTAGCTGAAGCTGAGTTTTGAGCTCAGGTATTCTTGATTCCACGGGATCTATCCTCTGCTTCATTTAGCTGGCCTTAATATTTATTAGCCACCTGTTATATATGTAGATCTCCAGACACTGTTCTGGGGACAAAAGTATAAGAAAAAAGACAGCTTTTACAGAGCTTATAATAATGAGGGAAGACCACAAGACCACACACAAACAGAAGAAAAGGGAAAGAAAGGAGAAAATAGTAATAGGATGATGATAGGGGTGAAGAAGCCAAAGAAATTCAAAGTGCATTTGGAAAATGAGACGTCTGCCCTAAGTGGAGGATTTTATGGATCCACCCTCCAATCAGAGGGACAGAGGGTACTAATGAAGTATGAGTAAAAAGGCTGAATGCATATTGCAAAATTTTAAGGTTTTTCAGTGATGAGTTTATTGGAAAAAATCAAGTAAATCCAAAATGAGCTTGGGAAATATTTAAATTTTTACTGTATTTGTTTAAGCATTTAATTTTTTATTTTGTTTAGTTTGTCTTTATGTTAAAATACTTTTGAAATTGTCTTTATATAGCATGTTTTGATATATAATTTCCAAATAATTTGGTAAATTTTGCTATAATAAAAAAGCTTTCTTTTTAAAATCAGTTTACCTTGATTCTTATTATTATGCAGATTTTTGTGGATTTATTGTGATAGGAGTACAGGTTCAGAATCAGAATATATTTTTTAAAATATCTTCCTACTCCTTGTTTCAAGAACAAAAAATTAGACCTAGAGATGTAGAGTGACGGGACTAAATTCATACAGGTATTAAGTTAATTTATGTCCTCCAACTTAATATTGAGCACATTTTCTGCTGTATTTTGTTGTTTTTGCTTATATGTTTCTTATAAATTAGCCTCCAATAAAACAGTTCTTTTTTATATTTTATACAAATCGTAGTTTATTACCTCAATAAATGATTATGATTATTTTTGATTTATTGCAGTTAATTTTCTAGAATATATACTATGTTTTCTATAGTAGGAATTAACCATTTTTTAAATTGTGGTCCACTCTTTGACAGTCTGATGAAGCCTATGAAACACATTTTGAATAAGACTTTTAAATGCATAAAATAAAAGACATAGCATTACAAAGGAAAACCAATTATATTAAAATACAATAATCAAAAGTCTATTTAAATAATTCACTAACCATAGGTTAAGAACCCCCATGCTACCAATAGAGACATATTTATATTTTTTAATGGCTTATCTGTAAAATGAGAACTTTTGATTAGGTAACCTTGTAGCTCTAAATCTATATTCCAGTGCCACATAGAAATAGCCAGGTGCACAACCCTGTTTTAGTTGTATTGTAACTATTGTTTTTGAGGTTGTTTTAGGGGGGGAGGTTTTCATACATATACATGCAGATACACACACACATATATAAAATCATCTTATTTAAATATGTAGTTTTAAATAATATTAAGGAAATATTCTATCCATATTAGTGTTAACATAGAGGACTTCCATATTTTGTCACAGATTTTCTGCATGTGTAATGATATTTTATTTTTTTCCTTCATTGATAATGTCTTGTGGATTGTTTTCCTAATATTAAACTATATCAATTATATATCCTACTTAGTCATGATGAATCTAATTTTGAGTACTTTTAAACTTTTTTCCACTTAATAATATTTTATTTTTTCCATTTACATATCAAGATAGTTTTCAACATTCATTTTTATAAGATTTTGAATTACAAATTTTTCTTCCTCCCTCCCTTATGCCCCCTTTCCCCAAAACAGCAAGCAATCTGACATATATTTTACATGCACAATTATGTTAAACACATTTCCACATTAGTCATGGTGTGAAAGAAGAATCAGAACTAAAAGGAACCAACCATAAGAAAGAAAACAAAAAAAATGAAAGTAGCAGCTTTGATTTGCATTGAGATGCCATAATTCTTTCCCTAGATGTGGTCAGCATTTTCTATCATGAGAACTTTGGAATTGTCTTTGTCCATTGTATTATTGAGAAAATCTAAGTTTTTAATGGTTGATCATTGTTCAGTGTCGAAACAAAATGTTTCCTGGTTCTGCTGACCTCAGCATCAATTCATGTAAATCCAAGCATTTCTGAGAACAGCCTGCTCATCATTTCTTTTTATAACACAATAGTATTCCATTACATTCATATATTACAACTTGCTTAGATATTCCTCAATTGATGAGTATTCCCTCATTTTCCAGTTCTTTGACAGTATAAAAATAGCTATTATAAATATTTTGAACATATGAGAGTCCTTTTCCCTTTTTAATGATCTCTTTGAGATACTGATCTAATAGTAGTATTGCTGGATCAAACTGTATGCAGAGTTTGGTTGTCAAAGCATAGTTCCAAATTGTTTTCCAGAATGGTCTAAGTTCATAATTTTACCAACAATGCTTTAATGCCCCAGTTTTCCTACATCCCCTCCAACATTTATAATTTTTCTTTTCTGTCATCTTAGCCAGTCTGATAGGTGTGATCCTTAGTTTTGATGATAATATAGTTTTATATCTGATATGGCTAGGCCACCTTCTTTTGCATTTTTTATTAGTTCTCTTGATATTCTTGCCCTTTTTGTTCTAATAATCTGTTATTTTTTCCTAGTTTCATAAAATAAATTTTAGTAGTTTGGTGTGGCACTGAAATAATTTGGGCAGAATTGTCATTTTTTACATTGGCCCAGCCTACCCATGAGTAATTGATGTTGTTATTAGATCTGACTTTGTTATCAATAGAATTGTTTTAATTTGCACTTCTCTAATATAGTGATTTAGAACATTTTTTAAATATAATTATAAGTAGCTCTAATTTCTTTATCTGAAAACTGCCTGTTCATGTCCTTTGACCATTTATCTGTTGGAGAATTATTTGTATTCTTATTGAGTTAATTCAGTTCTCTATATATTTGTAAAATAAAGCTTTTTCCAGAAACACTGGTTGTTAAAATTGTTCCCTGCTTTTTGCTTTCCTTTTAATCTTGGTTGCATTGGCTTTGTTTGTGCATCCTTTTTTAAATCAATGTATTCAAGATTATCCATTTTGTATTTTGTAATGTTCATTATCTCTTGTTTAGTCATGAATAATTTCATCTCCATAGATTTGAAAGGTAACCTTCCTTGTTCTCCTAATTTGTTTATGGTATCATCCTTTATATCTAAATTATATATTCATTTTGATCCTGAATTAGTAAAGGGTATGAGATATTGGTCTATGCCTAGTTTCTGCCATATTATTTTCCACAATTCCCAGTTTTTGTCAAATTTGTCAAAAAAGAACTTTGTCAAACTTCTTATTGCAGAAGCTGGAGTTTTTATCAAACAATTATCAAACATTAGGTTACTATAGTCATTGACTACTGTGTCTTGTGTATCTAACCTGCTCCACTGATCCAGCATTCTGTTTCTTAGCCAATACCTTGATTTTGATGATTGCTACTTTATAATATACTTTTAAGTCTAGTACAACTAGGTCACCTTTCTTTGCATTTTTTTTCATTAGTTCTCTTGATATTTTTGACCTCTTTGTTCTTCAAGATTATTGTTATTGTTATTTTTTCTAGTTTCATAAAATAATTTTGAACAGTTTGGTATGACACTGAAATAATTTGTGCAGAATTGTCATTTTTTTAAATATTAACTCAGTCTACCCATGAACAGTTGACATTTTTCCAGTTATTTAGATCTGACTTTATTTGCATGAAAAATGTTAAGTAATTGTGTTCATATAGTTCCTGGGTTTGTCATTAAACTTTATATAGTTTAAAGCTTAAATGAATTTTTCTTTTTCTATCTTGCTGCTAGGCTTTGTTGGAAATAAATGAAAATGCTGATGATTTGTGTGGATTCATTTCATATGCTACAACTTTGCTAAAGTTATTATTTCTCGTAATTTTGAGTTGCTTCTTTTAAGTATACCATCATTTAATCTGTAAAAAGTGATAGTTTTCTTTCCTAATTGCCCAGTCTAATTCCTTCAATTTCTTTTTCTTTTTTTTATTACTAAATCTAACATTTTGTAATACAATATTAAATTATAGTGGTGATAATTGTTTCACCTCTAATCTTATTGAGAAAGCTTCTATACATTTCTAGTACAATATTAAATAATAATAGTGATAATTGTTTCATCTCTAATTTTATGGGAAAGCTTCTGTCTTATTCTCATTATATATAATGCTACTTACCATTTTAAGGAAAACACCATTTATTCCTATGCTCTTTAGTGTTTTTAATAGGAATGGATAATGTATTTTGTCAAAAGTTTTTTTTTTTTTGCATTTATTGAGATAATCATATGATTCTTGTTAGCTTTGTTACTGATATAGTCAATGATAACTTAATATTGAACGGTCCTGCATTCCTGATTATAGTGATAAATTGCTGCAATCTCTTTGTTATTTTACTTTTAATTTTTGCATCAATATTCATTAGGGAAATTGATCTATAATTTTCTTTCTCCGTTAAGGTATCAATACTATATTTGTGTCATAAAAGGAATTTGTGAGGACTCCTCCTTGTTTTTTAAAGGTTTTGTAGAATTCACTTGCAAGTCAATCTGACTTGGTCAATTTCTTTTTTCTGAAATAGGCTTAAGTATTTTACTTTCTCTTTTGTTAATGTGGGCAATTTATATTTTTGTAAATATTCATCCATTTTATTTAGATTGTCAGATTTATTGCATACAGATTGAGCAAAATAGCTCCTAATTATGTTTTAATTTCCTCTTCATTGTTGTGAATTCACCTTTTTCATTTTTTATAACTGGTTAGTTGGCTTTTTCCTTCTTTTTTTAAAATCAAATTAACCAAAAGTTAATCTATTTTATGGCATGTTTTTTCTCCAATAAAACTAGCTCTTAGTTTTATTATTTTGATAATTTTCTTACTTTCACTTTTGTTAATCTCTCCTTTGATTTTCAAAAATTCTAATTTGGTATTTAGTTAGGGATTACTAATTTGTTTTTTTTCTAGATGTTTTTAGTTGTGTGTCTTAATTCATTGTTCTGTTCTTTATTTTATCCATTTAAACATTTAGAAATATGCAATTTTCCCGGAGAATTGCTTTGGCTTAATCCCATATCTTTTAGTATGTTGTCTCATTATTGTTATTCTCTTCAATGAAATTATTGATTGTTTCTATAATTTATTGTTTGATCCACTGGTTCTTTTGGATTAGATTATTTAGTTGCCTGTATTTTTAATGTTTTTCTGTGGCCCTTTAGTATATTTAATTTTTATTGCATTATGATCTGATATATTAATATATTAATGTTTCTGCCTTTCTGCTATTGAAGTATTTTTGTGGGTTCTATGTCCTGCTGAGAAAAAGTTAATTTCTTTTTTATCCCCATTCAGTTTCTTCCAGAGGTCTATCATATTTAACTTTTCTAAAATTCTGTTCACTTCTTTATTTTGTGGTTAGATTTATCTGGTTCTAAGAAGGGGAGTTAGAGGTTCTCTCCACACACTAATAATGGTTTTTTGTCTTTTTCTTCCTGTAACTCAATTAACTTCTCCAAGAATTTGGATGTTATATTTTGGTGTATATATGTTTAATTATGATATTATGTCATTATCCATGGTACCTTTTTAGCAAGATGTAGTTTACTTCCTTACCTCTTTTAATTAGATATATTTTGCTTTTGCATTTTTTGAGATCAGGATTGCTATCCCTGATTTTTTAAAACTTCATTTGAAGTGTGATATATTCTACTCCAGTCTTTTACCTTTACTCTGTGTGTGTATCTCTACTTCAAATGTATTTTTTGTAAACAATACATTGTAGAATTCTGATTTTCAATTCACTCTGCTATCCACTTTGGGTTTATGGGAGAACTCAACCCATTCACATTCAGATTTATAATTACTGTTAATTTTCTCTATTTTTCTTCCCTTTTATATTTTTCTCTTCTCTTTCCTTTGTTTCTGCTCTCACTTCTTTCAGACCCACCTATTTTTCCTCTTTACCCTTCTACTTTCTTAGAGGGCAAGATAGATTTCTATACTGAACTGAATGTGCATATTATTCCTTCTTTGAGCCAAATCCAATGAAAGTAAGATTCAGACAATGGTCACTCCCATTTTTTTCTCTACTGTAATAGGTATTTTGTGCCTCTTCATGTGATGTCCACCCCCCCCCCCCGCAAAAGATTATGTTCAGTTTTGAAGAGTAATTAATTGATTTTTGGTTGTAATTCAAGCTCCTTTCCCTTCTGGAATATCACAGTCTGAGTCCTCTGAACCTTTAATGTTGAAGCTCCTAAGTCCTAATTATGACTCCTTGATATTTGAATTATTTCTTTCTGGCTGTTTGCAGTATTTATTTCCTCCTTAATCTAGTAATTCTGGAATTTGGCTTTAATGTTCCGTGAAATTTTCATCTTGAAATCTCCTTCAGGAGGTGACTGGTGTAATCTTCCAATGAATATTTTACTCTCTGATTCTAGGATACCAGGGCAGTTTTTCTTGATAATTTCTTGAAAGATGCTGTCCGGGCTCTTTTTTGAGCATAGTAGTTTAAAAATTCTTAACTTATCTTTTTTTCCTTTTTTATGTTAAATATGTGCAATTCTTCTATACATATTTCCACAATTACCATGCTGTCCAAGAAAAATCAGATCAGAAAGGGGAAAAATGGGGAAGAAACAAAATTCAAGCAAACAACAATAAAAAAAGTAAAAATGCTGTGTTGTGCACTGGGCTGCACTCCTCTTTTATCTTAGTGAGATGTACCTTTCTTGAAGTTCTTTCGCGTTATCTTAAGTTGTAAAATAGTTAACACTCCATAATTCTTTGTAACTCCAGAAATCTGCTTAGAGGCCTGACTTAATGTTTCTGAGGGAAACTGGGGAGAGCTCAGCCGATTTCCTGACTTTTTTCTACCATATCTCCCTGAGTGTTTTTTAAAAACATTTTTGTTTAAATGTTTATTAGTCATTTTCTTTCTCAGACTTGTCTAGTTCAGAGTTTAACATTGTATTTGCCTCAAAGAAATAATTGACTAGCCTACCATTTTTCTGTATTTTAGATCAGTATTTATTTATTTATTTATTTATTTTAATAGTTTTTATTTAAAAGATATATGCATGGGTAATTTTACAACATTGACAATTGCCAAACCTTTTGTTCTAATTTTTCCCCTCCCTCCCCCTGCCCCCAGATGACAGGTTGATCAATACATGTTAAATATGTTAGAGTATAAATCAAATACAATATATGTATATATGAGCAAACAGTTGTTTTGCTGTACAAAAGGAATCAGACTTTGAAATAGTATACAATTAGCCTGTGAAGGAAATCCAAAATGCAGGTGGATAAAATTAGAGGGACTGGAAATTCTATTTAGTGGTTCATAATCATCTCCTAGAGTTCTTTTGCTGGGTATAGCTGGTTCAGTTCACCACTGCTCCATTGGAACTGACTTGGTTCATCTCATTGTTGAAAATGGCCTTATTCATCAGAATTGATCATCACATAGTATTGTTGTTGAGGTATATAATGATCTCCTAGTCCTGCTCATTTCACTCAGCATCAGTTCATGTAAGTCTCTCCAACCCTCTCTGTATTCATCCTGCTGGTCATTTCTTACAGGACAATAATATTCATATACCACAGTTTATTCAGCCAATCTCCAGTTGATGGGTATCCACTCAGTTTCCAGTTTCTGGCCACCACAAAAAGGGCTGCCACAAACATTCTTGCAATACAGGTCCCTTTCCCTTCTTTAAGATCTCTTTGGGATACAAACCCAGTAGCAACACTGCTGGGTCAAAGGGTATACACAGTTTGATAACTTTTTGTGCGTAATTCCAAATTGCTCTCCAGAATGGCTGAATGTATTTACAGTTCCACCAACAATGTATCAGTGTCCCTGTTTTCCCACATCCCCTCCAACATTCTGCATTACCTTACCCTGTCATTCTAGTCAATCTGACAGGTGTGTAGTGATATCTCAAAGTTGTCTTAATTTGCATTTCTTTGGTCAATAGTGATTTGGAACACTTTCATATGAGTGGAAATAGTTTCAATTTCATCATCTGAAAATTGTCTGTTCATATCCTTTGATCATTTATCAATTGGAGAATGGTTTCATTTCTTATAAATTAGAGTCAATTCTCTGTATATTTTGGAGATGAGGCCTTTACCAGAACCTTTAACTATAAAAATGTTTTCCCAGTTTGTTGCTTCTCTAATCTTGTTTGCATTAGTTTTGTTTGTATAAAACCTTTTTAATTTGATGTAATCAAAATTTTCTATTTTGTGATCAATAATGATCTCTAGTTCTCCTTTGGTCACAAATTCCTTCCTCCTCCACAAGTCTGAGAGCTAAACTATCCTATGTTCTTCTAATTTATTTATGATTTCGTTCTTTATGCCTAAATCATGGACCCATTTTGATCTTATCTTGGTATGTGGTATTAAGTGTGGGTCCATGCCTAATTTCTGCCATAATAATTTCCAGTTTTCCCAGCAGTTTTTGTCAAATAATGAATTCTTATCCCAAAAGTTGGGATCTTTGGGTTTGTCAAATACTAGATTGCTATTTTTATTCACTATCTTGTCCTGTGAACCTAAACTATTCCACTAATCAATTAGTCTATTTCTTAGCCAATACCAAATGGTTTTGGTGCCTGCTACTTGATAATATAGTTCTAGATCAGGTACAGCTAGGCCATCTTCATTTCATTTTTTTTTCATTACTTCCTTTGAAATTCTCTATCTTTTGTTCTTCCATATGAATTTTCTTGTCATTTTTTTCTAGGTCATTAAAATAGGTTCTTGGGAGTCCAATTGGTATAGCACTAAATAAATAGATTAATTTAGGGAGTATTGTCATCTTGATTATATTCTCTCGGCCTATCCAAGAGCACTTAATGTCTTTCTAATTATTTAAATCTGACTTTATTTTTGTGGCAAGTATTTTGTAATTTTGCTCATACATTTCCTGAATTTCCTTTGGTAGATATATTCCCAAATATTTTATACTATCAACAGTTATTTTGAATGGAATTTCTCTTTGTATCTCTTGATGTTGGATTTTGTTGGTAATGTATAAAAATGCTGAGGATTTATGGGATTTATTTTGTAAACTGCAACTTTGCTAAAGTTCTGAATTATTTCTAATAGCTTTTTAGCAGAGCGTTTCTAGTACTATATTGAATAGTAATGGTGATAGTGGGCAACCTTGTTTCACTCCTGATCTTACAGGGAAAGGTTTTAGTTTATCACCATTACATATACTCTCAAGCGTTTTTAGTAGGAATGGATGTTGGATTTTATCAAATGCTTTTTCTGCATCTATTGAGATGATCATATGATTTTTGTTAATTTGATTATTGATATGGATGATTATGCCAATAGTTTTCCTAATATTGAATCAGCCCTGCATCCCTGGTATAAATCCTGGTATAAATCATCCTAGGAATGATTTTCTGTAGTCTTTTTGCTAATATTTTATTTAAGATTTTAGCATCAATATTCATTAGGGAAATTGGTCTATAATTTTCTTTCTCTGTTTTCAGGCTACCTGGTTTAGGTATCAGTACCATGTCTGTGTCATAAAAGGAATTTGGTAGGACTCCTTCAATCCCTATTTTTTCAAATAGTTTCTATAGCATTGGACTAATTGTTCTTTAAATGTTTGGTAGAATTCACATGTAAATCCATCTGGTCCTGGGGATTTTTTCTTAGGGAGTTGGTTAATAGCTTGGTCTATTTCTTTTTCTGAAATGGGACTATTTAGACTAGTTACTTCTTCCTCTGTTAATCTGGGCAAGCTATATTTTTGAAGGTATTCTTCCATTTCATTTAAGTTATTGAATTTATTGTCATAAAGTTGGCAAAGTAGCTCCTAACTATTGTTCTAATTTCCTCTTCATTAGTGGTGAGTTCTCCCTTTTCATTTTTAAGACTAACAATTTGCTTTTCCTCCTTCCTTTTTTAAATCAGATTTTCTAAGGATTTGTCTATTTTGTTGGTTTTTTTAATAGAACCAACTCTTAGTTTTATTCATTAATTCAATCTTTTTTTTTACTATCAATTTTATTAATCTCACCTTTTATTTTTAGAATTTCAAGTTTTGTGTTTGTCTGGGGGTTTTTAATTTGGTCCTTTTCTAGCAATTTTAATTGTAAGCCCAATTCGTTGACCCTCTCTTTCTCTATTTTATGCAAGTAGGCCTCTAGAGATATAAAACTTCCCCTTATTACTGCTTTGGCTATATCTCACACATTTTGGTATGATGTCTTCTTATTGTCATTTTCTTGGGTGAAGTTATTAATTATGTCTATGATTTGCTTTTTCACCCAATCATTCTTTAGTATGAGATTATTTAGTTTCCAATTATTTTTTGGTCTATTTTCCCCTGGCTTTTTTTTTTAATATAATTTTCATTGCATTGTGGTCTGAAAAGGATGCATTTACTATTTCTGCCTTACTGCATTTGATTTTGAGTTTTTTATGCCCTAGTATATGATCAATTTTTGTATATGTTCCATGAACTTCTGAGAAGAAAGTGTACTCCTTTCTGTCTCCATTTAGCTTTCACCAAAGATCTATCATATCAAACTTTTCTATTATTTACCACTTTGACTTTTTTCTTATTTTGTGGTTTGATTTTATCTAATTCTGAGAGTGTAAGGTTGAGATCTCTCACTATTATAGTTTTGCTGTCTTTTTCTTCTTGCAGCTCTCTTAATTTCTCTTTTAAGAATTTGGATGCTTCACCACTTGGTGGGTATATGTTTAATATTGATACTGCTTCATTATGTATGCTACCCTTTAGCAAGATATAATGCCCTTCCTTATCTCTTTTAATTAGATCAATTTTTGTTTTTGCTTGATCTGAGATGAGAATGGTTACCCCTGCTTTTTTGGCTTCACCGGAGGCATAGTAGATTCTGCTCCACCCTTTTACTTTTATTCTGAATGTATCACCCTGTTTCAGGTGTGTTTCCTGTAAACAACATATAGTAGGATTCTAGCTTTTAATCTAGTCTGCTAACTGCTTCCTCTTTATGGGGGAGTTTAACCCATTCACATTTATGGTTAGAATGACTAATTTTATATTGCTTGCCATTCTGTTAACCCTTGCTTATGCTTCTCTCCTTTCCTTCCCTCTTACCCCCTCCCCAATATTAAACTTGTGAGCACCACTTGCTTTTCACAGCCCTCCCTTTTTAGTATCTCTCCCCCACTTTAATGTTCCTCCCCCTATTTTACCCCTTTTCCTCACAATTTCTGTATTCCCTTCCCCTTAGCTTACTCCTTCCCTCCCACTTTTCAATAAAGTAGAAGAAGTTTCACCATAAATCGAATATGTCTATTGATACACATTATCTTCATCCCCCTCCTTTCTTTCTTTCAGATATAATAGCTTATCTTTGCCTCTTCATGAGAAGTAGTACCACCACTTTACCCTTTTTTATGATATAATTTCCTTTTCACTTCTAGTATCTAGGACAAATTATACATATGTTCTTTATATATCTTTATGGAAGAAATATAGTTCTCAAGATTTCTTTTTACCTTTTTAGAGATCTCTTGAGTTCTGTATTTGAAGATCAAACATTTTGTGTAGATCTGATTTTTTTCATCAAGAATAGATGGAATTCATTTATTTTGTTAAATGTCCATCTTCTTCCCTGGAAAAGGATGCTCATTTTTGCTGGGTAAGTTATTCTTGGCTGTATACCAAGTTCTTTAGCCTTTCAGAATATCATATTCCAGGCCCTTCATTCCTTTAATGTGGACACTGCTCGATCCTTGGTTATTCTTATTGTGGCTCCTCCATATCTGAATTGCTTTTTTCTAGAAGCTTCCAGTATTTTTTCCTTTGTCTGATGGTTCTTGAATTTGGCCACTATATTTCTTGGCGTTTTGATTTTAGGGTCCCTTTCAATAGGTGATTGATGAATTTTTTCAATGTCTATTTTACCCTCTGTTTCCAAAATGTCTGGGCAGTTCTCTTTGATAATTTTCTGGAAAATAATATCTAGGGGGGGGCGGAACCAAGATGGCAGAGAAAATACACGCGATTTTGTGAGCTCCCTTCTTCCCTCAATACCAATTAGTTAAATCATCCTCAAAAATAACGCTGGACTGATAGAAACCACAAGGACTGGAAGCATGACTTACCAGCTGAAGAGAATCTGGAGTTTCAACAGAAAAGGAAATCATCAAAGAGAACTGTCCAGAGATAATAGAAACAGAAGGGAAAATAGGCATTGAAAGAATTCATCAAACACCTTCTGAAAAAGACCCTAAAAAAGGAACACCACGGAATGTTGTGGCTAAGCTGCAGAATTACCACACAAAGGAGAAAATCTTGCAAGCAGCTAGAAAAAAACAATTTAAATACCAAGGTGCCACAATAAGAGTCACTCAAGATCTGGCTGCCTCCACATTAAAAAATCAAAAGGCCTGGAACCTGATATTCGGAAAGGCAAAAGATAAGGATTGCAACCAAGAATAAACTACCCAGCTAAGTTTAGCATTTTTTTTCCATGGAAGAAGATGGTCATTCAATGAAATAGAGGAATTCCATATGTTTCTAAGAAAAAAACCAGACTTAAACAAAAAATTTGATCTACATCCACAATTCTGAAGAGAAACAGAAAAAGGTACACAGAACCCTTGAGAACTGTATCTCTGTTGTGGATATATAGAAAGTCCGCATGGATAATTTGATTTTACTTATATAAGAAAAGGGGGGTGTAGTAAAGGGAAGGGGGTAGTATCAGAAAAAGGGGAAGGAATGATAAAAAGAGGGAAACTACATCCCAGGAAGAGGCATAGAAAATATACCATATCTGAGGGAATTTAGAGAGGGGGAGAAACATTGTGTGAATCTTACTCTCATCAGAAGAGGCTCAAAGAGTAAATAATTGACATATTTGTTTTTCAGAGAATTCTCTCACCTCATTAAAAGGGGGGAGAGAAAAAGGGAAAAGGAAAAGGGGAATATGGGAAGGGACTTGGAAGGAGGGGGAGGGATACTAAAAAAAGGGAGGGCTGCGCGTCACAAGTGGGGTCTATAAATTAAATATCGGGAAAGGGGTTCAGGGGGGTCAAGGGAAAAAGCATAATCTGGGGATAATATGATGGCAGGAAATACAGAATTAGTAATTTTAACTGTAAATATGAATGGGATGAACACTCCCATCAAACGGAGACGGATAGCAAACTGGATCAAAAATCAGAACCCTACAATATGTTGTTTACAGGAAACACACTTAAAGCAGGGAGATACATACAGAGTAAAGGTAAAAGGTTGGAGCAGAATCTATTATGCTTCAGGTAAAGCCAAAAAAGCAGGGGTAGCCATCCTTATCTCAGATCAAGCAAAAGCAGAAGTTGATCTAATTAAAAGAGATAAGGAAGGAAACTATATCCTGCTAAAAGGTAGCACAAATAATGAAGCCATATCAATACTAAACATATATGCACCAAGTGGTATAGCATCTAACTTTCTAAAGGAAAAGTTAAGAGAATTGCAAGAAGAAATAGACAGTAAAACTATAATAGTGGGAGATCTCAACCATGCACTCTCAGATTTAGACAAATCAAACCACAAAACAAATAAGAAATTTTAAAAGTAAATAGAACATTAGAAAAACTAGGTATGATAGACCTTTGAAGAAAACTGAATGACGATAGAAAGGAATATACTTTCTTCTCAGCAGTTCATGGATCCTATACAAAAATTGACCATATATTAGCACATAAAGATCTCAAAATTAAATGTAGAAAGGCAGAAATAATAAATGCCTTCTTCTCAGATCACAATGCAATAAAAGCTACATTCAGTAAGAAGTTAGGGGTAAATAGACCAAAAAGTAATTGGAAACTGAATAATCTCAAAGAATGACTGGGTGAAACAACAAATTATAGAAACAATTAATAATTTCACCCAAGATAATGACAATGATGAGATATCATACCAAAATCTGTGGGATGCAGCTAAAGTGGTAATAAAGGGAAATTTTATATCTTTAGAGGCTTATTTGAACAAAATAGAGAAAGAGAAGATTGAGTTGGGCCTGCAACTTAAAAAGCTAGAAAAAGATCAAATTAAAAACCCCCAACCAAAAATTAAACTTGAAATGCAAAAATTAAAAGGAGAAATCAATAATATTGAAATTAATAAATAAAACCAAGAGTTGGTTTTATGAAAAAGCCAATAAAATAGATAAACCTTTGGTAAATCTGATCAGAAAAAAGAAAGAGGAAAATCAAATTGTTAGTCTTACAAATGAAAAGGGGGATCTTTCCACCAATGAAGAGGAAATTAGAGAAAGAATAAGGAGTTACTTTGTCCAACTTTATGCCAATAAATTTGATAACTTAAGTGAAATGGATGACTTCCTCCAAAAATATAGGCTTCCTAGATTAACAGAGAAGGAGATAAATTGCTTAAATAGTCCCATTTCAGAAAAAGAAATAGAACGAGCTATTAATCAACTCCCCAGGAAAAAATCCCCAGGACCAGATGGATTTACATGTGAATTCTACCAAACATTTAAAGAACAATTAGGCCCAATGTTACATAAACTATTGAAAAAATAGGGGATGAAGGAGTCCTACCAACTCCTTTTATGACACAGACATGGTACTGATACCTAAACCAGGTAGATCGAAAACAGAGAAAGAAAACTATAGACCAATTTGCTTAATGAATATTGATGCTAAAATCTTAAATAAGATATTAGCAAAAAGAATTCAGAAAATCATCCCCAGGATAATACACTATGATCAAGTAGGATTTGTAGCAGGAATGCAGGGCTGGTTTCATATTAGGAAAACTACTAGTATAATTGACCATATTAATAATCAAATTAATAAAAACCATATGATCATCTCAATAGATGCAGAAAAAGCATTTGATAAAATCCAACATCCATTCCTACTAAAAACACTTGAGAGTATAGGAATAAATGGACCATTCCTTAGAATTATCAGGAGCATATATTTTAAACTGTCAGTAAGCATAATATGCAATAGAAATAAACTGCAACCTTTTCCAGTCAGATCAGGAGTGAAACAAGATTGCCCACTATCACCATTACTATTCAATATAGTACTAGAAACGCTAGCCTCGGCAATAAGAGCCGAGAAAGAGATTCAAGGAATTAGAGTAGGAAATGAGGAAATCAAACTATCACTCTTTGCAGATGACATGATGGTATACTTAGAGAATCCCAAAGACTCTGCTAAAAAGCTATTAGAAATAATTCAGAATTTTAGCAAAGTTGCAGGATACAAAATAAATCCACATAAATCCTCAGCATTTTTATATATCACCAACAAAATGCAATAGCAAGAGATAAAAAGAGAAATTCCATTCCAAAGAAATGTTGAGAGTATAAAATATTTGGGAATCCATCTACCAAAGAATAGTCAGGAATTATATGAGAAAAATTACAAAACACTTGCCACAAAAATAAAGTCAGATTTAAAAAATTGGAAAGACATTCAGTGCTCTTGGATAGGCCAAGCGAATATAATAAAGATGACAATACTCCCCAAACTAATCTATTTATTTAGGGCTATACCAATCAGACTCCCAAGAAATTATTTTAATGACCTAGAAAAAATAACAACAAAATTCATATGGAAGAATAAAAGGTCGAGAATTGCAAGGGAACTAATGAAAAAAAAGTCAGAGGAAGGTGGTCTAAGTGTACCTGATCTAAAGCTATATTATATAGCAGCAGTCACCAAAACCATTTGGTATTGGCTAAGAAATAGACCAGTCGATCAGTGGAACAGATTAGATACAAAGGACAAAAAAGGGTACTTCTATAGCAATCTAGTCTTTGCCATACCCAAAGATACCAACATTAGGGATAAAAATTCATTATTTGGAAAAAAACTGTTGGGAAAACTGGAAATTAGTATGGCAGAAATTAGATATGGATCCACACTTAACACCATATACCAAGATAAGATCAAAATGGGTCCATGACTTAGGCATAAAGAATGAGATCATAAATAGATTAGAGGAAGAGAGAATAGTCTACCTCTCAGACCTGTGGAGGAGGAAGGAATTTATGACCAGAGGAGAACTAGAGATCATTATTGATCACAAAATAGAAGATTTTGATTACATCAAACTAAAAAGTTTCTGTAGAAACAATACTAACGCAAACAAGATTAGAAGGGAAGTAACAAATTGGGAAAATATTTTTACAGTTAAAGGTTCTGATAAAGGTCTCATTTCCAAAATATATAGAGAACTGACCCTAATTTATAAGAAATCAAACCATTCTCCAATTGATAAATGGTCAAAGGATATGAACAGACAATTCTCAGATGATGAAATTGAAACTATATCCACTCATATGAAAGAGTGTTCCAAATCACTACTAATCAGAGAAATGCAAATTAAGACAACTCTGAGATACCACTACACACCTGTCAGATTCGCTAAGATGACAGGAACAAATAATGATGAATGTTGGAGGGGATGTGGGAAAACTGGGACACTAATACATTGTTGGTGGAGTTGTGAAAGAATCCAACCATTCTGGAGAGCAATTTGGAACTATGCCCCAAAAGTTATCAAACTGTGCATACCCTTTGATCCAGCATTGCTGCTATTGGGCTTATATTCCAAAGAAATACTGAGGAGGGGAAGGGGACCTGTATGTGCCAAAATGTATGTGGCAGCTCTTTTCATAGTGGCTAGAAACTGGAAGATGAATGGATGTCCATCAATTGGAGAATGGTTGGGTAAATTATGGTATATGAAGGTTATGGAATATTATTGCTCTGTAAGAAATGACCAGCAGGAGGAATACAGAGAGGCTTGGAGAGACTTACAGCAACTGATGCTGAGTGAAATAAATAGAACCAGACGATCGTTGTACACTTCAATGCTATATGAAGATGTATTCTGATGGAAGTGGATATCTTCAACATAAAGAAGATCCAACTCACTTCCAGCTGTTCAATAATGGACAGAAACAACTACACCCAGAGAAGGAACACTGGGAAGTGAATGTAAATTGTTAGCACAACTGTCTATCTACCCAGGCTACTTACACCTTCAGAATCTAATACTTAACGTGCAACAAGAAAATGGGATTTACACACATATATTGTATCTAGGTTATATTGTAACACATGTAAAATGTATGGGATTGCCTGTCATCTAGAGGAGGGAGTAGAGGGAAGAAGGGGATAATTTGGAAAAATGAATACAAGGGATAATGTTATAAAAAAAATTACTCATGCATATATATTGTCAAAAAATTTATAATTATAAAATAAAAAACAAAAAAGGAAAAAAAAAGACCAAAGTTCAAATTTGACCTCAAACATTTATTAGGCAAGTCACTTAATCATGCCTAAAACTGGAGAAGGAAATGGCAAATCACTTCAATATCTTTGCAAAAAAAAAAAAAAATCCCCAAGATAGTTGGTTCACAGGGTCACAAAGAGTCGTATGTGACTGAACAACTGAACAACAACATTTGTTCATCCTAGGCACCCTCTTTGTTTCCAATTCCTTCCTATAACAAAGAATACTATTGTAATAGTTTTGTTTTATTGGTCTCTTTCTCTTAACTTTTTGGTGTTTTCTTCTCTATTTTAATTGAGAACTTTCAGCTTTTTTTTTTAAAACATTATTATCACCAATAGATATACTTTTCTCCCTAACTCGAACAAAAACTGACAAACAAAACTGACCCATTATATGCTTTATCTGACAGCACACTCCATAATTCCACATCAATAATTCCAAATTAAGCTACCTTTTATTATTGTTTTCGTTTATAATACTGCAGCTATTGAGTATTTCATTGTCTTGGTTCTGCTATGTATTAGTTCATAAAGTCTTCTCATGTTTTTCTGAATTCCTATTACTCACCAATTTTGCATAGCACATTTGCATTCATTTTCACAACTTTTCTCTCATATCCATCAATACCTCTCCATTCATATAGCCACCATCCTACTTCAGGTCCTCCTTGCCTCTCAGATGGATTATTATCATTAATACCTTCTTAACTGAATTCCCTATATCACATCTATCTTCTTTCCAATCTATCCCATAGACAATTACCCAAAAGATATTCCTGACTATATCAATCCTGTTAATGGCTTACCATTACTTCTAAAATTAAATACAAATTCTGTTGAGCATTTAAAATTATTCACAGCCTTCATTCAGGTGGCAAAATGTAGAGGATCTCAGATAGTGGAACAATTCTGGGAAAGGTCTACTTGAAGCATACTTACAACAGGATGTTTACTCAGTGTGATTAATGAGATAATGGTTCTTTAGTTCACATATACTTAGTGTGATATAAAGATGTAATCACTCTAGTTGGCATATACTTAATGTGCTATGGTGATATAATGTTCTACAGTTGGCACATGCTCAGTGTGCTATAGTGATGTAATCATATTAAGGTATTTAAGGGTTGAGAGGACTGGAGACGAGAGTGTGTGCTCGAATTCAATCTCAGACTCCATCCTTGACCATTCTCATGGTGGCTCTTCTGCCTTCATCACCTCTCCACTTAAGACCAAGGCTCATCCAGAGATCCTCCAGAAAGCTAGTCTGGACACTACAGCAAAAGTTAAGTAGAATATAGGATCTGGAGTTGGGAAGACATGAGTTCAAATCCTGCCTTAGTTATTAGCTATGTGGACTTAAACAAAACTCTTACTCCTCTGTACCATTTATGAGAAAGCTTGACTTTATCTTTAAAATACTTTCCAACTCTAAACAAATGACCCTGTCCTTTCTAAAATTCTTACTCATCACTTTCCTCCAAATGTTCCTTGCATATGACAATTCACTTCCCATCTCTGTCTCTTTGTAAATATAGTTTCTCATCTCTGGAATATCATCCCAGGATTTGAGAGTTGGATGTAGTCCAACCTATATTTGGAAGGGATATCCTCAACATTGTACCTGACATATGGACATGTAGTCTGCTAAAAGATTTTTAAGAAACAAACCCAGTCCATTCCATTTTGGATAACTCTAATCATTAGGAAAGTTGTACTGACATTAAGCCAAAATTTTCCTCTTTGCAGCTCTCACCTATTGCTTTTATTTCTATCCTCTAGGGTAAGAAAAACAGGACAGATCTGATTTCTCCATTCTAAGATACTCTTTTAAATATGTATTCTAAGCTTTTTTTTTTAACATTATCATCTCCTTCAATTGATTATCAGATGGCATATTGTAGAGGGCGGAACTTTGGAGAAGTATACTTGAAACAAGATGTTAACAGTGAAATTGATGAGATAATGGTTTTCTAGTTCACATATATCTAGTATGATATAATGATGTAATCACTCTAGATTGGCTTTAATGCAATGATGTAATTATAATAGGGTATTTAAACTGGAGACAAAGTCAGACTCAGACGGAGGGGGAGACTGGTTAAGACTGGCAGACTGGCAGACTAGCAGACTGCTGAAGGAAACTGGGTCAGATTGAGATTAGGTCAGGCTATGACAGACATAGACTGTGAAGGGGACAATAAAGACTTTGTACTCTATTCTTGTCCATTCTCATGGTGACTATCTAGCTGAAACCAAGGCCCTTCCAGAGGACTTCCAGAAAGCTAACCCAGACATTACAGCATACCTTTATCTTCCTCATTTACCTCTTCTGGAACCTCAGGAGCTTATAAATGTCTTTTTTAAAATTATGGTGCCCAGAACTGAGAACACCATTCCAGAAAAAGTCTAATGAATGAAGATTACAGAAGAACTATCACCTTCTGATTCTTGGAAGCTATATCTCTCTTATTAAAGCCCAAAATGATATCCAATTTTTTTGGTTTTGGTTGCCATATTACACATGGACTCAAACTGAGACAGTTCATTAAAGCCCAAAGATTTTTTTTTTTTGCAAACTGCTAACCATGCCTTCCTTATCTTATACTTGTGAAACTAGCTCTTTTTGCTTAAGTATAAGGTTTTACATTTATTTCTACAGAATTTCTTTATATCAGATTCAACACAACACTCTAGCCTGTCAAGTTCTTTTTTTTGAATCCTTGTCATCTAGATAATTATCCCTTCCAATTTTGTGTCATCTACAAACTTGATGAATATACCATCTACTCTTTTATCCGCCTCACTGATAAAAATCTTAAATAATACAGATTCCTGAGGTACTCCACTGGAAATTTCCTGCCACAGTGACATGTCACTAACAACACCTCTCAAATTTGGCTATTCAACCAGTCCTGAAAATCCATCTAACTGTATAATCATCTAGTTCATATCTCTCTATATATTCAAGATTACTAGAAGATTATTAATCAAAAGTTTTGCTAAAATCCAGGCAAACAATATTCATGGACTTCTTTACTATTCTAGTAATCCCATCAAGAAAGAGGAATTAGTCTGTCATAAACCTATCCTTGAAGAAGTCATGCTGATTCTTTTTTAACCACTGCTCCTCTTTTAACATTTTTACCAATTATCTCAAGGCTCCATACCACATCTTTTCCAAGAATCCAGTCAAGCTCACTAACCTATAGTTTGCAGACTTTTCTTTTCCCTTTTTATGAAAAAATCACAAGATTTGGCCTAATCCAGTATTGTGATACACCTCCTTTCCACGATCCTTCAAATATTCTGAAGTGGCTCAGCAGTACCACTTTCAGAAGCTCTTTCAATACTTGAGGATGACTGCCAGGTGCCCTGAATTCTAAGGATAATCAGGTGTTATCTTACTGTTTATTTATCTTAGATATCAACTCCCCATTAATTATTTCTATTGTCATCTCCAGTACATAGAGGTCATTAATTCTCCTCAGTAGAGGAAAAAAGCAGAATATGAATTGAGCATTTCCTTCTTTTTATTGTCAGTTATCATCATTCCTTCCACCCCAAGCAAAAGTACCATCACTTATTTAATCCTTGTTCTCTCAATTCAGTTAAGAAAAAACCAACCCCTTTTCTTTAGTGTGCCCCCCACCAGCAACACATCATTCTGAATTTAATACTCTGACATTTTTTATATAGTACCATGAAAGTAATGATAGCTAGCTCTGACAGAGAAATTTATGGCTTTACAAGGTCCTTTACAATATGTTAATTCTTACGTTATCATCTGTTGTCTGGCTTTAATTTCATTTCTAGATGAATATAGATTCAAATCTAATTGGATGAGTTTCTTTGTACATCCACAAGAGTTTTCAGACAAATCCAGTTTTCCTCCCTCATTGCAAATGCCTCCTCACTTCCAAATCCTATCACACCCAATTTTCTTGAAAGCTCTATTGAAGTACCAATTTCTATATGAAGGTTCTCCTGATCCCCTGAATTTTTAGTGCCTTGCTCTAATTATCTTTAAGTTATTTAGCACAGAATTCATATATACTTAATATAAAATACATGTTGCCTCTCCATAGTGAGCTCCTGAAATATTTTATTTATGCATTTGAATTCTGCCAACTGCCAGGCATGTCTTAGTTGTTTCTTTTGCTTGTTGTAGTGGGTATCTGCTTATTGACTAATTTATTAATAAATGAAAATAATATAAATATAAATGTAAATAAAATAAAAAATGTTATAAAATATTAACTATTTGGGTATTCAGGAAAAAGTGAAATTTTGTATAATCTGATACAGAGTAACATAACAGAACCAAAAGAAAAATATCCAGAATGGTAAGAAGCTAAACTATAGGATACTTTTATCTTGGTTTCCCCAAACAATAAAATATATCATCTCCAAGGATAGAAGACTATGTTGGTAAATGTTTTATATGGTGTCAGAAAATCATTTTGTCATTTGATCAGACTTAATTTTTTTGGTGGCCACAATAGGTTTAATGGGAGATGAGATACAGCCAGAAATGTCTGAGGCATAATGAGAAAAAAACATGATTTTTTTTAAAAAAGGGAAATAATGTTTGGTATGTGTGATTAATTGCATATTCTATTATACTTTATACATTTATACATTTAAATTTTTAAAAATTATGAACTTTTTAACCATAAAAAGACTACAATCTTATCCTTTAAAAAGACAGAAATCAAAAAGGTCAGAAATCCTATGAAACTTTGGCTTGAATGTGAGACTGTATCAAAAAAATAGGCTAAAGATAGTAGCTACAGGAAAGAAACATGATAGTGTTATCTCAAATAATTCAGCTTCTTGATGGCCAAAGAATCTACTAATGATGACAGGGAACTAAAACAGTCTTATACCTTGGAGATATGAATTTAGTGCTAGTAGATTGTGGAGAAAGATAGCTCAAGAGGCTGACCTCATGTAGAGGGAACTAGCATGGTAGACTTAAACTGGAGCCAAGATCAATTTTTGTAGTCAATAGGAAAACTAAATGGCAGCAGTGAAATTTAAGTTTTACCATGTTAGTTTCCCTGAGATTAGGTGGTATCCTTCAATAGAAATAGGATTCATCTTTTTTTTGTATGGCTACAGAGCACTGAGAATAATTCTGTTGAATATTTTGAAGAGATAATTTAATTTAACAACATAAAGTATTGGCAATATTTTGCTAAACATATTTTGGTTAACTATCTGCTATAAAACTATACTTTAACAAACTATATGTTTAATTATTTATACTATGGCATCATCCTTTGTTGACCATATTATTATGATGTATAATGGTTATACCAATAACAGTAAGTTATATTGCTTAAGTTGTTTGAAATAGTAGCATTGAGATTTTTTTTCTTAAGTTTTCAGGCTACAATTTGAAAGAGATTTTTCCAGCAGAAGCTTTCTTAATTGGTAAATGAGTTTAACACTTCCATATGATTATAGGATTATGCAAAAGATGTACTAAAAATAGAAGTAGCTAGGTGGGTCAGTGGATAGAGTACTAGAACTGAAGTCTGGAAGATTCAATCTTTGTGAGTTCAAATGTAGCCTCAGATATTTACTTGCCCAAGGTCAGATGTGTGATGCTGGTAAGTCATTTAACCATGTTTGCCTCAGTTTCCTCATCTGTAAAATGGGCTGAAGAAGGAAATGGCAAACCACTACAGGAGCTTTGCCAAAAACACAACAACAACAACAACAACAACAAAAAAAAAAACACTAAACAAATTCAAAAAAGGATAACAAAGAGTCAAGACAAAACTTAAATGACTAACAATAATACCGAGGATGAGAATTCTGTAACCTTGAGCCAATAACACAATATCAATATTCTCCTCAGCAACCTTATTACCCAATGATAACAGGCCAATGATGACAAATACTAGTCTTGAGGGCATTGCCAGCCAACCATTTATACTATATCATACTAAGTTATAGGGCCCTTAAAGTGAAAAAAAATATTGTATTGTTAAGAGGGTACCTCACTCAATAGGAGAAAAGCTTGGCTAATATTCACTTAGATATTCCATGGATATTTGTGTTGGAGTGGTAGAAGACTGCTGTAGAGAAATACAGGAAGCAAATATAGAGCTTCAGGGGATCTGCTTTTAACCTAATAACTTGAAAACACATTGCCCTGGCACCACAATATCCAGATGTACAGATATAGTAATGAATGAAAAAGCATCTATGAAGTACTAACTTGTGCAAATTACTATACTTAGCACTGAGAAGACAAGAAAAACAAGAGAATTCTTATTTTCAAGGAGTTCACATTCTAATTCAAATGGTAAATGCAAAGCAAATGGTAGTGTATCTTCAATATCATTTCTTTTGATAAAAGTGTGTATCTGATATTGAACCATTTGACAGTTTTGTCATTCTGGACTTTCAGTAGCTGTGATCACTGAGGAAATAAAGAGTCATAACACCTAGAGATAACTGCCAAGTTTCATTTCAACTATCTATTAATAGTTGTGGAGGATGGTGGTGGGGATCGAAATGGGGATAACAGGACTTTTTCCCACGAGGATATCTGACCTTTAGGAAGTTTGTGGAAACCAGTGGTAGGGAGAACACCGCTACACCCATGGCTTATGGGTTCTGTGACCTCCATGGCCTGCCCTGTTTTAAACATGGTCCACAGGAATGTAGAAGTAATTTTATAAAATTCCTCAATGCCATCCAACAGGAAGGGGAAAAGGCTTTTTAACCTGCAGTCGAAGAGGCTGTATCTCTAAACAAACAGAACACATGAGACAGATTGGTTTAAAACCAATCAATTTGTACAGATGCAATAAGTAACACGTGTGCAAAGGCCATTACCTCATCCACAATCACATATCAGAGATGATATTGCTAGTCAAGGAAACAGAGGAAACAAAAATGGACAGTGAGAGTGAGCACAAATGACTAAAGTTAGATCCAAGGAATCTTCTCAAATATGGCACCACAGAAGTCAAAAGAGGCCAAGCTCTCAGCTCTTCTCTAAAACTCAGTGCCAAAAGTCACATCCTTGAGACAAGATGATGAAAGTTAGAATCAACGAATTTGGCCATACCGGACACCCAGTAGCCTGGGGAACTCTAAGAAGGATTGATATTGTGGTTATCAATGACCCCTTCACTGATCATAAAACTACCCGGTTCATATGTTCCATTTACAGTGAGGTAGAAAATAGAAAGCTAGTAATAACACTATCATCCACATGCATAATTTCACCAATATTAAATGAGATAATGTTGGGGGGTCTTTACTACTTTAGAAAAGGCTTCTATCCCCAATCTATTTCCCTATCTCAGAGAACTCATGTCCCACTGTCCTACTGTATTCCTAATAAATCTTCCACATTCAGTGTCGACAAGAGACAGAGATAGAATGACAGACAGACAAACCAGATTTCACTCCAAAACACTGGAATCTTCTCAAAGATAGATGAGTAGATAAAGGTGCTCTGCTCCGGAGGATAAAGGAAATTGGCTTCAGAGTTTGAGGCAACCTGATTCAGGAATATCTTTATCAGAACACCAGTGATGAGGTCAAGCTGTTTTTGGTACAACCACAAACAAGATGGGTACAAGGTACACAAGCAGAGAATGCAATATGAATCTGACAGAAGCTAATGGCCACTAGACACAAGTTCAGGGATGAAGGCTGACCTAGGCCTCAACAATTAACCCACCAAATTTTCATCATTCCTTTCTATCCAAAGACCTCTAGTAGATCCCAAACATAAGAAACTTCAAGATGTAAAATATAGTTCTAGTTCATCTTATGGAAGACATTTGGATATGTAAATGTGAACTTTTTAAGAGTAGGGACTATTTTTACCTTTCTTTGTAATTCCAGCACTTAATATAGTGCCTGGCACTAAAGAAGCTTAATAAAATGCTGCTTGACTGATTGACAACATAGTCAATTTAAGATTGGGACTTTGTGGACTAAATGAAAAATATATTTGAGTTATGTTAAACTGAATTTGGCCTTTCTTAGGGAAATTTTGAAAAGTTGAACACCATTTAGTGTTTTTTTGTTTTGTATTGTTTTGTTTCTGAGGCAATTGGAGTTAAGTGACTTGCCCAGGGTCACATAGCTAGGAAGTATTAAGTATTTGAGATCAAATTTGAACTCAGGTCCTCCTGACTTCAGGGCTGGTGCTCTATTCACTTCACCACCTAGCTGCCCCGACCATTTAGTGTTGACGAGCCAACTATTGCCTGTGTACTGGCAAAATATTGTAGGTAGTAAACTGAGGCTTCAAACCCAGGCACTTTATTCATGGTTCCTGGAAAGAAACTTATAGGAAGAGGTTAGCATAGCTCAAAGATAGATTCAAAGAAGATCAACTTTGGAAACTCTAGTGTCTGCAAAATGGAGGTTCATCTAAGGAAGAAATTCTGCACAAGAGCCACGTTCTCTCACTGTATTAAGTGACCAAGGACACAAAAACCACTTCAATTTTCTCCAGTCTTTTTGGGAACAGTCTCAGTAAATTGCCCCCTTATAAGGTCCAAGCTAGAAAGAAAAGGTTTAATATAGACCCAAAATATTTGTTGCTGAACTTTTTGTATTGATAAAAGTTTTGGAAGGTTGTCTTTAAATGGGGAATGATTGAATCCAAGTATATGAATATAATGGAATATTAAAGAAACAACAAATATGGAGAATTCAGAGAAACTTGGAAAGGTTTGTATAAACCAATGAAGGATGAAGAACCAAGAAAACCAAGTGAACAATTTACATGATGAACATAATAATATCAGTAATTACATATATAAGATTACTACTGAAAGACTTAGAATTTTAATCCTTGTGTGTCCTATTGTCAAATGACTGAAGCATTTCTCTTGACTTTTAGCAAGGAAGTTTCCATTTAGAAGTGTGGAAAATGGTAAACATTTTCAGATATATTTACATTTCATTTTGTTTTCCTCAACTCTACTTTTTGTTATACAAGAGGAATCTATGGAAGAAGAATCATTGGAAAGTGACAACAAAGTGTAAAAAATACAACATGAATAAAATGTTTTTTTAATGCTCTATTAAAGATAAGAGAATTTCAGGAATGTCTTATTTTTGTGGTACAAAAGAATCCTAGAAAGATTTAAACTATGCAGTCCATCAGATTTCATATAAGACATCATATATCATGTCAAAAATACATAATGCCCTGAATTGCCTTATAATGGTCAATCAATGCTTTCCTAATACTGGACTAGCACGGTGGGTATTATCAGATCTTCATAGCAAAAATTAAAATCTAGTAGAATTAATTCTACTAGGCCTGTCATTTTTCAGTAGCTCATGGAAAAAGTAGCTGATGACAAAGTACATGAAGAGGTTGGCATATCTAGACAATCTCACTATATTACATTTCTCTATAGTACTAATACTACTAATAAAAACCAAGGAGACAGAGCAATAAGAAGATACTGAGATGGCAGAATACTTTTTCATAATTATCTTAAATAGGATTTCTCTCACTGGATTTTCTGCCTACTTTTTGTTAGAAATATTAATGATTTTTGTAAACCTACTTCACAGTCCACTTTTTATTGAACTAGTTTCTTTGTTGATTCTCATAAATTTTCTGAGTATACTATCTGCAAACAGAGCTAATTTTGTTTCTTTAGTTTTTCTTTGTTTTTATTGCTCTAGCAAACATTTGAGAACTATGTCAAATAATAGCAATGAAAGAGAATGTTCTTTTTATTTTAGTCCTGAGAATTCTGGGGAAGATTTTAGTGTTTGTCCACTGCAAATAACACTGGCTTTTGATCTAAGTATATGATTTGGATCATATAAAAGAGGGAACTTCTCAGTTTATGCTTTTTAGTTTTTTTTTTTCAATAAAATACTATTATGCTTGTCAAAGCCTTTTTCTTTTGCATCAATTCAAATAATTTTTGTTGAGTCTTTTCATGCTTTCATAATTGTCTGAATTGTTTTCCTAATGTTCAACCATTCTTATCTATGCTATGAATTCAAATTGGACATAGTGAATCATTTTCTGGATTTATATTGATATTGTTTTCTTGCAAATGTTTTATTTTAAACTTTTTGGGGGCAACCAGGGCTATGTGACTAACCAGGATAAAACAACCAATTAGTGTCTGAGGTTATATTTGAATTCAGATCTCCTGATTCTAAGACCACTACTCTAACCACTGGCCACAAAGCTGTTTCTATTTGAATAAATGCTATCTATTAGCAAAGTTGATCTATAACATTTTCTTTCTCTGATTTTTCTCTCCCTGGTTTGGGAATAGGACTATATTATAAAAAGAGTGTAAAGTGACTTATTTCTTGATTTTTGAGAAGTAGCATCAGTATTAATTGTTCTTTAAAGGCTCATAGAATTTGCATAGAAACCCACCTGGTACAGGGTTTTTGTTTTGTTTTTCTTTTCCTTTGGCATTCATGGCTTGCTCAATTTCTTTTTTTTAGATTAACATTTTAGTTCTTATTTTATTTGAATATTTGGTAAATCTTACATTCATCCACTTCTTTTGAATTCTCAGTTTTATTAGCATATAAGCATATATATGTGTGTGTGTGTGTATGTATATATATATATATATATATATTCTGTTAATTTTCTTTCTTCTCTGTTGTAAATGAACTTTATCCATTTTTTTATTCTGGCAATTTGATTTACCTCTCTTTTAGCTTGATAAAGTTAGCTAAATGTTTTATTGACTTTATTAACTGTTTATAAAATACTCCCTTTAAGTTTCTATAGGCTCTCATTTTTCAAGTTTCTCTTTGTCTTCACAAATTTTCAAGATTTCTTTTTCTGTACTTATTTTAGGGTTATTGTTTTTTGTTACTAACTCTTTTTACATGTTCATTTGTGGGGATTAATTCACCATCACATGTAAGATATATAAAAATGCAACTATAAAAAACTGTTTACAGATAGAAAGGAAGACATAAGTAATTTTTACTTTCAATGGTTAGGCTATGCCAGTATAATAAAAATGAGGGCATCATCTAAATTAATTTGTAGATGTAGTGCTAAGTCATGTCAAAAGAATATTTTGTTGAACTAAGCAAAATATTAACAAAATTAATGTATAATAATGAAAAATCTATAATCTCAAGAGAAATAATGAAAAAAAGTAGGAATGAAGGGAACATAGCATTAAAAGACCTAAGACTATATTAAAATTGACTAAATAACCAGGAACTAAAAGCATCAAGATCAATAGACAATTGTTTGGTGAACATAAGAACATAAATTACTAAGAGAAGAATTCTCCATTTAATAACTGGGAAGCAGCTTAGCAAAAATTAGGTTAAAAATTTGCATCTCATAACATATGATATCATAAGCTTCAAATGGATATACAGCATAAATATAAAAGGTTAAAATGCTTTTTTTTTAAACAGAGGGAAAGGAATAAGGAATATTTTACATCTATGATTAGAGAGAGATTTCTTAACCAAATAAGAGATTGTTATAGTTCAGCTATGTTCAACTCTTCATTGGATTTTCTTGATAAAGGTACTGGAGTGATTTGCCATTTCTTTCTCTAGTGGATTAGGCAAACAGGGTCAAGTTATTTGCCCAGTGTCACACCACTAGTAACACCAGTTCAATGTTCTACCTACTGAGGTATTTAGCTGTCCCATAATAAGTAGTAGAGGTGATCAAAAAAGGCAAAAGACATATTTCATTTAAAAGCTTTTGAATGGGCAAAATGATAATTGAATAAGGAAAAAAGTGTAGAGTTAGAAAAATATTTTCTGCAAAGGTTACTGATAAAAGTTTAATATAGAAAATATATAGGAAGTAGAATTATGTGTGTGTATGTATATAAACGCATGTACATGTGCATGTTTATATAAACACATACACATCTTTCACAACATATATAATTAAGGAATGCAAATAACAAAAGAATGGCAAATTATAAATAACTGTAGTTATTTGAATGAAAATATTTTATTATATTATTTGACCCAGTAATCTCATTACTAGATATATCTCTCAAGAAAGTCAAAAGGAGAAACAAGATCTGATATATATATATATATGTATATATATACATACATACATATATACACAAGGAAGTCAAAGACAGAAAAAGGTCTGATTTAGATACATAAGATATACACATACATACAAAAGTTAGTTATAGAAACAAGATTATATATATATATATATGCACACATACATACATAATACATACCTATATGTTCCCTTTCTTGGGTAGGAAATAACTAGAAACAAAATGGGTGACTAACAATTGGATAATAGCTGAAATAGAATATAACTTTTTGTGGAGAGGCTATAATATTCTTCTGGTAAGAAATCATGTTCTATCACTGCAGAATTAGCGAGAGCTCTTCAATTGCTACTGAGATGGTTAAATTACTTATTCTGGGTCATATAAAGCAGTATATATCAGAAACAGGACTTGGGCTTAGCTTTCTTAACTACTATGCAAACTGCTTTTTAGAAGATGAAATTATTAAAATATCATACAATAAAGAAGGCTGAAGAGGAATTAAGAGACATATGGGAAAATGTTATGAAGTGACTAATAAAAACAAACAAAACTTAGAAGAGAATTTTTTTAAAGAAAGGCACAAGAAGTGGAAAGATCATGGAAAGAAAACTGAACTTTGAGAAATATTTAAAAAATAAACTCAACTATCATATGGGGTTTTCTAACTGAATGTAGGGGTCATGAAATTATGATTTATTATCAATAAACCTTTTATTTGTATACCTATTTTATGTACCTATATATCTGTTGTTGATCACATAAAAATTTCTAAGGTCAGAAGTGGAAAAAGTTTAAGAAACCCTGCAATAGAAGAATGAATGAATAATGAAATATATCTTGTCAGAAAAGTGGAAGACTATCAAAGCAGACTGATTGCTAGTACATTTGTCAGGTATAATTTTCTGATAGGATTATGATGCAACAGCACAAAGTATCGATAAAACTATTAAAAAAAGCCATACGTTACCTTAATGTAAGGGAAAAGGAGAGAAGAGCTTATGACTTTGTTATTTTTGAAGAATTATCAAGACCTAAACACTTTTCTAGAATTCAATGGCTACAATTAGAAATTTGTGAAAAATCATGCTACTTTAAGGTCAAATTTAGCTTCAGATAATTTACTAGCTGGGTGACCCTGGCAAGTCACTTAACTTCTATTTGCAACAGTTTTCTTATTAGCAAAATAGAGATAATAATAGTATCTACATCTTATTGTAAGAATCTAATAAGATAATAACTATAAAGTGTTTAGCACAATGCTTATATATATATATGCATATATATATCACTATATAAATGTTATATATACCAATATACCATCATTGCAGATTCTCAATGATATCACCCATAAGATTATGAATGAAAATTGCTAAAGGCAGAAAGGCAAAAAGGGCAGCCCAGATTGAATACCACAGCATCATTTTGAGGATGAGAAATAAGAAATGTAGGACGAAGTCTTTAAAGGCCAGCCCAACTGTTCTTTATATTCACTAGTGTTGGTTTTTGCCAATTAAAACAGGTCCTTGACATTCCACATTGACAACAGTCCAAAGGACTCAGAAGCAATTTTATGTCAAAAGAATAAGAGCCACCAGAAACCTATTATATTTTCCAGTAGAAACTTTATATCCCACCCACAGACTATAGTTCTTGATTTTGAGGTGGACTATCACTGCTATATTCCAAACCCAGGTATAGAGTTCAACTGCAACTTTTAGATTGGCTGTTGCTGGCCATTAATTATATAATGGGCCTGATCAACTATGAGTTCAGTATGCATTATCAGGTAGGGAAGAGCAACTTCATGATCAACCCATAGATGTAAATATTGTATCACTGAATCAATTCCTCGGATGGCTGACAGTGAAAGCAGCTACAGGATAAAGTTCTCTGAAAAGTAATTCAGGTTGAGGAAAAGGAGTATGACTCAGAATCTCAATTTTAGCTCTCCAGAAGGCTTCCAGCTGTTGAGTGCTGGTAGAATTGGAGCAATGTAATGGAGTACTATATCAGGTGGTAAGTAATCTAACACAGGGCATAAGAACACAGTTGTTATATCACAAGCACACCATTTTGTGCCTATGAAAACAATCCCAGTGACTTTGGACACTTGGACAAATGGAACTTTGGAGCTGATGTGGATCAGTTGTACTGGCCCAAGATGGCTGCAAATATATTGAGAAGTATGAGCCCTGTGCATACATGCTCAAAACCAAATGCTTCTGACTTGTACGGAAGACCTGGTGAGAAATGAACCAGCAACTCTACAGAATTTGTCTGTATAAACACCTCACTGGAAGAGCTGGACAGAATAGCAACATCCTGGTGGTGACATCATTTGATCTAGGACACATAGAGTCAAGTTGTCATGAGAGAAGTATTTCTCAGGGTGTGGCTTCCTTACCAGGATTCACTAAAATCAAGGATAGATTTTTGAGAGCAAACTAATAGAGGAGTTGTCAGTCTTGAAAGGAAGATAGTCAATAAGCATTTATTAAATGCATATTATGTGTCTGATACTGTGCTAAACCCTTTACAGTTATTATTTCAAAACCACTATGAGAGAGAGGTATTATCATCAAACTCATTTCACAATCAAGGAAACTGAGACTAAGAGAAATAAGTAAGTTGCCCAGAGTCCCACAGCTTTATTAAGGGTTGGAGGCCAAATCTGAACTCTAGGCTTCCTGTCTCCAGTTCCAGCATTCTTATCTTGTGCCTTAGAATTAGGGTTAGACACAATGACCAAGCACAATTCCAGGACAATCAGTGATGAAACATGTTATTACATATTGGTAACAAGTTTTGTTTTCCTTGATTTCTCAATGATGGGGAAAGGGGAAGTGAGAAGAAAATATGAACCTGAAAATAGAATGAAATTTTGAAAAAAAAATTAGATTTAGAAGAAATTAAGACATCTAGAACTTCTTGTTACCATTCTCAAAGAGTCAGCCCATGATTTTAATTCACAGTATGAAATATAGCAGGGACTATAGCAACACAGGGCCTTTCTAGAGCATGTGTATAATGCTACCAAGAACAATGACACAGAGACATGCTCTTGATGCTTGGAGGGAGATCATTTAAACAAGTCCTATCCCCTAGCTTTGGCCTTATGCCAGAAGCGTTAAAAAGCAACAAGTGACATCATATGATACTGAAGTTCTCTACTGGGAACTCCAGTCAAAATAACGAATCCTGCTATTAAATCTTCATGTCGAAACACAAAGTAATATACTGGCGAAGGACAACGCCAGACCAAGTACCTAAAATACTAGGCAATCTTGAAAATGTCCAAAATTGCCTTAGAGAATGACTAGAGCCCTACAAAAATAATACATCCAAACCACTTGCTGCATATAAAGGAATTAATTGGACTCCCTGGCCACCATGAGGATACTGAGAGAAAGGAAGCAGGCTTTGAGAAGGGCCCACCCACCAGAAGCAGATGGATAGCTGGCAAAAACAAAAAACAAAACAAAACAAAAAAACCTCTGTACCATGTATTAACAAAGAGGAAAAACTACATGTTGGCACCCGTTATGCGCGGGAAGATCTGCCAAGACTGCCCCAAACAGAGGAGGAACTCTGCTCACAAAGCAGTGGCCTTCAGAGCCAATCCTTTCCTACTAATCCCGATTTGGAGACCTCAAGAAAACTGAGGCCACTTCAACAGGGCTACTCATTAAGGACTGGAGATAGTGACGTCAGCCAGGGCCATCTCCTAGTCTACAGCCAGTGGGGCTAAAGAGGCCAAGGGTATAGAAATAACAATGGGTTACTGTATGAATGCCAGAACAATCTGGACAATGACCAGACTGACATATGATACTCCACTGGCAACAGGCAAAGCAATTAAGCACCAGCTAGTGCCCATAAATGAGATGAAGATAACATGCACTTTGCATAAAACTATACTATATGTTTTGGATCCAGTTAATCTATATACTTGACATATTCTACTACTTACAACCCCAACTATTAATGCAACTACACTGTTCTAGCATATTAATAATATGCACTGGATGCACTTGAATTTTGAGGATACCCATGCTATAATTGCATGTGGCCCATGTATCAAGGATGACTGCTTTATACTTGTTACTATATGAAAAATAGATCTTTTATGACATATATGCCTATGTACATGGAAATATATACATATATAGATAATACAGGCAGATAGATGGATAGATATAAAATTTTCAAGGACTGTTAATTTTTTAATGAAAAGAAGATAAAAAAGGGATGGGTCAGACTGCAATTTATCCTATTTTGTGGCCCATAATTAATAGTTGACTCCTGCCTCATCTCATTCTATCAAAAGGCATGGACTGGATTAAAAAAAGCTGTAGGAGGGAGGAGGATAATATAAATCCAGCAATTTTGCTCTCTTGTCCACTATAGAGAATGCTGTTGATAGTGGAAGGCTGGAACCATCTGATGCCATGGGAATGGTTTTCTGTGCAGGAGATGCCAGCACTAATTTCCCTATGTTCTGGCTCCAGAGACTGTAGGAGGACGGGTATTTAGGCAATATGTTCCATGTGAAAAAATATGATAGCCTATTACTAGACATGAGGTGAATTGCAGTATCCAAAAGGCTTTGGGAGAACTTAATGCTTGCATAGAAATCTATTTTACCATCTGAGTTTCGCAAGGGGTGAGTTACTTTCCCATTGGTGCCTGTAGAAGGTTGCAACTATTTATGTATAGGGAAAGGAGGGCAGAGAATTTTTCTATTGGCCTATTAGTTTTCCTGTTTTGATTACTCTGCATTTCTACCTTAATTTCTTTGTTTTTTGATTTGTGGTTCCTGCACAGATTTTGAATAGAGCATGGAACAGAATAGGAATTTAATTAAAATGATCCAAAACACTCCAGGCTGGATATGAGGTAATGAAGGGTTTTAATGTTGAGTGGTGTGGGACCTAGTTACATCTGTATAGTTAGAGTCACTGAAAATACAATTAAGGTTGTGCATTTCTTCATGTGGTTCTTTCCATATTTCCTGGTATGTTCATATTTATCATTTTCTATCAAATACTATCCCATTAATGTCACAATTTGTTGTCATTATCCAATTATTGAGCATATCTATAGAGGAATTATAGCTACTTTTCTATGGATAGGTCTGCCTGTTTTTATGATTTTGGAGGTGGGATAAAGTTGTGGCAGTAAACCATCTAGGTTGAAAGATCTGTTAAGTTTTTTGAGTCATTGAATATTACCAATTGCCCTCCAAAATGCACCAGTCTGCAGTCTCTAGTATATTCTAGTGCTTTTTTCCCATATAGATTGACAATATTGCATTATGTATGAGTATGTGTGTATATATGTATATATATACACACACATATGCATATATGTATATTTAATGCTAATATACATTTTTAAAAGTTGCTCATAAATTAGGGGTATTTACCACACAAATCTGTGGACTTTTAGGAAAGAAAATAATTATAAAAGATAAAATGTAATTATAAAAATTATAAAGTTTTAGATGAAGAAATTTTAAAATAACTTAAATGATTGAACATACCATAATACTAAAATTGGAAAAGAGTCTCAGAAATTTCTCATGAAATTTTTAAGTTGTGAAACTAAGTAACACAGGAATTTCTCTGGGTCAGGTGCCACTAATTCTCTTCAATTATAATTTTTCAAGATAGGCAGATAACTTGGTATTTGCTTCACCCAAACTAAATAACAAGATCACAGAGCTGAGATAGCCATCCCACCATTATCTTGTCCATCAAAATGAATCTCATACCTGCAAAAAAGGGAAGAATTTTGCTCACATGATAGTTACAGTTTTAATATAAGGTGATCTCATATTATTGTCAGTCATTTTTTCTACTTACCTAAAAAGTTTGGGCAAAATTCAACATGATATTTTGAAGTTGTAAATTCTCCCTATTGCTTTGTTTCTATGTGAGGATTTTGCACCCTATATACATCCTTATTTAGTTTGCTTTTTAAAATAGTAAATAATAGGCAAGATATCATAGCTGAAGCCAGTGGCAAGGCACCCTGAAGGAGAGACAAGAGGTGACATGTAATGGACTATTCCCATCACCTTGACTACTACCTCCCTTCAGAACCCAATGGGAATAGTTTAGGAACTTTAGGGAATAACAGGGTCCCCAGGTAGCCAAGCCTCATAGCCACCACTGAGGAAAGCAGTCAGTGTACAGGAAGATACTCTTATCCTAATCAGCACCAATCTCTATTGCTTACTAACAGCCACCAACAGGCAGATGAATCTAAGAGCCTTGGAATTGGCTGCAACTCAATAATCACTGATCTTGCTTCTAGATTACTTTCCCCAACTGCAATCCTGGGAAGTTACACAGTAACAGAGATGAAGTCTGGCAAACTCTTCTGCAAGCATTTGATACCAAAGCTCCTAAATACCTGCAAAAAAAGCATTCACACCAAAGACTTTGGTACTGTCAAATGGTTCAATATTTAAAACTGATATGATTTTATTTGTGGAAAATGTCATTTCCACAAATAAAATGACATTTTCAAGAAAGTATATTACTCTATGCTTTGCCACTGCCTGAGAAAGACTTGCAAATGGAACCTTTTATATGTGCTATTTCCCCCTTTATATGATGTCAGCATTTATTAACTCATTGTTTTGTATATAAATTCTCAAATGCTTTTTCATTCACTTTTTCATTCCACTTATTCATCACTCCTTCATAAATAACTAGATAAAAATATTAATTTCAGTATGATATAAAAGAATACTTGGGACAATGAAATATAAAAGTTTTATTATCAAGGAAAAACCAGGGACTAGTTTGGAATATTTTAAGTTTTCTTTTGAACAGAACTGCAAATTCAGTTATGTTTCTATCTGAAATATCAGAATCCTCACTCACTATCAAACTTTTTAATACTTGAGCCATATTCTCTCTCAGCCAAGAGATACTGGGAGAAGGAAATTCTTTAAGACACTATTCTGGGTCACACTTTAACTCAGTTAGACTAGATGAATCCCTGAGCTTGATCTGGTTGACTGGATTGTTTAACCCACTGGTAGCTCACAAACATCTTTGCCATGGCTCTCAGGCAGTTCTAGCTGAAAGAAATTCTTCTTTTACATCTGACTCCTCCTCTCTTACTTATGCTTCTCACCTAGGCGATTGTGTTTGCCTCCTAGTTAGTCTTTCTGCCTCCAATCTTTCCTCTATCCAATCTATCCTTCATACACTAGTCAAAATGACTTTCCTAAAGCACAGATCTGATCCTTATATCTCAATAAATTCTATTGACTGGCTTTAATACAGGTGCTCTTATTTTGAAATACACAAACTCCCTAAGGAGTTTATGGAGAATTCAGGGAACCCATGAACTTGGGGAAAATATCGTTTTTTTCTACTAGCTTCTAATTAAAATTTAGCATTTGCTTCTATTTTTAAAAATACATTATTCTGAAAAGGGGTCAATAGGTTCCCTCAAGCTGACAAAGAAGTCCATGCCACAAAAATGATTAAATCAAATGTAAATTCTTAGCTTAGCATTTGAAGCCTTTCACAAGCTGACCCAAGAATACATATTAAGTCTTATTATACATTATGCATTATTCCTCTTCCTATATTCTTTGATCTGGACAAACTGGCTGCCTTGATGCTCCTCATACACATTTCCTCACCTTTCTCCATGTTTTGACTGGTTGTCCCTTAAGTTTAAAATGCTTCATTTCTGCTCTTAAAATCCCTTGTTTCCTTTAAGAGCCTATTCAAGGGCAATGCCTGGCATTCAATAGGCAGTTAAGAAAAACTTATTGATTGAATAGCTACAAATATGGTTCTAGTACCCCCTTTCTCTCCTTTCCTGGGTTTGCACCCTCACCTTTAATGAACTTTTCACTTTATGATGAAGATTATCTTTTCAGAAAGATTCAGCATCCCTGCACTATTAGCTATCTTCTGAATCTTATGATTTTACCTAAGTCTTCTCATACACACGAAGACCCCTCAAATAATATTGAAAGTGTAAAAAAAAGTGTAAAAAAATACAAAACCAGGAACTAAATAAAATAATACTCCAATAAAAATAATATGGTGATTGACCCAAGGCAAACAAAATCCATACATCAAATCTTTGGTTGAAAATTCCTCCACTAAATATAATCTAGTTTGGATAATATAACATATGTGGAAGCCATTTCCTATGATCTTTGGTTTCCATTCTTTCCTTGAAAGAGTTGACAATCAATTCTAGAGAATGGAGATATTGTGACACATTCAACACATATTATGAGGTATTTTAACTCAAGGGCTAAAATTCTTTAACAATTAGAAGTGTATAATTAATTTTGCATAAATCTAAAATATTAAGGAAACTAGACAGAAGAAAAATTCAGTATTGGACAAGAAAACCCTTAAATAAAAAAGCAATATGATGTTCAGATCTAATTAATATATATTTAAGACTCGTGACCATTTTGACACAATACTAAAAGAGGATTGTCAATGAAAGATGTTTTACCCACAAGCTCTTAAGAAATTATATTCATTCTTGAACCAAGGGGCTATCACAAAAAATTTAATGGGAGAACAAGAAGATAAAAGAACAGATGATGATGGACTAACAGGCAACATACAGTAGATACAAAGGGCATTGTAAAAATACAATGCAAAACATATCAACTTTCACTAGCAACCATTATGTCATCACTATGCACAGAATAATATATTGTATATCATAATTATGGATTAAGGGTTGGGAAATGTAACAACTTACTTCCACAAACCTATTTTGGTTCTGATCATATTCCCAAATTTTCCCCAACCTTTGTTACCCTTGTGCACATTATTTTTATACTTTAATTAGTTCCAGATAACTTTTTCTATGTCATTTGATTAAAGGCACAAACAAGGAAAATAATTCTGTCCTTCCTTATCTCCCAAATTGTGTGAGCTCTTCCTTGACACAAATAATGAAAATTTTATTTTTTTACTGAGACAATTTTCATACTAAACTTACCTTTCTTGTAGAAGTGACTCAGGGAATCTTATTACCTGAAACCAATTTGGACCAAGGCCAGAGGCTTCTTGGGGTCACACAGTAGATTACATCTTTTTTCATTGTGCAGTTAAGAGTACCATCTTGATTGCCTACAGTCTCTGTAGATGAATTATCCTACCCCAATAAAGCAGTGTTCTTGCAAAACAAAAGAGGTCTCCACTTGTTCAGTTCAGGTAATATCTTCTGTGAGTTAAAGGGTCTTGCAGATGGACCACAATCTCCTTTCAGCAAAGAACATGCTTTCTTACAAGATCTTTAAAGAAGTGCCAGTAGCAAAATTCTCCTTTCAGAAATGCTGGCCTACAAGAAAGCTTTTGCTGCTCAGTTTGTGTTAGATCCAAGGGGTTAGTAAAAGCCCCTGCCTCTTTCCTCTGCTGCTGCAAAAATCTGGGCAAAATGTCAAGATAGGTGCCACTGAATCCCAGTAATGAGTGCTTAACTTTAAAATTTCTTAGATAATTCCCTGTGATGAGTTCTCCTGGTCAAAAATATTCCAAACTCCCCTGCAATTTAATATGCTGTCTTGCTTCTCTCTGATCTTGTAACAAAAGATTATCTTCCTTTTCACTTTGTTTTAATGGTCACTGGATGGGTATGAGGAAACCTTAGCCTTTTTCTCTTCGCTATTTAAATGTTAGATTCTAATCTGATTCCAAAATATTTCATTGGGTGATTTATGACTATAAAGAAAATGTAAAATACATAGTTCAATTCAATGATAATTTATAGAGGATAATATAGTGGATAAAGGGCTAGCTTCAGAACCATGAAGATCTAGGTTCAAGTGCTGCTTCTGATTTAACCATCTGTTAATCTGATAATACCAGCTGTGTGACTTTGTGCAAGCCATTTATCATTTTTGTACTCAAAGTAGATAAAATGATCATTTCCAGAGAAGATTCCAATCTACATGAATGAAAAGAGTTTCCTCATCCAGGAATTTCCTGACATGTAGCATCTTTATTCCACATGTGCTAGGCACTGTGCTAGATACTAAGGAACTTACACTGTACAAAGGCTAGTTTTTGATAGTGAATGCTTATGCAGTTGTATGGGTAATATGTATCATTCATCTACTAAGTATATAAATATATATAGACATATAAATGTAGATATTTGTGTATATATTTATATGTGTGTATACTTATATGTATATCATATTTAACATATATTATTTTTATGCCCATACTGAGTCCTGAAATGAACAGGAAAAAGAGGGTGCTGGATTGCCTTTAGGTAATTCAAAAGTTCTTTTAATAACATAGGATCATAAGATCAAAGATTTAGAGCTAGAAGGAGCCCTAGAGACTATTGAGTCCAACAGTTTCATTTTACAGATGAGGAAACTGAGGGCCAGAAAAGTTAATTGCCATCCAAATTTATAGGTGGTTAAATACCAGGGGTAATTTTCACTTAAGTTATTTGATTCCAAATAATACAAACATCTCCCTGAAACAAAGGCCTGTGATTTTTTTTAAAGTTCAAGTAATTTTTTTATTATCTTTTTAAAATATTTTAATAGTTTTTATTTACCAGATATATGCATGGGTAATTTTTACAACATTGACAATTGCCAAATCTTTTGTTCTAATTTTTCCCCTCCTTCTCCCTTTCCCAGATGGCAGGTTGACCAATACATGTTAAATATGTTAAAGTATAAATCAAATGCAATATATGTATACATGAGCAAACAGTTGTTTTGCTGAACAAAAAGAATTGGACTTTGAAATAGTGTACAATTAGCCTGTGAAGGAAATCCAAAATGCAGGCAGACAAAATTAGAGGGATTGGGAATTCTATGTAGTGATTCATAATCACCTCCTAGAGTTCTTTTGCTGGGTGTAGCTGGTTCAGTTCATTATAGCTCTGTTGGAATTGATTTGATTCATCTCATTGTTGAAAATGGCCACATCTATCAGAATTGATCATATAGTATTGTTGAAGTATACAACGATCTCCTGGTCCTGCTCATTTCACTCAGCCTCAGTTCATGTAAGTCTCTCCAGGCCTTTCTGAAATCATCCTGTTGGTCATTTCTTACAGAACAATAATATTCCATAACATTCATATACCACAATTTATTCAGCCAATCTCCAATTGATGGGCATCCATGTAGTTTCCAGTTTCTGGCCACCAAAAGGCCTGTGATTTTAACAACAATATTCTTCTAAAGATATAGTATATATTTTGAATCATGGGATAATATAATCCACAAAGAAATGAAAATGAAGATCACATAAATAGCAATGAAGAGGCAATGAAGAATAATAGTGGGTGTGAGAAAGGTGTAATCCACACACAAAAAAGGAAGTTACATAGGTGAAGCAGTATAAAGAATGTCATCAAAGAAAAAAGATGATAGGCATGTCATAAGCAAGGAGTAAGTGATGGCAACCTATGCACTGCACTGGTATCCTTATAATGTCAAAGCCCTCTGCACAAGGATAGATATCCTGAGGTAAACTGAAGGGAGGACATGGAAGAGAGTCATACAAGATGGACAAGGATGGTGGGTAGGAGCTACAGCAGAATTCTTATACTGATGAGATCACTAGTCCATTGTAGCATTGTAAATTTGGCTTACAAACTGAGTTAAAGACATAGGCTGGCTAGGTATCTGCAGTCCTTCACTAACAGCTGAAGGAGCAATAATTTACAAAGCTATAGAACATCAGAAATGGGGGACTTTGGAGATTAAGGAATCCAAGTGTTCCCAACCTTCTTTGTGTCAAAAACCCCTTTTGTCATGCTGGTGAATCCTAGGATCCCTTTTCAGAATGTTTTAAAAAGAATAAAATACAAGTGGTTACAAGGGAAATTAATTATAGGAAATACAGTTGTCAACATTAAAAAAAAAAAAGTTTATGGATCCCAGGTTCAGAACTCCAGAACTAATCTATTTCATGCATGTTATAGAGGAGGAAACTGAGGATGAGAAAGACTCCGTGGCTTGCTACTTAACAACAATAACCACAACAAAATAATCATAGTAAAATACCTTGCACCTGCATATAGTGTCTCTGTTATCATTTTCATATTATTTGATGCCCAAAAGCAAATCTGTGATGAAGGCAGGTCAGGCTAATTATGCCCATTTTATTGATGAGAAAAAGAGTCTTGGAAAATGACCTTCCTGATACCACATAGTCTATTAATGGCATAGAATTAATGGCAAATGAAGTTTTCTTATTTCTGGTAAAGCATGCCCTAACAGAGGTGTCAAAAATCCCACCCACAGGCTGCATATGGCCCACATTACTCCTGTGTGAAGCCTTAACCAGATCAAACTATAATTGGTAAATATTCAATCCAATAAATAAAATGTAATAAAACAGATAATATTGTGTTTTAAAACTAAGTAAAAATACAGCCTACTAGGATCCACATGAATGGATTAGTAGCTCCCATTTCTACTTGAGTTTGATATTGCTGTCCCACATTGTGGATAATTCATTTTTAGAAATATATTAGAGGATTTCATGACTTAGGACTGTGTGGAGGCCTGATAGTTTCCACTATTTGAGCTTTATCTTGAGCACTGCCTCTTTTAAGTATGTTATTCCCTTCCGGGGCAGCAATGAACATGTATCAGTATCATTTAACAGGATGAAAAGGGACATGTGATGGATGATGATGATCAGTACAATATTCAGTATTCTAGAGCCTCCTATATTCATAGTAAAGTTGAAGGAATCATCACTTCCAAACATTTCACATCCACTCAAGTATTTGGAAGTAATATTCTGCCATTGACATTGACATAATGTCTTTATTACTTGCCTAAGTTGTCCTGCAGTTAATAAGACAAATGAGGTTGTGATTTGTGGGATGATAAAACTTGCCCAAAAAATCAAGATATCTCATATTACATCTCTTTTTTGTGGCAATGGCATGCTATTTACATCAGTTACACTATAGAAATTCTGCATATGATGAAACAACTGGAGAACTGAATTTTATGTTAACTACACAACACAACTAGAATTTTTACCTAGAATTTTCAGAATAGGGACAGCTAGGTGGCACAATGGATAGAGCACCAGCCCTGAATTCGGGAAGACCTGAGTTCAAATCTGGTCTCAGACACTTAACACTTCCTAGCTGTGTGACCCTGGGCAAGTCACTTAACCCCAATTGACTCAGGGGAAAAAAAGAAATGAGAAGAACCAGAAGAACCAGAATCATCATACATGGCAACAACAAGTATGTAACCTCTTTGCCTTTTTCACATGTCAAAAATACGGTCCTTCCTCCATATCACCCCTTAAAACACAGCTCAGGTGCTGCATCTTACAGGGGGACTTTCTTAATTCTCTAATCATTACATTGAAATTACATTATACATACTGTACTCTGTATTTAGTTAGCTGATATACATTATAATTGTCATCAGGCTCTTTTGTCTAGAAAATATAAGTTCCTTGAGATCAGAAACTGCTTTTTGCCTTTGCATGTCTTATCACCTAAAAACATGCCTTATCAAGAAACTGGAAACTGAGTGGATGCCCGTCAATTGGAGAATAGCTGAATAAACTGTGGTATATGAATGTTATGTTATATTATTGTTCTGTAAGAAATGACGTCAGAGAGGCCTGTAGAGACTTACATAAAATTCTGCTAAGTGAAATGAGCAGAACCAGAAGATCATTATACATGGCAACAACAAAATTATACAATGATCAATTCTGATGGGTATGGCTCTTTTCAACAATGAGATGATTAAAACCAGTTCTACTTGTTCAATGATGAAGACAGCTATCTACATCCAAAGAAAGAACTATGGGAAATGAGTGTGGACCACAACATAGCATTTTTACTCTTTCTGTTATGGTTTGCTTGCATTTTTGTTTTCTTTCTCAGGTTTTTTTCTTTCTTTCTAGATCCAATTGTTCCTGTGCATCAAGATAACTGTATAAATATGTATACAAATATTGGATTTAACAAATACTTTAACATATTAACATGTACTGGACTACCTGCCATCTAGGGGAGGGGGTAGAGGGAAGGAGGAGAAAAGTTGGAGCAGAAGATTTTGCAAGGATCAATATTGAAAAATTACCCATGCATATGTTTTGTAAATAAAAAGAATATTTAACTAAAATATTAAGAGCCTGGATCATATTTGATAATTTCCTCCCCTCTATTCACTGATAAAGAGATATCCCTTCTCACCAGTGTTATTAACTGTTCTAAAATACCATTCTTTCCTTCCCTTATAAATGATCCCTAATATAATTGCCCTTCTCTAATTTCTTTTTTTTATTTATATTTTTTTCACAGTATATATGCATGAGTAATTATTTTTATAATATTATCCCTTGTATTCATTTTTCCAAATTATCCCCTCCCTCCCCTTGATGACAGGCAATCCCATACATTTTACATATGTTACAATATAACCTAGATATAATATATGTGTGTAAATACCATTTTCTTGTTGCACATTAAGTTTTAGATTCTGAAGGTGTAAGTAACCTGGGTAGATAGACAGTAGTGCTAACAATTTACATTCACTTCCCAGTGTTCCTTCTCTGGGTGTAGTTGTTTCTGTCCATCATTGATCAGCTGGAAGTGAGATGGATCTTCTTTATGTTGAAGATATCCACTTCCATCAGAATATATCTTCATACAGTATTGTTGTTGAAGTGTATAGTGATCTTCTGGTTCTATTTATTTCACTCAGCATCAGTTGATGTAAGTCTCTCCAAGCCTCTCTGTATTCCTCCTGCTGGTCATTTCTTACAGAGCAATAATATTCCATAACCTTCATATACCATAATTTACCCAACCGTTCTCCAATTGATGGACATCCATTCATCTTCCAGTTTCTAGCCACTATGAAAAGAGCTGCCACATACATTTTGGCACATACAGGTCCCTTTCCCCTCCTCAGTATTTCTTTGGAATATAAGCCCAATAGCAGCAATGCTGGATCAAAGGGTATGCACAGTTTGATAACTTTTTGGGCATAGTTCCAAATTGCTCTCCAGAATGGTTGGATTCTTTCACAACTCCACCAACAATGTATTAGTGTCCCAGTTTTCCCACATCCCCTCCAACATTCATCATTATTTGTTCCTGTCATCTTAGCCAATCTGACAGGTGTGTAGTGTTATCTCAGAGTTGTCTTAATTTGCATTTCTCTGATCAGTAGTGATTTGGAACACTCTTTCATATGAGTGGATATAATTTCAATTTCATCATCTGAGAATTGTCTGTTCATATCCTTTGACCATTTATCAATTGGAGAATGGTTTGATTTCTTATAAATTAGGGTCAGTTCTCTATATATTTTGGAAATGAGACCTTTATCAGAACCTTTAACTGTAAAAATATTTTCCCAATTTGTTACTTCCCTTCTAATCTTGTTTGCGTTAGTATTGTTTCTACAGAAACTTTTTAGTTTGATGTAATCAAAATCTTCTATTTTGTGATCAATAATGATCTCTAGTTCTCCTCTGGTCATAAATTCCTTCCTCCTCCACAGGTCTGAGAGGTAGACTATTCTCTCTTCCTCTAATCTATTTATGATCTCATTCTTTATGCCTAAGTCATGGACCCATTTTGATCTTATCTTGGTATATGGTGTTAAGTGTGGATCCATATCTAATTTCTGCCATACTAATTTCCAGTTTTCCCAACAGTTTTTTCCAAATAATGAATTTTTATCCCTAATGTTGGTATCTTTGGGTTTGTCAAAGACTAGATTGCAATAGATGTACCCTTTTTTTGTCCTTTGTACCTAATCTGTTCCACTGATCGACTGGTCTATTTCTTAGCCAATACCAAATGGTTTTGGTGACTGCTACTATATAATATAGCTTTAGATCAGGTACACTTAGACCACCTTCCTCTGACTTTTTTTTCATTAGTTCCCTTGCAATTCTCGACCTTTTATTCTTCCATATGAATTTTGTTGTTATTTTTTCTAGGTCATTAAAATAGTTTCTTGGGAGTCTGATTGGTATAGCCCTAAATAAATAGATTAGTTTGGGGAATATTGTCATCTTTATTATATTCGCTCGGCCTATCCAAGAGCACTGAATGTCTTTCCAATTTTTTAAATCTGACTTTATTTTTGTGGCAAGTGTTTTGTAATTTTTCTCATATAATTCCTGACTATTCTTTGGTAGATGGATTCCCAAATATTTTATACTCTCAACATTTCTTTGGAATGGAATTTCTCTTTTTATCTCTTGCTATTGCATTTTGTTGGTGATATATAAAAATGCTGAGGATTTATGTGGATTTATTTTGTTTCCTGCAACTTTGCTAAAATTCTGAATTATTTCTAATAGCTTTTTAGCAGTCTCTTTGGGATTCTCTAAGTATACCATCATGTCATCTGCAAAGAGTGATAGTTTGATTTCCTCATTTCCTACTCTAATTCCTTGAATCTCTTTCTCGGCTCTTATTGCCGAGGCTAGCGTTTCTAGTACTATATTGAATAGTAATGGTGATAGTGGGCAACCTTGTTTCACTCCTGATCTGACTGGAAAAGGTTGCAGTTTATTTCTATTGCATATTATGCTTACTGACAGTTTAAAATATATGCTCCTGATAATTCTAAGGAATGGTCCATTTATTCCTATACTCTCAAGTGTTTTTAGTAGGAATGGATGTTGGATTTTATCAAATGCTTTTTCTGCATCTATTGAGATGATCATATGGTTTTTATTAATTTGATTATTAATATGGTCAATTATACTAGTAGTTTTCCTAATATGAAACCAGCCCTGCATTCCTGCTATAAATCCTACTTGATCATAGTGTATTATCCTGGGGATGATTTTCTGAATTCTTTTTGCTAATATCTTATTTAAGATTTTAGCATCAATATTCATTAAGCAAATTGGTCTATAGTTTTCTTTCTCAGTTTTCGATCTACCTGGTTTAGGTATCAGTACCATGTCTGTGTCATAAAAGGAGTTGGTAGGACTCCTTCATCCCCTATTTTTTCAATAGTTTATATAACATTGGGGCTAATTGTTCTTTAAATGTTTGGTAGAATTCACATGTAAATCCATCTGGTCCTGGGGATTTTTTCCTGGGGAGTTGATTAATAGCTTGTTCTATTTCTTTTTCTGAAATGGGACTATTTAAGCAATTTATCTCCTCCTCTGTTAATCTAGGAAGCCTATATTTTTGGAGGAAGTCATCCATTTCACTTAAGTTATCAAATTTATTGGCATAAAGTTGGACAAAGTAACTCCTTATTCTTTCTCTAATTTCCTCTTCATTGGTGGAAAGATCCCCCTTTTCATTTGTAAGACTAACAATTTGATTTTCCTCTTTCTTTTTTCTGATCAGATTTACCAAAGGTTTATCTATTTTATTAGCTTTTTTATAAAATCAACTCTTGGTTTTATTTATTAATTGAATAGTTTTTTTTTTACTTTCAATATTATTGATTTCTCCTTTTAATTTTTGTATTTCAAGTTTGATTTTTGGTTGGGGGTTTTTAATTTGGTCTTTTTCTAGCTTTTTAAGTTGCAGGCCCAATTCATTAATCTTCTCTTTCTCTATTTCGTTCAAATAAGCCTCTAAAGATATAAAATTTCCCCCTATTACTGCTTTAGCTGCATCCCACAGATTTTGGTATGATATCTCATCATTGTCATTATCTTGGGTGAAATTATTAATTGTTTCTATAATTTGCTGTTTCACCCAGTCATTCTTTAAGATGAGATTATTCAGTTTCCAATTACTTTTTGGTCTATTTACCCCTAACTTCTTACTAAATGTAACATTTATTGCATTGTGATCTGAGAAGAAGACATTTATTATTTCTGCCTTCCTGCATTTAATTTTAAGATCTTTATGTCCTAATATATGGTCAATTTTTGTATAGGTTCCATGAACTGCTGAGAAAAAAGTGTATTCCTTTCTATCGCCATTCAGTTTTCTCCAAAGGTCTATCATACCTAGTTTTTCTAATTGAACTTTGGTCTTTTTGACCCCATATCCACTGAGGGTAACTGCACTAATGTAATGGAATTAATGCCATGTAAGATAAAATAAAAGGAACAGATTCAGAAAAAACTTGTGAGGACTTGTATCAAGTTAGGCAAAATTGAGTAAACAGAGTCAGAAGAACAAGTTACATAGTAGCTGCAATATCATAAAGAAAACTTTGAAAGACTTAAGAATTCTGCTTAATTTAATAATCAGTCAGGACTCCAGAGAACCAATGATGAAACATGCTTCATACATCTTGATAGAGATATGATCGACAGACTAGAAGTACAAACTGAGGTGTAAGTTTTTGGACTTTGTTAAGGCTCATTTGTTAGAAAGGCAGGTTTAAAAATGGAGATGAGATTGAAAAGGTGAAAGGGGAATTAATTATTATAATACAAAAAAATTGATAAGAAATATCAGGGAAGCATTGAAGTGAAGAGCAGGAGTGGTTAAGAGAAAATCACAATCAGGATAGCTTTAGAACTAATATGCCCAAATGCTTTAAAAAAAAAAAAGAAAGAAAAGTTTTACATTTGATGATTTGCGATTTATTCACAGTACCAATCCTCTTTTTCTGGTTTTTCTTTATGTTTATATAAATGTTTGTATTTGCCAATCAAGTTCTTAATAGTTTTTATTTAAACATTTTAATTGGAAGAAAGGACACAAAATGCTTTTTCTTTCAGAATTACAAAGTGTCAAAATATAATTTTTATATTGTATTCTTTCATCTCAGCAATTATTTATTGATCATATCATATGCAAAGCACTGTGAAACAGGATATAAACTTCAAACTAACTGTCGTACTTATTATTTCCAATATCTGATATTCCATCTAGTTTAAATTTTGGCAAATTAAACTAAATGAGTTCTTTTCTAAGACTGTCCACAAGCTGTATGTGATACAGAACACTGAGATTAGAGCATTGAGAGTCAAGTGAGATTCTGTATTTTATATGGACTATTTATTTGCTTCTGTTGCAATATAAAGTGATAGATTGTATTTAATATGAAAAATTGATTCATTTAGAGATTGCCTTTCTTGAATGATATGTCACTGTAATTGAGACTGGGTGGGGCAATATTTTTGTCAGCTTTGTACTTCCATTTTGCAAAGGATCTACAGTATATTTCCCATGAATGGTCCTCATTTTTTCAGTTCCTTGCATATTATAGTTTAGATTTAGAAAAACATCAAATGCGGTGTTACTGGAGATGTTTTTACCTTATATAAGAAAACATCTTCAATGCCAAAACAAATTCATTTGTACTTAGCTGTGAAGATGCAAGAAATTTCCTCAGTAGACATACTGTCAAGTAAATCTTTGTCTCATCAATATGAATCTTTCCTTCAATAATGCAGATAACCAATTCCTACCTTCTCATTCTATGGGACTGTGTCTTTTTATAACTTTGTCATAGGAAGCATGTGACTTTTCTCATTTTCTTCTGACTTCCCACAGACATCAATGGAGTAGTACCCAGGCTATCCAGTTGTGCCTTACTAATGCCACAATACTATCATTACTTTTTCTGTTAAGACTTTTCTATGATGGCATCCTTTACTGCAGTCCCTCTCTGTGGTTCTTTTTTTTTTTTTAGAACATGTGGCAACCTGCTCATATCCACCATATACTTCTTCACTGCTGTCTGAGTATTGATCATTTTTAATTCTTTGGAGATTGTGGAATTCCATGATTAATAGTCATATAATCATGCCAAAATAATTTTTGGTATTAAAAAGATGAGTTTGTTTCTGGGAGGTTTGTATTTCCTATAAATAATCCAACCTGTTTTTCTTTTTCTTATTCTGTGTTTAACCTACTATCCATTTGCCATATCTGTCCAAGTTACATATACTTATTGATAAACCCTACAGTTGTCCATCCAACTGCATACCAAAACCTGGACAATGAGAATTCTCTATCTGTTGGAATATACAGGAGAGCTGTTGAAATACATGGGAGCCACCTGACAGTGGTTGCTGGAGATCCAACCCAGAATGGATCTCCTCTTGTGAGAGATGATGCAAGGAGATTTGAGAGGCCGTTCCATTGTCTGACCTCTCTCCTATTCCCTCTGCCTCCAATTTATCTCATTCCCAGTCTGTAACACCTGTGTCAGCAAACTCCTTCAGTTGTTATGATCCACAGCTGTGGAAGCTCTCGGAGAATTGACCCATCCCTTAACATCTATCCACTTTTATTTTTTCATATGCAGATAGGCCATACTCTTTTGAATTATTACACATCTCATCCAATAGGCTCTACAATGTTCCAGAGCTTAATGCAACTAGCTACAGTGTCATCTGTGAACAGGACCATCTGGAGGACCTCACCATCCACAGGGAATCCTTCAAGTTGGATACTATGTTGAATCTCCTTCATCACTGTGACAAATGTCTTTGGTGAGCATACTTCCTATTTTTGTGCCTCTCCCAATACTTATGATCAGAGCTTCATCAGACAAAATTCTCTCTGTTCCATTTTCAAAGAATATTGAACAATTTGAGTGGATGAACAGAAGACACTTTGGAAAAAATTGTTCAAGGTGATGTTTTCATCTATTTAATCCTTTTTTATAATCAACAAACAAAAACATGATTTGCTTCATCTTACAGTTGCATGATAGTAAAGATAGTGTCTACTTTAGAATGTCCTATGCCAAAGCTTGCCTTTTTCTCTACCCAGAAATTTCACCAAAGTTGCCATACATAACATATATATTATTCTCATAAAAATTTTATATAAATTGGAAAGTAGACATTTAGGAAAAATGTATTATCTCAAGTTGCCGTTTTTCTCCCAATGTAATATGGTCCAAGTTTTTTTTGCTCTGTCACTGATATTTTTGGCTTAAGATATCTTGAATATTCTTTTGCAATTCTATATCTTCCAGAATCTTAGGTATCTAATTTATATGTTTTCCCCACCTATGTTCTCTTTAATACTATGTTTACATCTGGGATTATGATTTTAGTATAAGTATTAAGGTCCTGAAGAACTGATATGAGGCAGAGCCAAGATGGTGGGGAGTAGACAATTCTTTGAATGAGTTCTTCCTGACTTCCCTCACTCAGATCAATATCAGATCAAGCCTCTGAATGGGTGTTGGAGTGATAGAAGCCACAAATATTTGGAGTATAACAAATTTCCAGGAGAAGGTATTTTGGAAGAACTTCAGGAAAGGTCTGTCTCAATTGGGCGGGGCGGGGAAGTGTTGCAGCCAACTGCAAATGCAACATAGTACAGGGAGACCCAGGGTGTGGAGAAGCCTTCATAGTTCAGGGCAAATTTAGAGGGAGGCTATTAGCCAAAATATAGTAGTATTTGCTACTCTGTCCTGGTTCAGAAATCAGTGCATTAACAGACTTCTAAGACCTCCAATATAATTATAGAAGGCAAATAGTGAGCCCCTGAACCCCAGTATAACAAGTAGAGCTAGGCCAGGCTTATTAAAAGGAAGCCAGCAACACCTGCTCCAGAGCAGTGTGAAGCCACTGTCACCTGTAGAGGAAGCTTGGGACAATCTGCCCTTTGCCCTAATTGCAGACCTCAACCTTTAAAAATTAGCAACAACAACAACAACAACAACAATAACAACAACAAAAGCAAAAAAAGAGCTCTGATGATAGAGAGCCAGGGAAGAACAGAACTCAAACCCTGAGCACACTAAAGGCTTTCATCTACAGATGAAACCTTAAAGGGTGATTTAAGTTGGTCTCCATCTCAAAAGGCTCTCTTGAAAGAATTCAAAAGGGATCTTAAAAAAGTATTAGATCCTTTGATCCAGCAGTGTTTCTACTGGGCTTGTATCCCAAAGAGATCATAAAGGAAGGGAAGGGACCCAGGTGTGCAAAAATGTTTGTAGCAACCCTTTTTGTAGTGACAAGAAACTGGAAACTGAGGAGAGATGCCCATCAGTTGGATAATGGCTGAATAAGTTATGGTATGTGAATGTTAAGGAATATTATTGTTCTGTAAGCAAGATGATTTCAGAGAGGCCTGAAGAGACTTATATAAACTGATGCTAAGTGAAGTGAGCAGAATCAGGGGATCATTGTACATGGCAACAAGAAGATTTTATACAATGATCAATTCTGACATACATGGCTCTTTTCAACAATTCAGGCCAGTTCCAATGGTCTTGTGATGAAGAGAAAGCCATTTGTGCCCAGAGAAAGGACTGTGAGAACTGAGTATGGATCACAACATAGTATTTTCATTCTTTTTTGTTGCATTGTGTTTTCTTTCTCATTTTTTCTTTTTTTGATCTGATTTTTCTTGTGCAGTATGATAGTTGTAGAAATATGTGTAGAATTGCACATGTTTTACATATATTGGATTACTTGCTAGAGGAGGGATGTGAGTGGAACTGAGGAAAAAATTTTGGAACACAAGATTTTGCAAGGGTGAATGTTGAAAATTATCCATCATATGCTTTGAAAATAGGAAGTTTTTAAGAAAAAGAGAGTTAGAAAAAAATGAGAAAAGGAAATGAGAGGTCTGGAAAAGAAAACACTGAAATTGTCTGAAGAAACTCACTCCTTAAAAATAGTTTTGATTAAATGGAAAAAAGAAAACAACTCCTTGAAAAATAGAATTTATGAAATGAAAAAAAAATCTAATGAACAAAACAACTCATTTAAAAGTACAAATGGCCAAATGCAAGTAAAGATAAAAAAGCTAATTGAAGAAAATAATTCACTAAAAATTAGAATTAAACAAATGGAAGTGAATGACTCAATGAGATATCAAAAATCAGTCAAACAAAACCAAAAAAAAATGAAAAAGTAGAAGAAAATACCTCATCAAAAAATAACTGAATAGATCCAGGAGAGACAATCCAAGAATTATTGGGCTGCCTGAAAACCATGATGAAAAAAAGAGCCTAAACGTCTTTCAAGAAATCATCAAGAAAAACTGCCCTAATATCTTAGAATCAGAGGGTAAAATAGCTATTGAAAGAATCCTCAGGGGCAGCTAGGTGGTGTAGTGGATAGAGTACCAGCCCAGAAGAAGAAGGACCTCAGTTCAAATCTGGTCTCAAACATTTAATTCTTCCTAGCTGTGTTACCTGTCACTTAATCCTAGCTGCCTCAGGAAAAAAAAATCCACAGATTATTTCCTGAAAGAAACCTTCAAAATCAAAAATTCCAAGGAATATTGTAGCTAAATTCCAGAATTCACAGATCAAGGAGAAAATACTGGAAGCAGCCAGAAAGAAATAATTCAAATATTGAGGAGCCACAATTAGGATTACCCAGAACTTAGCAGTTTCTACTTTAAAGGATCAAAGAGATTGGAATATGATATTCCAGAGGGCAAAGGAATTTGGACTGAAGCCAAGAATTAACTCTCCAGCAAAATTAACTATTATATTTCAGGGAGAAAGATAGACATTCAGTGAGATAGGGGATTTTCTTTTTATTTTTGAGGAAAAAGCCAGAGCTGAACAGAAAAATTGATCTTCAAACACAGAACTCAAGAGAAGCATAAAAATCTAAAAAGGGAAGGAAAAAAGCTTTGCTTTTTAAAGGTTAAAATGTTTACATCCTTATATGGGAAGATAATATGTTTAGCTCTTGAGAACTGTATTTTTGTTAGGGGTATGTTTAGAGGATGGTAGGTATAATTTGACTTTACTGTGCTAACACAAAGAAACTAGGGATGGAAAGTAGATTATACTACAAGAAGAGTAAAGTGGAGGTAAAATGGGATAAATTGCATTATTTATGGAGACAAAAAAAGGCAGTTGAGGAAAGAAGGGAAAGGGATGGGCATTGTGTGAACCTTAATATCATCAGATTTGGCTCAAAGAGACAATATCAGACATGTTTAGTTTGGTGTAGAAACTTGTCTCATCCTCTAGAAAAGTAGGAGGAAAAAGGGGGAAAGAAAGGGAGAGATAGTAGAAGGTAGAACAGAAGTAGCAAGGGAAAGAGATAAAAAATGGGGAGGGGCTGTAAAAAAGTACAGATTGAGAAAGGTGGTTGATCAGAAGCAAAACACTGGGGAAGAGGGAAAGGGGAAAGGAAAGAGAAAAGTATAACTTGGGGAAAATAAGATGGCAAGAAATACAGAGTTAATAATTTTAGTTGTGAATGTTAATGGAATGGACTCTCCCATAAAATGAAAAAAAAAGTGTTATGGTTCCACTTTCCTTAATAGTTAAAAGATCATTTTCATTTCTTCTATGTAGTTTTGCAGGCCTTTAGTGTTCCATATTTCTTATTCTCAATTAGTATTCAGCATTTTTTTACTATCTTCACTCATCCCCCCATTGCACTGAAGTCATTAAATATCAAGACATATTAATTTAATGTAGAACATCTTATCATATGCTTTACGGAATGTTCCTACTTCTCCATTCTCTGAAAATGATATTAGTGCATAAGCTACAGTTAATTTTCATGGTCTTTTTTTTCAACTATTTGCTCATGAGCTCTGCAATACAATATGATCATGATATACCATTTCTTCTTGCTTTGGGCCATATGATGAAGCTAATGATGCTAACTTGGGAACTTCCCTTCTATTTAGCTGAAATGGTCTTTTTTCTGTTTTCATTAATAGTAAAAATGTCAAAATTGAAATAATTCATTTCCTCTAGTATTATTTCCACTCATCGTTTATTGGGAAAGTGTAACTATAATAATGACAATAACCATCTCCTCAAAGCCTAAACCATCAGCTCTACTTTGAGGGACAGGGAAAATGACAGCCAGGGTAACATACAGTGTGGACTTTGTGTTCTAAGGCTGACAGGAACTGAACAGTTGGGTTCTGGCAAAACCCTTGATCAGCACTCCAGTCAATATGATGAAACTGCTCCTATCAATCTAGAAATAAACAGTGCAGCATATGATTGAAGTCTGTCTCTATACTAACCTGTCATGGTTATCAGCCTGACGTGGAAGACAATGGAACAAATGATATTCCCTTATGTTCTTGTACTACAAGAAAGCAAGATACTTTGGTACAGATTAAAAAAAAAAAACTCTTAATACACCATCTTCTAGAAATAATTGAATACAGATAGCACTGACTGCTAAAGCAAGAAGACTATGAATGTACAAAATAGATTGAAGACATGCATATCCTCATCTTATGCCAATGTTATATCATAACCAAACTGAAAATTGATCTTACCACTTATAGGCAGGGTTCATGCTACTTTCTTGTCAATGCTGTCTTCCGATCCAGTTCATACAACAGCAATTATAGGACTCTTTAATACTAAAATAGGTCTGCAATCAGTGCCTCAAGAGTTCTTGTCAGTGATTCAGACCTATCATTTGAGATTTTTGTCCATATTCTATAAGTTTGTCACAGGAAGTCTGCTCAGTGTGCTGTAAGTTTTCTACATTTTCTTCTGATATTTAGAAAATACCAGTGGAGAACTTAGCCTTTTTCTAGGTATATAATCAGCCCATCTTCTTTTTCTATTATATAATTCCTTGTTAATTTATTTTACTCCTGTTCTTTAAAGTTCATTATTAGCTCCAAGGGTGCTCACACCATCAATGACTTCTTCCTTGTTTTCTCTATGTGACTCATTTTAATTCTTCATAGCAGTTGTATTCCACATTTTACTGCCATATAGCAAAACCAGTAAAATATTAATATCAAAAGATGGTCTTTTACTTTCATGGGAAACTTGGGATCAATAAAGAAGCTTTAAAATTTCTTGAAAGCAGTCCAAACCTTTCTCCTTATCTTATTCAATTCTGGAAGCAGTTCATGATGCCAGTTGTACTATATGTTATATACATATATACACACATACATCCATAACATATATACATGCATATGTAATTATGTGTAATGCAGACTGAAATATGGATAATTAACATTCTTCATCCACTTGGTCTTTCCTGTGTATCTGGACAGGCCAAATTCCCTTGAATTATTAAAGATCTCTTCTATCAGACTCAAAATAGGAAGTATTTTATAGTAGTAAGAAAAACTCTATGTAAATATATCTTACTCTATAGAATTAAGTTTTTCAGAAATATTCAACAGTGAGCACAATGGGATCTTATCCATACTTTCAGTTAATTGTGAAATATAAAAAAACGTAATCTATTGTTGAAATTGTTTTGAAAGCCTACATGTACATTTCAAGATGTCACATAGACAACTCTCTTGAAGGTTTTCTATAGATAGACGAGTATGTATATAGGTCACTGGTTATTGAAGTCCTCTCAATTACTTTTCCCCCATATCATTATTATTATTCCCCCATAATCAACTCCTTTTTCTGGGTGTATGTGGTTCAGTTCATTACTGCTCTATTGGAACTGATTTGGTTCATCTCTTTGTTGAAAATGGCCACATCCATCAGAATTGATCATCATATAGTATTGTTGTTGAAGTATACAATGATCTCCTGGTCCTGCTCATCTTCTCCTTCTTCTGTTGCTTTTGATATCAGTCACTTGAGGCTTTTTTGATACAGACCTCCTTTGTATATCCTTCTTTCCCCTTTTTAATTCTCTTTAGTGCCATTTCTACCTCTGCTACAAGGTTGTCTGAGCCTGTGATGTTAAGTGTGATAGTTCCATTGTTCTTGTGGAGAAAACATTTTCTTATAAAGATTTTTGCAAATATTTATCATTTTTCTTCTGCTTGTGGCACTCTTTTCAATTTCATTCTTGATTGCCCATGGGATAATTTTGCTTAATGTTTATATCTTTTTTTAAAATTTTTAATACTTTTTATTTACCAGATATATGCATGGGTAATTTTACAACATTGACAATTGCCAAACCTTTTGTTCTAATTTTTCCCCTCCCCCCCAGATGGCAGGTTAACCAATACACGTTAAATATGTTAAAGTATAAATTAAATACAATATATGTATACATGAGCAAACAGTTGTTTTGCTGTACAAAAGAATCGAACTTTGAAATAGTGTACAATTAACCTGTGAAGGAAATCCAAAATGCAGGCAGGCAAAATTAGAGGGATTGGGAATTCTATATAGTGGTTCATAATCATCTCCTAGAGTTCTTTTGCTGGGTGTAGCTGGTTCAGTTCATTACTGCTCTATTGGAACTGATTTGGTTCATCTCATTGTTAAAATGGCCACATCCATCAGAATTGATCATCATATAGTATTATTGTTGAAGTATACAATGATCTCCTGGTCCTGCTCATTTCACTCAGCATGAGTTCATGTAAGTCTCTCCAGGCCTTTTGGAAATCATCCTGTTGGTCATTTCTTACAAAATAATAATATTCTATAATTTAATGTTTATATCTTGCCAAGCATTGTTTAAATTGGTTTTACCCTCCATTTTCCCCCTGCTTTGTGATACAACACTTCTCATAAATGTCTATCTTTTGTCTTTATTTTACAAGCAAATTTATATTTTAGCCTGGTATTTTTTTTCCTTTGGCAACCAACTATCTCCTTTTTGCCTATTAAAATGTTTCCCAGATTCTTTTGATATACTTTTTGTAGCAATTAATTTTCAGTGATTAAACTTCTGAAAAATTATTATAATTAGTATTGCTGTCATATCTGATATCTCTAACAAAGTCCTACTGTGATTCCTCACTGTGGTTTGGAAGTGAACCTGGGTTTTTTTTTCTTTTTATTTATTATATATTTTTTTTATAATATTATCCCTTGTATTCATTTTTCCAAATTATCCCCTCTCCCTCTACTCCCTCCCCCCGATGACAGGCAGTCCCATACATTTTACATGTGTTACAATATAACCTAGATACAATACATGTGTGTAAATACCATTTTCTTGTTGCACAATAAGCATTAGATTCCAAAGGTACAAGTAACCTGGGCAGACAGATATTAGTGCTAACAATTTACATTCACTTCCCATTGTTTCTTCTCTGGGTGTAGCTACCTCTGTCCATCATGGATCAACTGGAAGTGAGTTGTCTCTTCTTTATGTTGAAGATTTCCACTTCCATCAGAATACATCCTCATACAGTGTTGTTGTTGAAGTGTACAGTGATCTTCTGGGTGAACCTGGGTTCTTTAAAGTTGTCAGCATAGCATAAACTCTGGTAGGTTCTCTCATATTAGAGAGACTTTCATGTAGACTTAGAAATTAATCACATTTGTTTTTCTGAGGACTAATTCAGCTGTGCTTCCCTACTCATCAGTAGGCTGCCTATCTGATGGTTTTAATATTTTTCTTAAATCTGGTCACAAAACCCCATGAAACAAAATCTAAAAGTGGTCCTCAGTCTTGTGCAACCCCCTTATACTTCTTCAGTGATGGTGATAGAGTATCAGGAAAAGGTACCATGGGTGTTAGGAAATAGTTTTAAAAATTGTCAATAAACACATGATTTAATGATTGGCACTTTATGTGTGAGATCTTTATACAAGTAAGCAATTTGTAGACATCACTTGAGAAGCCAGATCAAATCAATTTTGAATTCATCACTTAAATCCAACTTGCTTGCATGCTATGGCCTCATCTTCCTGATATCATAGTCTTCCTTGAAAACCCCCCAAAAAACAAAAAACCCAACTTCTCTGAGTAGTAATGGAAGTTGCCCCACTAGGGACCCAACTGGGATTGGCTGGTTGGGCAACATTTTCTAATCTTTTCTTTATTTCTTTCCCGTCTCTTCCCTCTATCCATGTAGGGTATCACATCCTTGACTGAAGGTGTTCTGTCCAAAGGAATGTTAATTTTGATTTCTGAAATCTCTCAATATATCTTGGGGTTTATGGACTAGAGTTATCCTTAGAAGAAATCTGAACTTAGTGGTAAATATAGATTATGCAAGGAAATGGTAGAAACTGTGCAACATCATTTTAGGCTGTAGCAATTTAGCAATTATAAACTATCAAGCAAGACAAGACCTGGTGCTATGAATTGGACATCAGAAGAAGCTCAGCATGTTTCACAGACTGACAAATAACAAATCCCCATGCTGCAAACAGAGAGTTTAAAATATCTTGGAGAACTTCGCTAAAAAAACTGATTTGGAATCCAAACAGCACAGACTAAAATGTTGTCTAAAATCATCTAGGTGTGACGTTGATCCATAAAAACTTAAGAACAAATTTTAAAAATAGATTTTACACTATCAAATTGACATCATCTCTAAACTGACTAAAACAAAAAGCTTGTTTCAAAATAGAGACCTAGCAAAAGAGATCCAAATCATGTGGGGAAAGGGTGAGGTGCATTATCACCCTCACTGTTCTGTTTGCTACTATGGTTGCCCATAGTCAACTAGTCTCAAGATACTTTCAGAGTCTGTAGAGCTCAACTTTATATCTTTATATTCAATTGCAAAATCTTTTTCTCTATAGCTCTTTAGTAGTCCATAGAACACTAAATATAAAATAATAAATATCAGGAATAGTGAGTTGTCTCAGAACTGTTTCTACCTAAACCCCATTTTTAAAAAATGAGACAAATAAAATAATAATATCTAACTTGGGGCTGCTAAGTGGTGCAGTGGATAGAACACCAGCTCTGAGTTCAGGAGGACCTTAGTTCAAATGTGATCTCAGACACTTAACACTTCCTAGCCGTGTGACTCTGGGCAAGTCACTTAACCCAAATTGCCCCAGCAAAAAACTAAACCAAACCAAACAAAACAAAAACTAACCTGGTGCCTAGAATTAGAGATCAGAAATTCACTTTTTCTGTGGATTGTCAGATAACTAATCTTAATCCTCCAAATACAGACCTTTAAATAACCTTGAGACATTAATAAAAAAATTATTGCATCTGTTACTATTATCAGACTGAACTGTTGTCCACAATCACCCAGATATAATGATCCATTAAAAACATTTAGAAAGAATTTAAATAGATGTTGTCCTTCCAAATAATTTTCAATCTGAATGCAGTGAAAGGCTTTCAAAATACAAAGACCCTAATAGAAGAAACCAAAAGCATATGGGGAACAGATAAAGAATATTGATATTACTCACTATCCTGTCTTGCCACTAGAGCCATAGACTGATGATTTTCTTAGTGAACGTATGAGAAGATTAATTTGCATCCTAATACTTTATTCAGCTATCCAAAAAAGCATTTTTTTTCACTTTTGTGGTAGTACAAAAAAAACTAAAATGAAAAGCAAAAAAAAAAAAAATTAGGATAATGACTTACTTCAAGATGATTTCTATCTGAACTTTATCAAATAAGAATTTTTTTCTATTTTCATCATAACCACTACTACCATAATTACGGATAGCCAATGTAGAATATAAGACCACCAAATCTTGTGGTCTCCGAGATACATTTAATGAAAAGCTGTCAAAATAGAGAGACCTAGTGGAAGGAATTAAAACCATATGGAAATTAAACAAGAGTGATATCATCCGTGTTATCCTTCCTACTATTTGAGAACTGTCCCAAAGATGTTTTGGGTATGACTACAGAAGATGAACTTATACCCCAAAACTCTTTTTTTTAATCTTTTAGAGCTTACTTTCTTTTCTTTTTTTTAAAATTAATTTTAAAATTATAACATTTTTTTGACAGTACATATGCATGGGTAATTTTTTACAACATTCCCTTGCACTTCCTTCTGTTCTGAATTTTCCCCTCCTTCCTTCCACCCCTCCCCTAGATGGCATACATTCCTATACATGTTAAATATGTTATAGTATATCCTAGATACAATATATGTGGGCAGAACCAAAATTTTTTGTTGCATAGGAAGAATTGGATTCAGAAGGTAAAAATAACCTGGGAAGAAAAACAAAAAATGCATACAGTTTACACACATTTCCCAGTGTTCCTTCTCTGGGGTGTAGCTGATTCTGTCCATCATTGATCAATTGGATTTGAATTAGATCTTCTTTTTGTTGAAGATATCCACTTCCATGAGAATAGATCTTCATACAGTATTGTTGTTGAAGTGTATAATGATCTCCTGGTTCTGCTCATTTCACTCAGCATCAGTCCATGTAAGTCTCTCCAAACCTTTCTGAATTCATCCTGCTAGTCATTTCTTACAGAACAATAATATTTCATAACATTCATATACCATAATTTACCCAACCATTCTCCAATTGATGGGCATCCATTCATTTTCCAGTTTTTAGCCACTCTAAAAAGGGCTGCCACAAACATTTTGGCACATACAGGTCCCTTTCCTTTCTTCAGTATTTCTTTGGGATATAAGCCCAGTAGTAGCACTGCTGGATCAAAGGGTATACACAGTTTGATAACTTTTTGGGTATAATTCCAGATTGCTCTCCAGAATGGTTGGATTCTTTCACAACTCCACCAACAATGCATCAGTGTCCCAGTTTTTCCACATCCCCTCCAGCATTCATCATTATTTGTTCCTGTCATCTTAGCCAATCTGACAGGTGTGTAGAGGTATCTCAGAGTTGTCTTAATTTGCATTTCTCTGATCAATAGTGATTTGGAACACTCTTTCATATGAGTGGAAATAGGTTTAATTTCATCATCTGAAAATTGTATGTTCATATCCTTTGACCATTTATCAATTGGAGAATGACTTGATTTCTTATAAATTAGAGTCAGTTCTCTATATATTTTGGAGATAAGGCCTTTATCAGAACCTTTAACTGTAAAAAATGTTTTCCCAGTTCGTTGCTTCTCTAATCTTGTTTGCATTAGTTTTGTTTGTGCAAAACCTTTTTAATTTGATGTAATCAAAATTTTCTATTTTGTGATCAATAATGATCTCTAGTTCTCCTTTGGTCACAAATTCCTTCCTCCTCCACAAGTCTGAGAGCTAAACTATCCTATGTTCTTCTAATTAATTTATGATTTCGTTCTTTATGCCTAAATCATGGACCCATTTTGATCTTATCTTGGTATGTGGTATTAAGTGTGGGTCCATGCCTAATTTCTGCCATAATAATTTCCAGTTTTCCCAGCAGTTTTTGTCAAATAATGAATTCTTATCCCAAAAGTTGGGATCTTTGGGTTTGTCAAACACTAAATTGCTATAGTTATTCACTAATTTGTCCTGTGAATCTAACCTATTCCACTGATCAACTAGTCTATTTCTTAGCCAATACCAAATGCTTTTGGTGATTGCTGCTTTATATTATAGTTTTAGATCAGGAATAGCTAGGCCATTTGATTTTTTTTTCATTAATTCCCTTGAAATCCTCGACCTTTTGTTCGTCCATATGAATCTTGTTATTTTTTCTAGGTCATTAAAATAATTTCTTGGGAGTCTGATTGGTATAGCACTAAATAAATAGATTAGTTTGGGGAGTATTGTCATCTTTATTATCTTCTCTTGGCCTATCCAAGAGCACTTAATGTCTTTCCAATTATTTAAATCTGACTTTATTTTTGTGGCAAGTGTTTTGTAATTTTGCTCATATAATTCCTGACTATTCTTTGGTAGATGGATTCCCAAATACTTTATACTCTCAACATTTGTTTAGAATGGAATTTCTCTTTGTATCTCGTGCTGTTGGATTTTGTTGGTAATGTATAAAAATGCTGAGTATTTATGTGGATTTATTTTGTATCCTGCAACTTTGCTAAAGTTATGAATTATTTCTAATAGCTTTTTAGCAGAATCTTTGGGGTTTTCTAAGTATACCATCATATCATCTGCAAAGAGTGATAGTTTGGTTTCCTCATTACCTACTCTAATTCCTTTAATCTCTTTCTTGACTCTAATTGCCAAGGCTAGCTTTTCTAATAAAATATTGAAAAGTGATGGTGATAATGGGCAATCTTGTTTCACTTCTGATCTTACTGGGAAAGGTTCCAGTTTATCGCCATTACATATGATGTTTACTGATGGTTTTAAATATATGCTCCTGATTATTTTAAGGAATACTCCATTTATTCTTATACACTCAAGTGTTTTTAGTAGGAATGGATGTTGGATTTTGTCAAATGCTTTTTCTGCAAATATTGAGATGATCATATAGTTTTTGTCAATTTGTTTTTTGATATAGTCAATTATGCTAATAGTTTTCCTAATATTGCACCAGCCCTGCATTCCTGGTATAAATCCCACTTGGTCATAATGTATTATCCTGGGGATAATTTTCCATAGTCTTTTTGCTAATACTTTATTTAAGATTTTAGCATTAATATTCATTAGGGAGATTGGTCTATAATTTTCTTTCTCTGTTTTCAACCTACCTGGTTTAGGTATCAATACCATGTCTGTGTCATAAAAGGAATTTGGTAGGACTTCTTCAATCCCTATTTTTTCAAACAGTTTATATAGCATTGGAGTTAGTTGTTTAAATGTTTGTTAGAATTCACATCTAAATCCATCTGGTCCTGGGGATTTTTTTTAAGAAGTTGGTTAATAGCTTGTTCTATTTCTTTTTCTGAAATGGGACTATTTAGACTATTTACTTCTTCCTCTGTTAATCTGGGCAACCTATATCTTTGAAGGCATTCTTCTATTTCATTTAAGTTATCGAATTTATTGGCATAAAATTGGGCAAAGTAACTCCCAATTATTATTCTAATTTCCTCTTCATTAGTGGTGAGTTCTCGCTTTTCATTTTTAAGACTAACAATTTGATTTTCCTCTTTCCTTTTATTAATCAGGTTTACTAAGGGTTTGTCTATTTTGTTGGTTTTTTCATAGAACCAACTCTTAGTTTTATTAATTAATTCAATAGTTTTTTTACTTTCAATTTTATTAATCTCACCTTTTATTTTTTGAATTTCAAGTTTTGTGTTTGTCTGGGGGTTTTTAATTTGTTCCTTTTCTAGCAATTTTAGTTGTAAGCCCAATTCGTTGGCCCTCTCTTTCTCTATTTTATGCAAGTAGGCTTTTAGAGATATAAAAATTTCCCTTATTACTGCTTTGGCTATATCCTACACATTTTGATATGATGTCTCATTATTGTCATTTTCTTGGGTGAAGTTATTAATTATGTCTATGATTTGCTGTTTCATCCAATCATTCTTTAGTATGAGATTATTTACTTTCCAATTATTTTTAGTCTATTTTCCCCTGGCTTTTTATTGAATATAATTTCATTGCATCATGGTCTGAAAAGGATGCATTTACTATTTCTGCCTCACTGAATTTGATTTTGAGGTTTTTATGTCCTAGTATATGATCAATTTTTGTATAGGTTCCATGAACTGCTGAGAAGAAAGTGTACTCCTTTCTGCCTCCATTTAGTTTTCTCCAAAGATCTATTATATCAAACTTTTCTAGTATTCTATTTACCTCTTTGACTTCTTTCTTATTTATTTTGTGGTTTGATTTATCAAATTCTGAGAGTGCAAGGTCGAGATCTCCCGCTATGATAGTTCTGCTGTCCATTTCTTCTTGCAGCTCTCTTAATTTCTCTTTTAAGAATTTAGATGCTGCACCACTTGGTGCTTATATGTTTAATATTGATACTGCTTCATTATCTATGCTACCCTTTAGCAAGATATAATGCCCTTCCTTATCTTTTTTAATTAGATCAATTTTTGTTTTTGCTTGATCTGAGATGAGGATGGCTACCCCTGCTTTTTTGGCTTCACCTGAGGCACAGTAGATTCTGCTCCAACCTTTATTCTGTATGTATCACCCTCTTTCAGGTGTGTTTCTTGTAAACAACATATTGTAGGATTCTGGCTTTTAATCCAGTATGCTAACTGCTTCTCTTTATGGAGGAGTTTACCCTATTCACATTTATGGTTAAAATGACTAATTCTGTATTGCTTGCCATCAACCTAATCCCTGCTTATGCTTTTCGCCTTTCCTTCCCTGTTAATCCCCTCTCCAGTATTAAACTTGTTAACACCACTTGTTTCTCACAGCCCTCCCTTTTTAGCCTCCCTCCCCCACTTTAGAGTTCCTCCCCCTATTTTACCCTTTTTACTCACAATTTGTGTATTCCTTTCTGCTTAGCTTACTCCTTCCCTTTTCACTTTTCCCCTTCTTCTTTTCAATGAAGTGGAAGGAGTTTCACCATAAATTGAATATGTCTGTATTTTTCTCTTTAAGCCAATTCTAATGAGAATATGATACACACTATGTTCATCCCCCTCCATTTTTTCTCTCAGATATAATAGGTTACCTTTGCCTCTTTTTGAGATGTAGTATCACCACTTTACCCTTTTTTCTGGTACAATTTCTTTTCCACCTCTAGTTTCTAGAACAAATTATACATATGTTCTTTATATATCTTTATGGCAGAAATATAGTTCTCAAGATTTCCTTTTACCTTTTTAGAAATCTCCTGAGTTCTGTATTTGGAGATCAAACTTTTTGTTTAGATCCGGTTTTTCCATCAAGAATATATGGAATTCATTTATTTCATTGAATGTCCATCTTCTTCCCTAGAAAAAGATGCTCATTTTTGCTGGGTAAATTATTCTTGGCTGCATACCAAGTTCCTTAGCCTTTTGGAATATCATATTCCAGGCCCTTCCATCCTTTAATGTGGATGCTGCTAGATCCTGAGTAATCCTTATTGTGGCTCTTCCATATTTGAATTGATTTTTTTCTAGCAGCTTGCAATATTTTTTCCCTCATCTGATGGTTCTGGAACTTGGCCACTATATTTCTTGGCGTTTTGAGTTTAGGGCTCCTTTCAGTAGGTGACCGATGAATTTTTTCAATGTCTATTTTACCCTGTGTTTCTAAAACATGTGGGCAGTTCTCTTTGATAATTTCCTGGAAAATTGTGTCCGGGCTCTTTTTTTCAATATATTTTTCAGGGAGTCCAATTATTCTCAGATTGTCTCTTCTGGATCTATTTTCCATGTCTATTGTCTTCCCAAGAAGGTACTTCACATTTTTTCCATTGTTTCATTTTTTTTTTGGTTTTGCTTGACTGATTCTTGGTGTCTCCTCAAGTCATTCACTTCTATTTGTTTGATTATGATTTTCAATGATGTATTTTCTTCACTCACTTTTTTAATATCTTTTTGTAATTGTCCAATTGAGTTTTTAAGTGAGTTGTTTTGTTCTATGGATTTTTTTCCATTTTGCTAATTTTATTTTTTAGAGAGCTGTTTTCCTATTCCATCTTACTAATTCTGTTTTCCTTGCAGTTGTTTACCTTTTCCAGTTCACTAATTTTGTTTTTCAAATATTTGATTTCTTTATCTACTCTGTCTTTAAATGCATGGGATGACTTATCCAGAGTCTCTTGCCAAGCTTCCCTTTCCTTTTCCCATTTCTCTTCTAGCTCTCTTGTGAGAGCCTTTTTGATTTCTTCTATGAGTGTTTTGTGTATTGAGGAGCAGATCATATCCCTCTTTGGGGATTCCTCTGCAAACAAATCTGTTTTTAGTATCCTCAGGGTTTAAAATCTGCTCTTTATCCATATAGAAGCTATCAGTGGTTAGAGTCCTTTTAAATTTTTTGTTCATTTTGTCAGAGAAGAATCAAAGAAAACAACGTAATAAGAAAAACAAATGGTCTGCTTTTGGGGGGGTGGGGGGTGGGATGGGGCTGGATAGTGTTATCAGACTTCCTCTACAGACTGTGGGAGACAGCAGCGAGGCACTAGCAGGACAGCAATGGCTGCGCTGTGTCTGTGCTCTGAGACTCTGAGGCTCTAAGAATGCTCTGAGTCACTCCAGGTTGGGGTGGGGTTGGCCAGGTCTGGAGAGATGCTAGCTTTTTGGCATTATAGTCTTTACCTCCTGTGTTTACAGCTTCTCTGCAGATCCTGGCTGCTGCCAAGGCAGAATATCCACACTGGGGTAAAGGTTGTTCCTCAGAAACGGCAGAGATCGCACCCCTCCCCACTCCGGTCTTCAAAGTGTGAGCTGCCTTCCAAGCTCTCCTTCTTGCCCTCAGCCTGCGTCTAATCTGTTCATTCCCATCCCCAGCAAAAATAGACCTTTTCTGGCAAATTTCAAGGATGTCTTCTTTGGTAATTATTTGTGGGGTTTTTTCCAGTCAAGCATTAATTCCGAGGCTTGTCATGAAATAACTTATGAGAGAAAACATGGAGCTTAAGCAGATGTGTGCCTCCTTTCCACCATCTTGGCTGGAAGATACCCCCAAACTCTTAACCAATCATTTTCTTTGAAACATGGTAGTCCCATTAAGACATTAAATATAAAAGAACAATAGATAGAGCCTTACCCTTGGATAATTTCCTTCTAACCCCATTAAAAAAATGAGAAGGATAAGATAATAACAAAAAAAAGTATCCACAGTTCATAGAACATTAAATGTAAAGGGATAATAACAAGATTGTAATTTGCTCTAGTACCATCCCTTTATGAACTTTAACAAAAAAAAGAGAATGAGATTTTAATATAGTAGGGCACTATTATATATAGCTCTTTAAAATGCACAAAATATTTTTGTATGTATTATTTCATTTGACCTTCATGATAGTTCTAATTATTATCACCATTTTATAGATAAGAAAACAGAAAGTTAAGTAATTTACCTGGGGTTACAAGAACTAAGTTAAAGTTTATGAACAGTTTAGAAATTACATAATTCTTAACTTCTGTCCTCTTTTCTGACCCACTTTCACCATTATTGCAGAAATAGAAGATGGATGCACTGATCTGAGAATGGTTTAAATTTTTTTTCTTTGTTTTATGAGTTGCCACGGTCAAAGAATTAAAGAGTAAGTGCTTAGTCCATTGGTTACAAGCCTCTCTATACTTAGCTAGGTTTTTCCTTGGAAAGCAGATTAATGTTATTGGTAACAAATAGTCTTTCCCAGCATAGTTGGAATTGGGAACTCTTTTGGACTAGCTTTGGGAACTCCATACATAATAATACATCAGATTAAGATCTATAATTCTTTAAATACCACTTTTATTATTTAATGTTCAAAACCCTTCAGTGGCTCCCTACTATATCTGTTAAACTCTGGGAACTTGATATTAGAGAATTTCTTAGCACTCAATTATCCAAATTCCATTTCTATTACTCCTCAATAGGTAGGTACACTCTTCATTATTGAGTCTGCTGTCCACATCTGTTTCATGAACTCATCATATTTATTACCACACCTCTCCTTTCACTTATGTTGTACTCTTTCCCTCTTCTGATTCAAATCTTTTCCATCCTCAGAGATCAAGTTCAAATTCCACCTTGTTTTTAATAAGGTCTTTCTCAACCATGCAACTTCATTGATTTTCTACACTTTAGAATTCCCATAGCATGTAACCACAGAATTTAACAATGAAACACAATCTCATATTATGGTTGAGGAAGGGAACACTGGAGCAAAGTAGATAGAGTTGGTTTTTGCATCAGGAAAGCTTGAGTTCAAAACCTACCTCTTTGATATATCTTGGATGTATGATCCTGGGCACACTTTATCCCTGAGTGGCCTATCAACTCTCTAACATTATGAACAGAGGAACATTTTCTTATCTTCATTGACTTAATTCCACATTAAGCTCACTCTTCACTTTCAGGCCAAACATATAATATTTCTGCCTTAGAGCTCCCAATTACTGATACTCAGGCCAGATCCGTACTTATTCCAGATGTTAGAAAACATCTCCTCCTCTTTCTCTGTCCAAGATTTGCTTAATCCCTGAGATATTGTTTAAAAGCAAAACCATCCTTCTAACTCCTGTTGCCTTTTCTTTCATTTTCACCTAAATCCAGCTTCCTGATTGACTGACTTCAAATGTCATTCTCCCCCTCTCCCCTAGCCTCCCAATTGTGTGCCATGGAGCTATCATTTTATAATCAGCGGACTTTTCATTTTGGACCTCTTTCTCATTATTCCTTCCTCCTTCTGGTATTCAGTAAGTCTTGTTATCCTTCAAGGACATTTTATTTTTGGCTATTCTTTTTTGGTTGTACCTTCTCTTATATTCCTGAATCATTGGTCCAGGAGAGGAGAGTATTCAGGTATTTCTTGTTCCCCATTGCCATATTGTCTAGACCCTCCTTCCTACATCACTCAGCATCCTCTGCTCTTTTGAGGTTCACTCTGTCTAAATGTATCCAATCCAGATCCTGGTAGATGTTACTCATAAAATCTCAAAACATCCTCTTCCTTTCTCAATGAATTCATTGCCATGGTCAGTCTTTATTTCTTCTCTTATAAAGCCTTTCACATTACCCCCCTACTGTTTCAGCTAAGGGTTTTTCATAGAGAAAATTGAGACCATTTGCCAAAAGATTTTTCTTCCCTCTTTTCCCATACCTCACAACCCCTTGACTGCAGTTTTTGATGAAGTGGCTTGCCAAAACCATACCTTGAACATATAGACTTGATTCTATCCCCTCCCATCTTCTTTAGCGAATAACCTTTACTGTCATTGCCCTGCCCCCAATCTTCCTGCTGATTCTTTCTCTTCAACATACAAAAATGTTTATCCCCTCCATCTCCAAAACAAATAAAACAAGATGAAACTCTACAGCCTAGTTCCTCCACAAGATCTTTCCTTGATTTCTTAGCTACATTCTGCAGCAAAGCCATACATACTTGATACTTCCATTTTCTTTCTCCTGCTCCTCCAATTCTCTTCTTAATCTTTGGCAATCTGTCTTCTAATCTTACTGCTCTCTTAAAAGTCAACAGTGAAAGTCAACAATGATCTTTCAATTGACAAAGCTGATGACCTTTTCTCAATCCTCTTCCTTCCTGTTTTGTGTATTGTCCAACATTTTTTACTGTTATTTCCCACATATAGCATAATTTTCTTCTCCTAGTTTTTTTGACACTGCTTTTCTTTGTTCTTCTACCTATCTTATTACTCACTCTATCTGTTTCTTTTGTGGAATCATCACCCATGTCAGGCCCATCTACCCAAAACTCTGCCATAAAACTTTTCCTTATATCTTTCTTTCTGATGTCATCAGATTTCATGGATTTAATTTTGGTCTCTGTGCAGATGATTTTTAGATCCAGAGTAGTAGCTACATATAGTACAAGGAGTTCCTGGCTAATTCTATTGAAACAATTGTCAAAATAGTTTTAACAAACATTCCAGGCTTAGTGAGTGGTGCACTCGACTTGGTGTCAGGAAGAATCGGATTCAAATTCTGCCTCAGACAGATTAACTCTGTGACACTGGGCAAGTCACTTTAAGTCTGAGCATCAGTTTCCTCATTTGCAAAATTAGTTGTTGGACTCAAGGGCCTCGATTAACTCTGTGACACTGGGCAAGTCACTTTAAGTCTGAGCATCAGTTTCCTCATTTGCAAAATTAGTTGTTGGACTCAAGGGCCTCCAAGGTCCCTTTCTGCTTTAATTCTATAGTCCTATGATCTTATGTATATAACTTTACCTGAGTTCTATCTGAATTATGAATTGCTTATTAGACATTTCAAATTGGGTTTCTTTTAGGCATCAAAGTCAGTATATCCATAATAACTTCATTATCTTTTCCTCCAGCCTTCTCTTTTTCTAAACTTCTCTGTAACTGATGAGGACACTTCCATTCTTTCAGTCACTTAGGTTCAAAACTTCAGGATCATTCTTGACTCATTCTTATTTGCCCTAGATATCCAATTAACTGTCAGATCTTGTCATTTTTATTTCTGCCAAAAAAAAAATAGTAGATCTTGTTTCTATTTATACAGGTACCACTACAGTTTTGGCCCTCATCACTTCATTAGACTATTGTGATTACCTAATTAATTATTTTCCCTGCAAGTTCCCCTCTGCTCTGTAGACAGTCACCAAAATGATTTTTTTTCTTTTCTTTTTCTTCAATGGTATTTTATTATATATATATATATATGTGTGTGTGTGTGTGTGTGTGTGTGTGTGTGTGTGTGTGTATATATATATATATATATAAATATATAAATATAAATATATATATATGTGTGTGTGTGTGTGTGTGTGTGTGTGTATATATATATATATATATATATATTAAATAAGGGGTGAATAGGAATTATATGTAGTGCCTCTCTGGGCACACTCTCTCAAACCCCTGGTTGAGTCTCCAGGATTTGCTTAGGGTTCTATCATATGACAACCTGTAGAATTTCTAGGTTTTCTAATGTTTTATTTTACAAGCTCCCATTTGATGTTGTTCCCAATATCAATCTACTAGTTGACATCAACTAACTTTTAAAGAAGGTTATTGACCGAAAATATATATTAAGGACAGAAATACAAATGTATCCTTTCAAATTGGTTGGAGTAGAAATACCTACTCTTATTTGCTTTGTACAAAAAAATAAAAAATGTGGTTACTCTGATGATGTCATTCGGTTTAAAAATTCTGGGGAAGTAGTTTATATAGCTGGTTGACTTGAAAACACAGAACAAATGCTGGACCATTGGTTGTACAATCCCTGCCAATGAAACACAAACTCCTCTCACACTTAGTCACTTCTTTACTCCTTATCTCTTCTCTGGTTGTATTGGAACCTTATTCTCAGATGGTAATGACCCGTTAGTACCCTGGATATCTTAGAATCAGCCAGAGTCAGGATAAGCAAAAGTCTTTATTCTTGGTCTTTTGGGGTAGCAGTCAGGGGATTAGATATAGGAATCTATATACCTCCTTTCCCTCTCTCCACCCTCTGATCTCTCTCACACTTCTCTGTGCACACCCACAGATCCAGCCAGCCACAGAATAGTTGGGCAGGATCATTCTCCAAGCATATGTTAATAGAGTATTGTCCAATTGGTAATTAGCCTCAATTGCTTGGTTATTCAAGTGCATCTCCATTTCAGCCCTTTACATCAGATAGTGTACCATGTGACATCTTCCTTGAAATCTCTTCACTCTACTCAGTAGTTGGACCACTCTGGGCTCAATTCTTTTCCTAACCATTCTCTCTTCCCTTTCCTTTTCCTATCTGTCCTCCTCCTCCTTCATATTTGTTTTCTTATATCCATTATTTGGCTGAGTCAATCAGGTCACTTCTCAGGGATGACTTCTCACCAATCTCAGCTCCACTGGTCTCTGCTATAGACTTTGGTTGTTGTAAGAAACAAAATACCTTATCAAAAGCTCCACTGATTCATTGATGAATGAAGGAAAGATTTATTTTACATTTTGCAAAACTGGGTGTCTTGTTTAATATGCACACTTTGGGTACTGCAAAGGTAGCGCTTTATTTCCTTCCTATACTGAAGCACAAATCCTTTCCCCATTTTCCATTAATTGGGCATTTCAGAAATTGCAAAATGTGAATCTCCACCACTCATTACTTAACCTAGAGTTTACATTTTATTTCTCACAGTTGCTGAGGAGACTTCTGATTATTCTTATTACTTTTCAGAATTTGCAAAGTTATAATCTGGTTTATTCTGTGTGGTAAGGATCACTGCTTCCCTCTCCCCGTTTCAATGAATCAATCAGAGACTTGTCTTAGAAGAGGCAAAAAGAAATTGCTTTCTCATGAGAAATGGCCAGCACCCAGTGTCAACCAAAATGGTGGCAAGAAGGAAGTACAGAGAGAGGTGAGAGGTTCTCAGCAAGTTTAATTAGACCCTAAAGTAGAATCCATACATGGGCTGGGCTTCAGAACTTAGGTGGGAACTTGCTCCAACAACAAAAGAATAAAAGGGTATTTGCTCAGCATCAAAAAAAGGAGGGGGAGAAGATTCAAAGAGAGAGCAAGGTTTGCTCAAACAGGATCTTGTGGCACCTTACCCTTCTCATATCTTGAGTTACAAAGGGAGGTGTAGTGCAAGATTGTGAATTTAGTGGAAAGCTAGGGGCAAAGAACAAAAGGTTCTTTTCAAATGTCAGGTCACCACCTCCAATCACAAAACCCTATCTCTGACTCTAAGAAGCTTACATTCTTACATTCTTTTTGGGGAGACAACCTCCACTCCGATCACCCACCAATGTCCCTGTGAGTTTCAACCCTCTGATTGAAGTCCCATTTATCCAATTCAGCCTTAACAACTATGGAAACCAAACAAATGCCCATCCATTTCTCACAATTACCACCCCCTTTTATTTTTCAATAATTTGGTTTCCACATTCTTTTCTAAGCCCTCAAATTTGGCTAATACTTTTTACATCTCACTTCATAAAAGTCTATTAACCTCTGCACAAGTCTCCTTACATAGGATGGATAATTAATCCCTGAATTCTCTTAATTATTCTGAAAGGGCTGTACAAGGCGTACAGCCAATAACCTGTTCAGAGTCATTCTTTTTCCCATGCCATTCTGCTAGTGGCATCTAACTACTTTGCTATTCACTGCCTGTCTGGTATAATTTATCTAATAATATTTACCCACCAGAGTAGGAATGACCCAAATCCAGCACTAACTAGATTTCTAGGCTAGAATTCATCAGTTGCTATCCTTGACTTTCTTCTTCGAATGCCAGGGTAAATGGAATAGCCGGTTAGATCATTGCACAGGTATCCACTTAGTTCAGCTTTGAGAATGCTGCCTCCTAGGGGGCAGCTAGGTGGCACAGTGGATAGAACACCAGTCCTGAATTCAGGAGGACCTGAGTTCAAATCTGGTCTCAGAAACTTAACACTTCCTAGCTGTATGACCCTGGGCAAGCACTTAACCCCAGCCTCAGGGAAAAAAAAAAAAAGAGATAGAGAGAGAGAGAATGCTGCCTCCACAACCCATCCAAGATTCTCATCCCTAAGAAATTGGCAGAGTTTCCAGATTCAGGTACATGACACTGTAATCCCTAGATTTTGGAATCTTTCACCTTGCTGATTGATCTCCAGAGTTGAGATAAGGGGCTAGTATAGTCTGGTTTATTCCCTCACAATGAATTCACTCTCTCATGTTTTCCCATACCCAAAGGGAATGCTACTATCTGGACATGGGTCAACCTGTTGCACAGAAATATAAATTGCTTTTTGTTCAGACTCTTTGCAGAGTAGTTTGTCAATTCTATCCAAGCATTGGTGCCTATATCTTGCCTTAAGTCCTTCACTTGGTTCCAAATCTTCCTAAGAGATCTATAATTATTACATCACTCTTTTACCTGCTTTTTCTAAATGTAGCAAACCAAATATTATTCCAAATTGGACAGGCAGTTCCATAAAATCCTCTTTCTCTATCAGGACACAAATACTTATTCAAACCTTTATAATTCTACAACTTGCCAAGCTTCAAACTGAATTGTTTGTGGGGTATCTTTGTCCATAATATTAATCTAAATTGTAATTCGATATTCCCATCTTCAGTCCCAAATACTGGGAAGTAGTAGCAGGGAAGTAGTGCTACAATAAAAAATCCTCCTCACAGGATTGATAGGCTCCTTCCAGGGAATCCACTCAGATGCTGGGTAGTTTGAGGTCCATTATCCAACCATTTCCAGTTTTTTCCCAAACCAATGGGGCCCAAAGTCCTTTGGGGTATGGGGTGATGATCTCATCTTCTGAAACTATTTTCTGCTGAGAATGGGCATAGAGATGACTCATCCTGTAGGATCCCATTTGGAGGGGTTGGAGCTGATTGAAGAGTCACAATGGGTTGAAGCAGCCTCTGAAGTTGGTCAATACAGCTGTCTCCTTCTGTGAAGGTGAATTGCTCAAAGCCTAGAGGAAAGCAAACAAAAGAGAACTGAGAGCAAGTATAAAGAGCGGAAGCCTCATCCTTGGGAGATGTGCTTATACTTTTCCTGAAGATTCCATAAATAGCTAGTTAGGTATCCTCTCTTTAAGACTACAATTTAGCCCAAAAGTGATTTTGAGAAAGGAGAATCCCATCAAAATAACAGAAGTATTCACAAAATCCTTCCTTCACAGGTCTCATTTGCCCATCCAAACCAGCATATTGAGAGAGAGTATGTAGAGCTTCTCTGCCAGTATTTTTCCTAGACAAGTATCCCTCTTCTGAACAGATTTTAGGAGAATGGAGTTTATAGCACTTTCCAGGAATCAGTTTGGGCTCCTACCCTATGATCAGTGAAAACAGATTTCATAAGAGCCTTTGTAGCCTATTGTAGACCTAAGAGAAGTTTCCATTGACTTGCTCTGGGAATAGAAGCTGGCCTGAAGGTGTTTAAAAACCACTCAGATTTCTAGATTGGCCAGTAACTTTTCAATTCAAATAAGTTATTCAAAAGAAAACATTTTTGAGCCATGGGACATACACACAGGACAAACATGCTGTTCCCACATTAGTAACAGAGTTAAATAAAATTGACTTTGCCATTGATGTAACAAAATATTCCATAAGTTAAATCTTTCTAAGAAAACTTGAATACATTAAAATACTCTTTTCTAAACCATACAGAGATGTTTCAGCTTTACTCAATGAAAGGACGGATTCCACAGACAACCTTTAAGGACCTTATTTCATACAGACATATATATCTATCAAGAGATAACTAGATCAAATACTTATTTATCTAATTAAGATATGATGATTTTATATTTTCAGATTGAAAATAGCAAAATAGTACTTACTTAAATTGCGCTTATGATTTCCATTGACAACTACTCTGATTATAGAAATTTGCAAGAAAAAAGCAGGGGCATGATTATAATAGTTAACAATCCCACTTTATAGCCAATTCAGGAATCTGTTTTGAGTAACTTCCCAAATTCAAAACTCAAAACTGTTGTCAGTTATAATCCCAAGAGATTTCATCTCAATAGTTAATTTCACTATGCAGAGGTCTTAGATCCTAATGAATCTATCCCATGTACCAGCAGAGCACAGTCAAAACGAGATGCAGGTCTGTCAGGTTGAAATCCTGCTCTAGGTACTTCAGAAAGCTGTAGATCACATTTGCTATCATATTCATTAACCAATGAGACCATGATGCACTTAAATAATTTTGCTGAAGTCAGATGGGAGAGCTCGGCAGAAGTAATCATTTTCAGAGAACTTGCACTTCTGACAAACTTCTCTGAAAAGTTCCTTGCATTGTTAGGCAGTAAAACTGTTGATACAGCTAATGAGTTTGCCTTAAAACAACCACAGACTTGAAAAATAAAGACAATAATCAGTTATTAACCCTATGTAAACACAAGCTATTCCTTTAAAAAAATAGAAACAATTAACCAATTGGAAGGGGCCACAGAAGCGTAGTGAGTGAGCATGAGTGAGCGGGCTGAAAGAGCTTAGAGACCAAGGCTTCAATATTATGATAATTCCAAATAACTGAATTGATAACCTCATAATTTTCATAAGTGAGGGCCACATAGACATTTCGTAGCCTGTCACAAAAATGGATAGAAAAGAAGTTTCCAATTTTAACACACACACCAATTGAAAATGATTTTGAAAATCAGTTATTTAGCTTGTAAGATTCTTAACTGGATGTTCCATTCAAACTCAATTTCTTCTTAATTGTTTCCAAATTCACACAAGCCACGAAATGGTCACACACCCATTTCCACCTCAAGAATGCAGGCCTTTTCACCTTGAGGTTGTCAGCACCACAGCCCTACAAATCTGACTCCTATGAATGCAAATACAAACTCTTAAGTGCCATTTTTAACCTTTTTGAATGGGACTGATTGGATGAAGCTTTCTCAGTATTGAGGCCTAAGTCATGTGATCCCTATTCCCAGAGCCGGAAGATGAGCTCTTGAACTCTGGGTCCAAGAAGGATCCTGGGAAGTCACATGATCTCTAAAAGGTCAGACAGGAAGTTACAGGAAATGATGTAGCCTGTGGGAAGCAGACAACATTAGTGACCATTGGTCAAGGTTGGTTACATTCTTTTAATCTATCCAATGAGAAGGCTCGGGCCTTTTGCTTTTTAAATCTTGGACAAACTGGAAGCTGACCAGGCTCATGAGCACATGGCAGGAGCTGGGATGGCACCCAGGTGTGTGTGTGGGCTTTCTCTTTGTACCTGAAGATGTCTCTGATTAGTTAATTTGGGAAAGGGGGTCAAGCATCCGTCCCACACATTACGAATTGATTTTACAACCAATCTTTCTTGTCCCTTGTTTTTTAAAACCACCTTTTTGAAAACTTTCTATAACATTTTATAAACTCTACCCTGTAAGAATATTTCTTTATTAAATGGAGAAAGCAAGACAAATCTTAAGATTCAGAATATAGATAATAACTTTTAGATCAAATTTCACAAAATTTATACCATGTCTAGTAGAGCTGACATTTTGAAGCATATCTTTTTTAGTACCTAAAATATATTTCATCCAATTAAGAGATACAAGCACGTGACTTCTTTAGGTAAGTTACCAGATAACTTTGTTTTAAGAACCAATTTTTTTTACTTATAATCAAATCAGATTTAAACTTGTAGTAGAAATACTTCATGATTAATACAAATATTTCTAAAATCTTATTTCCCAATACATCAGCTGAAGTAATTCTATCATATTTAACTTAAATTTAAGCTTACAAAAATTTAGGTCATATTTTTTGGGAGAAGATTTCTCTTCCCCCTCAAAAACTCCACTCTTAGGTTCCCCAAAATCTTTGAAATGACAGTAAACTATCCGATAGTCAATGCCTCCTATCTTCCTAAACCCTTGTAGACTGCTCCTTTAGGGAAGAAGGGAAGATTTTCAAGTGTAAAGTGGATTTCCCTACATTTCGCCAAGCCACATGTGGCTATAGACCACATCCCTTTACAGAGTCTAGAGTCCCCTGAGAAGAGTTTTGGGACTATTGGGGGAGAGACCTATCTAAAGGGATACTGACGCTGACTCCATAGCATGGGGTTTGGTGGGAGGCTACTCCTGTTCTTTGGAGAGGCTGGATTGGATATAAATCCACAGGCAACAGCCTGGCCTCTCCCCAGTCCATGTTAGTGAGAGAAGCTTGAAAGCTTAAGAAGATTTCAGGTTAGTTTGCATTGAGGATGCCTGACAGGCAGGCACAGACTTAAAACAGAGATACAAAACAAGAGCTTTTAAATTCTAAAATGGCCTTTTTCTTTGCTGAATTTAGACATTTTTTTCCTCCTATGGCTCACATATTCTTGCCTTCCCTTCCCTAAAGGGGTGGGGGGGCTCACTGATCCTGCCTGAGGGAGAGGAAGACTCATGAGTTCTTGGCTTCTAAAAGAACTCACTGAATCTGGCTTCCATGGTTTATGCGCCTAAGCTTACTGTTCTAATTCAGCCTCTCTCCCCCATGGTGTCTTTGCTCTCATGATAGGAGCTCCATTCTTTCATTTTTGCCTCCAGATTGTCTCTGTTGGGGTCCTTGCCTAATCAGAAGGTAGTTCTTTCACAGACCAAGATTGATATGAGAAGACCCTGTCTCAAAAAGGGGAGCTCCCCGTAAATAGTAAGGATCACTGCTCCCCCTTTGAATTAGAGACTCATCTTAGACAAGGCAAAAAAAAAAATTATTGCTTTCTCCTGAGAAAGAGTGGGCACCCAGTGTCAACCAAAATGGAGTCAAAAAGGGAGTGCAAAGGTGAGCAGTTCTCAGCAAGTGTATATAGACCTTAAGTATAGTCCCCACATGGCCTAAGTTTCAGAGCTTAGGCAGGAATTTCCCCAAACAACAAGAGTGAAAAACAAAGGCATTTGCTCAGCACCAAAAAAAGTGGGGGGGGGCGCATAGAAGAAAGCAAGATCTGGTCAAACAGCTCCTTACCCTAGCCTTATCTTGAGTCCCAAGGGCAGGTGTGATCCAAGAATGTCAATGTACTGACAAAGCTTCTCCAGTGGGAAGACAAAAGGTTCTTTTCTTTTTTTTTTTTTATTTTATATATATATATATATATATATATATATATATATATATATATATATATATATATATATATATATATATTTTATAATATTATCCCTTGTATTCATTTTTCCAAATTACTCTCCCTCCCTCTATTCCCTCCCCCCGATGACAGGCAATCCCATACATTTTACATGTGTTACAATATAGTCTAGGTGTACAATACATGTGTGTGAATATCATTTTCTTGTTGCACAATAAACATTAGAATCCGAAGGTACATGCAACCTGGGCAGACAGATATTAGTGCTAACAATTTACATTCCCCTCCCAGTGTTTCTTCTCTGGGTGTAGCTACCTCTGTCCATCATTGATCAACTGGAAGTGAGTTGGATCTTCTTTATGTTGAAGATTTCCACTTCCATCAGAATACATCCTCATACAGTATTGTTGTTGAAGTGTACAGTGATCTTCTGGTTCTGCTCATTTCACTCAGCATCAGTTGATGTAAGTCTCTCCAGGCCTCTCTATATTCCTCCTGCTGGTCATTTCTTACCGAGCAATAATATTCCATAACCTTCATATACCACAATTTACCCAACCATTCTCCAATTGATGGACATCCATTCATCTTCCAGTTTCTAGCTACAACAAAAAGAGCTGCCACAAACATTTTGGCACATATATGTCTCTTTCCGCTCTTTAGTATTTCTTTGGGATATAATCCCAGTAGTAGGGCTGCTGGGTCAAAGGGTATGCACAGTTTGATAACTTTTTGGGCATAATTCCAGATTGCTCTCCAGAATGGTTGGATTCTTTCACAACTCCACCAACAATGCATCAGTGTCCCAGTTTTCCCACATCCCCTCCAACATTTATCATTATTTGTTCCTGTCATCTTAGCCAATCTGACAGGTGTGTAGTGGTATCTCAGAGTGGTCTTAATTTGCATTTCTCTGATCAGTAGTGATTTGGAACACTCTTTCATGTGAGTGGATATAGTTTCAATTTCTTCCTCTGAGAATTGTCTGTTCATATCCTTTGACCATTTATCAATTGGAGAATGGTTCGGTTTCTTATAAATTATGGTCAGTTCTCTATATATTTTGGAAATGAGACCTTTGTCAGAACCCAAAAGGTTCTTTTCAAATCTCAGTTCACCCCCATCACAAAATCCAGTCTCTGCCCCCAAGGAGCTTCCATGCTTTGGGGGAAGATTACCCCCACTCCAACCATTCATGGATGTCCCTGTGGGTTTCAATTCTCCAATTCAAGTCCCATCTCTCCAATTCAACCTTCACTACTATGGAAACCAAACAAATGTCAATGCATCTCTCACAATTCCATCTCTGGATATTGATTCACTGAAAATCAGAAAAGAAAAAACACAACAGACAGAAGCACTGGGGCACTCAGGGCTGCATGGTGGCTAGATATTCACCCATGTTCACCCATCCTCCTTTTGATAGCTCAAGTAATATTTTCACTTGAAAAGATACCAAGAAAGAGATTGTCATCATCTACTTGAACCTTTTCATGTCTAGTCAGTTCTGGCTCAGTCATTATTCCTTTCAGGTCCTTAACCAATCGGAAGACTCTGTCACCAAATACCAGTCCTTCCATTACTCATGCCTAAACCTCCCCATGTAGTATTGGAAACACGTAGGACATACTGTACATGCTTTGTGAAAATGATGCTGTTCTAGTGGTAGCGAATTGATGTGAGAATCCCCTCTTTGGTCAGAGGCATGTCACTGTGAAAGAATTCATTAACCCAAAATCTTAGTGGCAAAAAAAGGAAGTTTTATTTTTCACTAAGATGCTCTCTCTTAGTGGACAAATCTCTTAATGAGGAGATTTGCAAAGAATGTGTTAACAGAAACCTATTTTATGAGCAAATCTTGAGGCTGGGGGCAGTTTGAACTGATTATCAGACCAAGATCTCCCAATTGAATGAAACTACTTTGAAGGGTTTTTCCAGAGTTTGGAGTTTTCTGAATGGGGATTCAATTACCCAAAAGATCAATGGGGTGAGATTTGCAAAGGGGCAAAGATTATTGTAATTGTAACTCCATTACAAACAGTCTAAATTCCAAGAGAATTTAGCAAAGCAATAGAAGCAAAGAGACACATTTATTTAGTTCTTCATGTTATAGATATGCTAATTTTATGGTTCAGAGGTAAGACAAAGGAGTCTCAGGAATTTAGTTCTCACTGATCCACAAATTATTTATCTGACAGTCAACAATAGACTGAGGAGTGGTCTATTCACTTATGTCTCAGGAGGTTGGTCCAAGTGGGACTATCCTAAGGCCAGGAGACTTCAGAATCAGACAGGTTGCTATTTTTAGATTGGATGTGGGAGTTCCCTGAGGCAGACTCCAAAGCCAGAAGATTTAAAATTACTGACTTATTGTTAGAACAGAAGCCCCCTAAGGTCAAGGAACCTCAAAATCATTGTTGTCTCCCCTAGAAGCTATATTGCATCACAGGGGAAAATTAGAATTACAGATAGAATACTTGGTTTGTTATTTAAATCAACCTTACCTCCTTTTCTTTTGCTAATGTTGTATCCCCAACTGCCAGGGGCAATCAAAGAATCATAGTAGAGATTATAATAGTTGATCCATTATTATGAAGATATGTTTACTCCTCAGCTCCCCATAGAGGTTACCTCTTCCTTCACGCTCTCCTGGCTGAGAGAGAAGAAAATATAAACAACTTTAACCACATACTACTACTCACTTTTTTCTGAAACATGTTTTCCTTTCTTTCACATGACCTGAATGTTTTCTGGGTTTTTTGCTTATGATTCCCTTGGACAATTTAGGGGCAATTGTGGAAGGCAGCACTTGCCCACTTACAGCATCATAGAACAGTAGAAAGAGGCCTTCCTAGACAATAGAAGACTTAGTTTTGACGCACAGATTCTCCACTTGATAGCTATATGACTTCATCTCTCTCTGAGGCTCAATTTTTGCATCGTTCATCTATAAAAAGGAAATATTTTACACTTAATTCACTCGGTTGTTTGGGCATTATTTTCTCGAGTGTCATAAGTAGGAGTTATTGTTGATACAATATCATATTTCTAACAAAAAATAATGTAATGGAATGATTAATTCTGAGTCAGAATTAATTGTAATTGTAATTGGATTGTAAGCCTACATGTTCTGTGTACTTGTATTTTCAGGGGAGCAATGTTGGCACCAAATGATGTTTGGTTGCAGCACATCAAATGTTGAGACTGTTGTAGGCATCAAGTGTTGGGTTTTGTCATGTGAAGAATTCACAATGTCCATTCTCTTTGGCAAAGGGTAGGTTCCTTTAGGAAAAGAGGTTACAAACAAAATGAAGATGTACAATAGACACTAGAAATGGTAAATATGAAATAGAGTTGGGGGGAGTATATTGTAATGCTGGAGAAACTGAGGCAAGACAGAGATTAGTCTGAATGGGGCTCAAAAGCATCTAGCTTGTCTCAAAGCATCCAACAACCACCAAATAATTCCAGAGACTTTTATAGGGCTCCACTTATCAGGGAAACAAAGGGGAGGGGGGCAGAGCACTGGGTGAGTGGAAATTCCAGGAAAGGACCACAACTTTTTAATTGACAGGTTTGGGGTCAAGAAGATGGTGGAGCAGGCAATAGAAAGTCTGAGACCAGGAGATAACCTAAGCATTTGAGATAAGCCATTTGGAGTTTTATGATTTTAGAATGTGAGAGTGGCCAGAGCTTCAAGGCCCTAATTCTCTCAGTCCCAATGGCCAGGAAGGGGGGTGGCCACTCAGGACATAATAATTCAAGAAAACTGAGGTATTTCATTATGAAAGATAAGTTCCTCAGGGGCACTCACAATTACCTAGTTAAAAGGAGTACCCAAGAGGTTGGGACATGTCCTTAACTGGCAGACTAAATCCTGAAAGGGACTTAGCATCCTAATAGAGTTAGATAAATGAAAGGAAAGATATTACATGGCATGGGGGAGGGAGAGTGCCCATAATCCCAAAAGGGGTTCAGCAAAGATGATGGGAGCCATAGACAGATTTATAGGGCAAATTTAACCTCAGGGGTTTGACCTACCTAGATTTTTAACTGGACATAGCAAGGTGGGACTGCCCATGATCTCCCAGAAGGTGGGACTGTAAGGTTAAAACTGATGCTCATCAGTGCCCTTCCCTACTTGCCTCAAAGAGTAATTCCATCAATACTTCTTTCTTTGTCAAGACCACCATTACTCAGAATCTTAGCACTTATACAAAATTTTACATGCATTGTTGTGCTTTTTTTTCTTGTCAAATGTGAGATAACATTCCATGTCCATGTTCTAAAATTTGGACCTATCTAATATTTTTTATTCATTGACACTTCAGGATAATTCTCAAGACAAAAGAGGTTTGAATCCCAGAAGCTAATATGAGTAAAACACAAGTACATCATTTCAAGGTGACTTGGTAACAGGTGAAAAAGGAGCCAGAAGATGTAGGTTCAAATCTCAGCTTTGTCACTTCATACCTGTGTGACATTAAACAAGTCACTTAATATTTCTGGGTCTCAGTTTCTTCATTTGTAAAATGAGAGGGCTCGGACTAGATGCCTATGGCAAAGGACTCAGGAGGGGTTTCTGTAACAACATGAGGGAGTAGAACAAGAGCCTGAAAATCAGAGGGAACTGGGGATTGAGAATGTGGAGCACAAACTGGGTGATTTATCCTCCCAGCTCCTACCAGCCTCAAGCTACCCTTGTACAACTGAACCCCAATGACCACCAGGCTTTTCCACCCACCTTACTGCAGGTGAATCATCCCTAATCTTGTCTCCCTCAGTAAAATGTGAGTTTAATAGTAGAAATCTTTTCTATCTGTATCTCCATTACTTAGCTCAGCACTTTGTGCATAGTATCATTCTAAATAAATATTTTTCTTCATTCTTAAAATGTGTAAATGAGTCTCTGTCATAACATAAATTTGCTAAAGTTTTACCTTCAAACAGCTTTTCTGTGAGATTTATATATAAATACAAATTTTAAATTATTACTAACTTACCAATAATTTGATAAATATGAACATTTCAGTATATCAAGAATAGAGGATTAAGTATTAAATTGTGAGATTCTGTTAAATACTATTATTTTTTTAAAAGTATGTTAAATTTAATATGATAGTTACAAAATTGCCCTGCTTACCCAATAGGAATGTTTTTGAAATGTGCTGTTAAAATAGAATAGTAGAGAAAGTAGTCTTCAGGATTTTCAGAGCAAAGGTTAAGAGAGAAGTAAAGGGAGAACCACCCAAAGACAAGTAGCTTGGGAAATAGAAGGATAATGCCTTTGATGTTCTATATGAAATGACTGTAGCTAAATCATCTGTGATTATCCATTGTGAGAGAAATCAGTGTCATTCTAAATTTGAATGCCGGGATGCAAGTCTTGCTTGCCCCATCCTTGTTCCTACACTGGTGTTAAAGTAGTCTAGCAAGTTATGGTATTGTTAATTCCCAAGCCCAGTAACTTGAAATAGTTGGGCTAGGCCTAAAATAAGTTATATTGTGCGTAAGTAAAGATACTAATAGTTCTATATTGCAGCCCATTAAAAAAATGTTTCTGATTGTCATTTATATCCGATTTATCACTTACCCAATATTGGTAAGTATGGAAATGCCCAAAATGGAATATCCTTGCAGATTTTTGAATGGATCTACAAGACTATGTTAAGAAATTCTGTTACCATAGTAACTATGGCTTAAAATTTTTCAATATTCTTCTTACCATCTCTACCACCTAAATTGCTGTATAGAGTATTAAGATAAAGGAAAATTTCCCCTCAATTAAAGTTATAAGAATAATAATTGAGATAGCTAAAAATGTTAGGAATGGTGATAGTTTTGTAACTATCTAACATTTATTATTTATTAAGTGTATTTTCTAAAGATAATCTCTAAATAGCATAATTGGAATTCTAATAAGAAAGGGTTAACTATTCAGAAATCTTTTGTTTTTCTTTGCATTCTCAAGGATTCCTAATATAGCGTTGTGCATACAGTGTTTTATCAACAAATACTTGTTGAATTTTAAATGGATTGTTTTCTTCTAAGATCAAGGCATCCCACAATTATTTATTTAAATGCACTTGTTGCTCACCACTTTTGCTTATCTTTATTTCTTTATTTTCTTTATAATTGTAGAATTTAGACCTAGAGAGAATTTTAGAAATCATGTAGTCCAGCTTAATTTTACAGGTAAGAGAGACCTAGAGAAGATAGATGACTTACCTACAGATTACAGTTAAAAAGTTAAAAAGCCAAGTTCTAAATCTAGTGTTGTTTCCCTTAAACTATGTTGCCTCTTTTCCAGATTGGATTTTTTTCCCCTTTTAATTTTATAAAATGTGCTTTCCAAAATTTCTGTTATTTTTGACTCTCAGCCTGTTGAAAAAATTCTAAATTACAGAATTAATTTTCTTAATATGGAAATGTTTTTCCCTGCTATCACGAGAACATTTGCTGGATTTGCCACTTCTTTGGCTGTGTCTAGTAAGAGAGGCATGTTATATCAATGATACATATCTTTCATTTTTCTAGAATTCAGTTGAGGAAGATTTGGGACCTGAACAAAGGTTAACAAGCAAGGCTTCTGTAACAAAATCTGAATCAAAGCTTCCAGCCATAGACCAAACATCAGTCAAACAGAAACAGAAAGTTACCACAAGTTCAAAGAAACCTGAGAAAAATGTGGGCGGCACCAACAAACCATCTCCACGTGAGTTATTCTAAAATTCATAGAATTGTAATGCCAATGGCACTGAAAATAGAGCTCTCCAGGTGACTGATTTCATTCTTTTTAAGATATGGTGATTACACACAAAAGACAAATGTAAAGAGTCAGTACAGGCCTGGAGGACTTAGATATATTTTAATAGATTTAGGAGGCCTGAATTATACCTGCTTACTTCCCACATTTTCTACAGATTTGCTTTGACTGTGGAGACTAGCCAACAATGTCAGATATTGTCAAGTTGCTGACTTTTTATCTCCTTCATACTTCATTGGAGTTAAAGGCTCTTGACCCTGGATGTAGAGTTTTATGCCTTACTCAGAGCATCAAGAGAAAGTATCTGAAGGGTATAATTTATAGCAAGTGAAGAAAGTAATAAAGTTCTTTTGTTTTCTCTTGTTGAGGAAAAAGGCCTTTTTCTTTTGTGTAATTTAGTAGGTCATCTACTCTTCATTAAGTATCTTTGAAACCCTGAAGAGTCCCCTGATTAGGCAGTAAAAATTTAACATATCCCCTAAGGATATCCAAAAAAGAGGTGAACTTCATTGAGAGTTTGAAGAATCCCTTTGGCTTCTCCTAGTCAAAGCATCTTCTGTGGCATCAGTTACAGTTTCTCTAGAAACCAACAATGATGATGACACAGTAAAGTAGTTAAGTCTACATTTTCATTTTGGCATAAATAGATGGCAAGTACTGGCATCTTCATATTCATCTGGCAAATTCATAAAAGTATGTCGTTCATCTAAATCCCAATTTTTAAAAATGCCTTTTAATTTATCAAAGCTTCTAATATGCAACCCTTTAACAATGTCCTTCTAAATTAGATTTTTAAAGATAGCTTTTGCTTTTATATCCCCTAGATTTCTAAGACACTCCTCTTTGTTTTCTGGATAACTGCAGAATTTAGACCTAAAGGAGAGTTGAAGAAATCATGTAGTATAGCTTAACTTTACAGATAAGGAAACTGAGGCTCAGAGAGGTTGTGTGACTTTCTTCTGTTATATAGATACAAGAGTCAGATTCTTCAACTCCAAATCCAATGTTCTTTCTGTGACACTTTGTTTTTTCTTTCTCTTCTACTTCACTCCCCATCCCAGTCCCAAAGGCCCTTGTAACAAGAATTTTTTAAAATATTTTTTTAAATCGGCAAAATTGATCAATATATCAAAAAGGAAAAATCTAGAAATATGGCAGTTTTCATTCAGAGTAAACTCATATTGCATTGATTTAATGAAGCCAAAATACAATTGATTTTGGAAATAGGAGATAGACTGAGGCAGGACTACTTCCCAACAAAAGTGATCAAGGAAAGTAAGTTTTATTCTGCACCATTTAGACTAAGTCGCATTTCTTTGTTTATCAGGAAAGAAAGAATAAAGACCAGAGCTACCACTATTATATTAGTTACAATAAGGCTTTCATTAGGGATTAATTGCTCTAACTCATCCACTTTACCCTGAAATATATACAGATAATATTAAATAAATAAAAGAACTTTACTTATTTGGTTAAAAATATGAAAAACTCCAAATATTAAATTGAGGATGTTATTTTGAATGCTAAAAATTTTAAGCAATAGGATTTTATAGCTGTAAGGGACTTTAGACATAATCTGAGGTCACACAACTAGTTACTAGACAAACCAGGACTAGAATGAGACTTAAATCTCCAGAATCTCAATTCAGTGCACTTTCTTTTTATTTTTCAATAGATTGCATTCACTTCAGTATTTTTTTAGTATTCTAATTGATATTCTACATGCATTTAGTCAGTGGGAACATAATATCTTTGGGTATTCTAAAGAGAAAAAAATTTTTAAAGAGCTATTATTTTAACCATGTAATTGCAATAGATAGTCATGAAGGCAGAGATTTTTACTTAATGTGAGTATAATATGTTATAGTTGAATGATGCCTTGGAACTAGTTTGCTCTAAAATAACAACCTTCATGTCCATCTCTGTGGAGGTAGAACTGTGCATTCCTTATGGTAAATAAGCCTATGTACAGATTTTAGAACTTAGCATTAACAAAGAAGGAAACTAATTTGTTCTAGTTGATATAAAAAATCAATTGTAAGAAAATTTTAGGGACAGTGTATCATGTTAGTCTGCTACCTCTTTCAAAATATTATTATACTCCACTTCTGTTGGATATTGTAAAAACTTAGAAAAATGGTAGGGGAAGAGATCAAGCTTCTAGGAACTGACAGAGCATCTCCAAATACAAGGAAAATTCTTATGGTCTGTGAGTATAAGAATAGAGAGGGTAGGGAAGTGCAAGAGAAATTATATAATAACAGAAGCCCCAGGGGAGAAAGACCTGGAAAAGTGAGCTACTGAGTGGAAGTGACAATGTTCAACCTGCAATACTATCTATACTCTTGGTCTCTTACACCGTCATGAAACTAGGATCCTTTTAATTACTTTTTTACCCTATATTTTCAAACCAGTCTACTGAGGGATAATTTTTTTCTCTTATGGATATGAATTTTGTAAAAAAAAAATATTAATAGGAAAGTAGGATTTGCTTTACAGAAATTTAAATCTGTTTATTTAGAAGATTTATTTCACAAAGTGCAGAACATCTTTTCAGTTATTATAAACTTTCAAAAACTCCATCTTTTCTAGGCAACTTGACGGGAACAGTTTTGTAAAATGAGAGAAAATTTCAGTAGCAATTTTTAAAGTACCTTTGTTGTTTTCTTAAAACTTGTGCTTAGCATTATCTTTAGAAGTCATCAAGTAGGTGAAATAATTCTTCACTACAACATACATTGAATCTCAGACCTGGAGAAGACTTTATTTCAATGTCCTCATTCTGAAAATGGGGAGACTTAAGGCCCAGAGAAATATATCAGTCAACTCAGAGTCCCCCAGTTAGTAGCAGTCAGGAATAGGATTCCTTGTTCATGTCAACCAACCTTCATACTGAATTCAATGTGCAATTGTTTTCCTTGAGGACTAAATTCCTTCAGGTGAAGGTAGTGGTATGCTCAAATCCCTTTATTTCCTTTATTTAGGTAACCCCTAAGGATTCTCTAATTAGTCATAGCTGAGAAACATGATGGTGATTTAATTTGGATCTGTTTAGCACAATAAACTTTGTGATAGTTCAGATAATTCAAATAAATTCATTGCTGTCAAGATAGAGAAAACAGAAGCTTGACTTTTTTCATCTAGTTGTGACTACAACATTAAGCTTTACTAGAAAATTATCCAATTCTTTTCTTCAATTTATCTTTGCAAACAAAATTTTAGAGCGAGATTGGGATAAAACACTGTTAGCCTTTGGCTCTACCCTCCCCCTACAGGAATGACCACAATGGCGTTAAAAAATATTGGTTAGTTACCAAGCATTTACTAAGGATTCATTGTGTGATAGGTACTGCACTAAGCACTAGGGAATCTAAATAAAAGCAAAACCAGTTCCTTCCTTCAAAGAGTTTATATTCTATTGGGGAAGAGATAACATATACATAAATAGGTTCATATAAGATTCATATATAGAGTATATGGAAGCCATCTTAGAGGTGAATGAACTAGAAGCTTGGGAATAAAAAGTAGGGAGATTATTTCAGGTGATAGAGAGTAAAAAAACACAGCCCTGAGGTGGTGTTTTGTGTTTGATTAACAGTGGGACTGATCATATATTATGTGGATAGAGTACTATGTAAGTATAGTGAAGAAGCAGGAAGGGAAGACTTTGGAATGAACTTAAAAATGTCAAACAGGTAACATATTCATTTGATCCTTGAGATACTAGGAAGCTTTTAATTTAGTAAGGAAGTGGAAAATCGTTTTGGCAGCTGGGTGAAAGAAAAATTTATGGGAAGAGAATTAAAGTAGACTAAATGAAGTCTGTTGCAATAATCCCAGTGAGAAGTAATGAAAACTGTACTTGGAATAGAATATAGAGGAATATATCAAGGAAATGTTTTAACAAAGGAAATAACCAGATTTGATAACTGATTGGATATGCGTGGTGAGTGCACATACATTTTGAACCTGGGTAACTGAAAGGATGGTAGTGTTGAGGTATCAGGTTCTGGGAGAGCAGTCTGGAATGTGAAAAATTCACAAAAGGCTTTATTGTAGTCACAAGAGCCCTTTATTGTCTTAAAAAGGTACACAGGCTAATTAAAATGATTAAGCAGCTGATGATGAAGGGGACTATTTAAAGATCAGAGAGAAGAGGGAGAACAGGAAGTAAAGACAGAATCTAGAGAGTTAGGGAGGGTTCTAGTTGAGAGCAAACTCACATATGTACATTTTGCCTATGTCAGCAACTGCATGATGGGACAGGAGGAAATAGGGTATGATAATATAGGATAATGAAAGGTCATAAAGGCTATTTGTAGGGTGAAAATTTGTCTAGTATACCTGCTCGGGGAAGAAGAGTCCCTTACCTAATTTAGTGGGTTGGGTATGCCTTAGTCATACAGACAAGATGGTCCCAGGAATTTGGCCTCCCTCTGTGTATGATAAGGTTGATACTGATTAAGATTCATATCATTCTTCACAATGAAAATACAATGAACTCAAATTTCATATTATTCCTGACAATGGTGCACCACATCAATGGCACCCTGAACATTAATGGGAAAGTTCATAAAAGGAGTGGGTTTTGGAGGAAAGATAATGAAGTCAGTTTTGAATATGTTAAGATTAAGATGCCTATAGGATGTAATGTTTGAAATGTACTATAGACAAGCTTGTGGTGTAGCACTGGATCTCCAGAGAGCACCTAAAAATGGATGTGTTGATTGGAGAATCATTTGCATAATAAGGATAAGAGGTGTAACAGGAGAAGAGAAGGAAGAGGAAAAGAAGAAAAAAAGAGGAGGAGGAGGAAAAAGTGGCCAACATGTCAAATGCTGCAGGAAAGTGAAGACTGAGGAATGAGAAATGACCATTAGATTGGACAATCAGTAGATCATTGGTTACTTTAGAGAGAACAAATTCAACTGAAGAATAGATCAGAAATCCAAGTTTAGAAGAAATGCAATGGAAATACTAAATACTGACAAGAATTTTTTAAAGGAGTATAACTGAGGAGAGTAGACATAGGATGATAGCTAGTGAGAATAGGATCTAGTGAGGGTTTTTTAAGGATGATGAAGACTTGGATCAGCAAGGAAGGAACAAATAGACAAAGAAGAGATATTAGAAGCAGGGGTGAATGATAGTAGGGGAAATTTGCTGAAGAGAGAATAAAAAGTGGTGTAAGGGAGCTGGCCTTGGCAAGAACCTCTTCATTAGAGACCTAGAATAAAGGTGTAGATAGAGAGAAATTGTGTTAAAGGGACATAAGATTTGGATGGAGTCTGGAAGTGATAATGAGAATCAAGATGTATTTTGATTACCTCTTTGTGTTAGGGGAAATGAAAGAAAGCATAATAAGAAAAAGATGGAATGGTATGGAGTGCTCTTCAGGAGAAGCCAGATCTCAGTGAGTACCAGGAGATAGAAAGACTGGGTCCAGTTAGAAATTTATTTTTTCTGATTTCAATTGGGCCCTCACTGCAGCAAGGCAATCCTCCTATTCTCTTATTGGTTTTTTTATTGTGCTTACCACAGTGATTATTCCAAACTTAATCAAGAAAAGGTCAAATAAACAGTCATTTATTAAGCACCCATTATGTATCAGGCACCAGCCATTGTGCTAAACTCTGGAGTTATATTTAAAAACAGTGTCTGCTCTTAAAGAGCTCAAAGTATGGCCAAAGGAAGATGTCCACAGTGAGGGGAAATTTAATTATTAGTTCCAGGGGAGAGTTAGAAGAGTAGACAGATCTGAAGTGGGTCATTGGAAGAGTATCAGAGTATCAGGTGATAGAGAGGGGAGGTTTGCTTTTACATAGAAGTTCTGTTTCACTGGCATAGGGGAAGAGTAAGAGATAGTCAGAATTTGTTCACTATTGGGGAACAAATCCCAACAGGATACCAGTGTGGGGAGAGGGGGGAAAGGGAGGAAGGGAGAAAGATCCTCTGGTGAAAATGATTAGAAGGTTCAAGATCAACTCTTGAGGACTTCACAAAGCACTCAATTGCCCAGACTAAAACAGTGTTGCTGTTTTCCAGAAAGTCCCATGAAGCCTGCCTCTCAGGCTAGTTGTAGCAGAAGATGATGAGTTGGGAATAAGCAATAATAGTAGGATCGGATAATTTTATGGTCCTACTGCTCTACCCTAATGTGGAGAAGAATTAGAACTTAGTCTAGAAACCCTGCCTTGAGGCATGGAGACAAAAGGCCTATCCATAATATGGCTCTACCCTTAAGAAGCCTATTAAAAACTGCTAAGGGTGTGATCTAGGAGGCAAGAGGAGGTTTTATATAAATCTGTAAATCACTTCTATCTGTGAAAGAAACCCAGAGGCACATTTCTTTGAAATTATTGCCAGATTTTAAGACCAAGTGCCCTGAAATCCATGTAGCAATGACATGATTTTAGACCACCTGCTATATAGTAACTTTTTCTATATGAATGATTATATTTAGGAAATTATGCTTTGTTTCAGATGACATCAAAATCTATATAATAAACTAGCTCATAAATCGAGTTCTGTTATATGTGAAATTTCCATCTAGAAAATGTATATTAAGGGGCATCTAGGTGGCACCAGCCCTGAAGTCAGGAGGAGCTGGGTTCAAATTTGATCTCACTTCCTAGCTGTGTGACCCTGGGCAAGTCACTTAACCCCTAATTGCCTCAGCAAGAAAACAAACAACAAAAAAACCTACTATATATAAAATTCTCCTTATAGAATTTAGGAACTAATGGTGTTATTAATATAATTAATTTTTTAGATTAAAAGAACTGATTGCCATATTTTAAATTAAATGTTATATATGTCTTAGATATCTTTCTAGGTAAGTTTTAAGATAATTTTTTTACTTCTTTTTATGAAGTAGTAACTGCATCCATGGATGGACTCCTTGTGACTCCCATAAGAGAGGTAGCCAAGTTGTTTTCTTTTTCCTAATTCAGAATGTTTTTTTTTTCTAAAACATATAAAATCCTCACACATGAAAAAACCAGTGTTTCAAACACAATCAGAAAACCCCAACAGTCATAGAATGACCTGGGAAATTCAGCGAGTGAGATGAAGTTTACCTGCACCACATGTAAAACCTGTTTCTAGTCCTATATTATGACAAGTAGTTAACAGAGAGCCAGAATTGAGAATAATTCAATTCCAGAAATCGTTCAGTTTATCAAGAAGTACCAAACACCATTCCAAGTATATAAAAACAAAAGAAAAATTCAACCCTATCTTCAAGGAGCTTACATTCTTTTGTTTTCTTTTTTGTCAATTTTTTTGGCAACTGATCAAAAGATATGTGTGTATGTATGTGTATAATATATAAATAGATGGATACAAATCAGAGCAAAGTGATGTAAACATATAAAACCAAAGGGGGAAAACAGATTGAATAATCATAAAGTATATAAAGATATAAAGATATAGTATATAAAGATATTATTTTTCTGGTGAGAAGTATTTATTAAAAAAATAAAACAAGTTTGAGGGTAAGCCTCAAACTTCTATCACTCACATTGTAAATGAATGCAATAGGTGGTTTTCTCTTAAAAATTGAGAGTAATGAGTTCACAAGTCACTCTTAGACTATTACCCTTATATATCATTGTCCAATTTTTCTGGTGAATAGACTTCCAAACTAAATGCCCAAATAAAAATATATGTTACCAAATATAAAAAAATGCATATCCACTGCCAATTACTAAATAGTGTCTTCCCTCTGAAAATCTCAAATGATGACAAAGAATTTGTTCGTAAAAGCACCATAGCTTGTCCACAGATAATTCCTTTAAGCTAATATAAGTTTTTCTGTGAGAGAACTGCTTGTCTAAGTTTGAGATAAGAGACATTGTTAGGCCTGACTATGAAAGCTTTCAAATATTTTTGGCCCAATTAATATCCATCTTTATCTATCCAGTCCATATTGGTCTCCCAACCAGTACTTTGTGATCTTTGGGTACTTATTTTAAAGTCAACTGAATGGTTTTTTAAATTTTATTTTAATAGCATATTATTTTTCTATTTATATGTAAAGATGGTTTTCAACTTCCATTTTTGTAAGATTGAGTTCCAAAATTTTTTTTCTTCTTTCCTCTCTTCCTTCTCCAAGACAGCAAGCAATTTGATATAGGTTAGATGTGTGCATTAATTTTAACACATTTCCATATAAGTCATGTTGAGAAAGAAAAACCAAAACAAAAGGGGAAAATTACCAGATAGATGAAAAAACAAAAAGCAAAAAAGATGAAAATAGTATGCTTTGATGTATTCAGTCTCCATAGTTCTCTCATTGGATGCAGATGACATTTTCCACCAAAACTTTGTTGGAATTGTCTTGGCTTACTGAATTGCCAAGAAGAATAAGGTCTATCATAATGGATCATCACACAATCTTGCTATTGTTGTGTACAATATTTTCCTAATACTTGCTTCACTCAGTATCAGTTCATGTAAATCTTTCCAAGCTTTTCTGAAATCTGTTTATCATTACTTATAGAACATTCCATTACTTACAATAATTTATTCAGCCATTCCCCAATTGATGGGCATCTACCCATTTTCCAATTTTTTTGTCACCACAAAACTGCTGCTACAAACATTTGTAGGTCCTTAACCCTTTTTATGATCTCTTTAGGATACAGATCCAATAGTGGCAATGCTGGATCAAATAGTATGCTCAGTTTTATAGTCCTTTGGGAATAGTTCCTAATTACTGTCTAGAATGACTGGATCAGTTCAGAACTCCACCAATACATTCATGTCCCACTTTTCCCACATTCCCTCTAACTTTTAAACAAATGAATGTATTAATTGGGTAATAATGGTTCCAATTTGGTAGTTGGTATAATAAGCTGATATGATAGCAAGCTGAATCTGGAGATTAGGGCATACCTTTGAATCCAAGCTATATCATTTAGTAATGATGTCATCTTGGGCAAATAATTTCATATATTTGAGACTCCTATCGATTTGTAAAGTGGATAAGATAATTATACTACCAATTTCACAGAATCATTGTGTATAAAATGAGAACATATGTAAAATGCTTTGTATACTTTAAAGTACTATAAAAGATGAGGCTTTATTTGAGTTATATGGGATTTTCTCTACCCAGAGGTAGATTAAGAATCTAGGGACTATGAACTTTTTTAGGTAATATTTTTATTGCTATATTTCAATATAATTAAGTTCCTTTGTAATCCTGTGCATTTTATTTTGTACATTTAAAAACATTCTTTTGATAAGGGTTTCTAGGCTTCCCCAGACTGCCCAAGAAGTGTAAGACAAAAGAGCAAAGGTTACGAATCCCTGTTCTAGTCCAGTTTAGTCATATTATAGATGAAGAAACTCAGACCCAGACCAGCCAAGAAGATAGTGCTGGTTGTTAACAATAGCAAAACTAGAATCTGTTTCTTCTGACTTCCAGGATCTAGTTCACATTTCCCTTCACCTTAATGCCTCCTAGGCAGTGACTGTTACATATCTCTATATTCTCTCTGAATTGTTCATACTTTTCAAAAACCATTAAGAATTTACTAATTTCTAAATAAGCTGGTGTAGTAAGTTTGACAATATAGATGTGGGATCATTTAGTAGATTTAGATTATTTACTTCATAAATAATAAAACTTCTTCCCTCCATTTGTTACCATGTTCTTTCTTCTTCCTCATAATTCCTATGGAAATTTCTCCATCTTCATTTAGTCTAGTCACAAACTTACCCTTTGAACCATAAATCTTAGGAACCCCCTTCTATTAGATAGCTCCTCACTGTTTTGCGGGGAAATGCAGAACTTTATTCATAAGGCAGTCTGCCTTATGTTGCTGACAAAAGGACTGATTAGACCATGGAAAAAAGAGAATGCTGAGAGTTGCCATTATTTTAGTTCCTCTAGAGAAGGTCTAGTAAACTACAGTGGGAGGGAGGTGAGGCTGAGGGAACAGCAGCTGTGGCCCAAGGAAAGCATGATAGACCTTCCCTTCCACGCAGCAAAGTTTTTGCAGGTGTCACTCTTAAGACTGCTAGGGCTAGCTTTCGGGGCTGCAAGAATATGCAGAATGAACTCTGGATCTTCTTAACCAGAAGTAGGTCCCTCTACTATATTGTTACCAGAACCTTCCTCTTTCTAATCCCCTCCCATACAGGGAATCAAACATTTTGATCTTGGATTCATTCACAAATTTTTATTTTCTGTCTGGACAGTCAATGCTGTGTCCTGATTGCTCTTTTTCTTTTGTGCAGGTGGCAGAAGCGAGCACTCCTTATACTGTGTTGAATATTCTCCTTTCTATGCTGCCTTTGCTCTGTCACCTACCCAAAGCCCTGATTCTGATTTATGCTGCTTTCTCCTTCCCCTCACCTCTCCCCCTTTACCTGAAGACCAAACCCCTCGTGTGTCTCTCCCTCCCATTGTCTCTCCTTTCACTCCTGCTTCTCTTACTCCCTCCCCTGTGCCTCCCTCGCCTTCAGCGTTCTGTTGCTTCTCCGTCTCCCACCCCCCTCACACTGAGACACCTGTGCAGTGTGTGTCCAGCTACAGAACAACAAATAAAATTTACCTAATATGGTAAGTTTCCCTTGGCAATGCACACATCACACTGGACTTAAGTGGAGCTTCTCGGAGGAGGGGGAGACCTGAGAGCAGGTGGAGGGGATGTTGATAGGCTGGCCCCGCGAAAAAAGAAGAGGAAGTGTGCAGGGAAGCAGGAAGGAGTACCATCCACCACCACTTCAAGTGGATGACTTGGAAGCCATGTGCTCTCTGCTTTGTCATCTCTGTCCAGCACTCATAAAGTTGTAAATAAAATCCCCATCATCTCATAAGACTCATTTGCCTACTACTGTTTCTGTCACATTTTGTAATGTAATCACTAAAATTCTATATTGTTTTATCATACTTTAGTGTATCAGAGTATGGATCAATCTACCCCCAGACTAGTGTCATGAGTAACAGGTCTTTCTAAACATGCATCCTGAAACTGCTGATCAATTCTGAACCATGGGAAAGTGGGGGCAAATTAAAAAGCTCCGGCAATGTGGGCATTCCTCTCATGCTTCTTCATTACACACTTACAGTTCCTAGATCCCCAAATCCTGTCTCCTGTGCTAAAATTATTTTTTAAATGTTTATAGTACATAATTAAGCCTTAACATCTCCTCCGGGTGTGTAGAACAACAAACATTTATAATTCATTCCACTAGGCAAACAGATTTGGTTCATTACTTATGAAAGAAAAAGAAAGATTGTCTCTTATGATGAGTCTATGTCCATAGTTCTGATTACATAGTAATTTTACACAAATCTGATGATGTAGTAGACTATTTTTGTCATCTCTTGGACTGCATCTTGGCACTCTTAGAAGTCCAGAGAATAGAATTTAAGATGTCTCATTGTCTTCTTGCTCTTATGTTTCCTGCAGTTTCTAGGAACTGTCTTCATTGTGTTAAAATGAGATGGGAAATTAAATATTATAGAATAGAATGATTAATATAGAATTAATTTAGAGGCCCCCCATATAACTTAGTGATCCTCAGAAGGAAGGGATTTTTCTGATTCTTAAATTTCTTCTTTGTTTTACCTTGCTTTGCCTTCAGACAATTTGAGAAAGTTAAATCTTCGCTAGATTTCTCTAGAGAGTAGGATTTTTTTCTCAGTTTTTTGTATAGTTGTTTCTTTAAGTTTGTTGGTGAGATCTGGCCTTACTAAGATATAGAAGAATGCTTTTGAAGTTGTCCTGTTACCAATCATAAACAGGATTCCTAGACCTCCCTGAAAATCTGGCTGAACATTGAATTTCTTTTAGGACCAAGAAAGACCATAATCAGATCTACACCATTTGATCCTTACATATAAACTATTGACTGAACTGTCAGATTTAAGATTTATAATGATATAATAGAACATTTTAGTTAAAAACATAAATTACTTGATACTCCTATGGCTTTTTAAATGTACAGTAACATAATCAAGTTTTACAATGGGAACCCCCAAATAACATTATCAAATTTTACATTGGGGACTCCCATGATTTAGTTGCTGTTTATGTGACAATGAGGTAGAGAAGAACCTGAGGTAGCAAGGAAAGTAGTCTAGTATGAGTTTGATATGCTTTATCTTTTAAACTGTATATGAAATAAGCAGAGAATACAACCTATACTTACAACAAGAGTGGGGGTAAATGTGAAGGGGGGGAGGATCAGGGAAAACTTCATGGAGTAAGATATATATCTAATACTTATTCATTCAACAAATACTGATTAAGCACTCATATGCTAGCATTTGTGGTAAATCCTAGCATAAAGAGCTTACAGTCTTGGGGGGGGGGGAACTTATAACATACACACATGCACGCGTGCAAACACACACACGCACACACACACACACATGTGATAAAGCCCAAGAAATAGTGAAATGCATGTTTAACATATATTGGATTATATTGGGAGGAAAAGAGGGAGAAAATATTTGGAACACAGGGTTTTGCAAGGATGAATGTTAAAAACTATGCATATGTTTTGAAAATAAAAAGCTTTAAAAAAAAGAAACAAAGAAAACGATTGCAAAAGCACAAGATCAGTTAATTCATAATGGAGAGAATAAGGGTAAGAGAAAGAGTCAAGGAAGGCTTCATGGAAGAGAGAGCACATGAATTGAACTTTGAAGAAAGGGAAGGAATTCAAAAGACAGAGGGTAGGACATTCCAAGTAAGACACCGTGTTAAGAAGGATGCAGTGCAAAAATGAAGATTGATGTGGTTGGAATTTTGATTTTGAGATATGATTGAAAACATACCTCAGAACCAGGCTGTAGAAAGCTTTGAATGCCAAGATAGGGAATTTATATCTTATATAAGAAGAAACAAGGAACTCGCCCTGACAGTTGTTAAGTGAAGAAATGACAAAATCAGAGGAGTGTGTTGGGAACAGGCAGATCTATGAAGTGTATTACAGCATTTAAAAGGTGAAGAGGATCTCAGTACCAAACTCTCATTCTCTTCCCTGAAAGACTATCTTTTCAACAATATACCTGACAAACCTTTTATCTAGGCTTTGCTTGAAGATTTCTAGAGTGAGGGTCTTCCTGAGGAAGACCATTCCATTTTTTCCCTGTTAGAAAGTCTTTCTTGATATCAGATCTTAGCTTCTTTGAAACTTCTAACAATTGCTTTAAGTTCTATCCTTTGGGACCAAAAAATTAAGTCTCTCCCTCTTCCAGGTGTCAGCCCTTCAGGTACTTAAAACAACTAACTTCCCTAATCTCATCCATCTCCATCCTAATATTCTGCAGCTTAGCCATCCCTGGTTCTTTTCATGGAACTTATGTAGTATGAACTCAAGGCTCTTCACCCTCCTCGTTGCCATCTGAAATTTTTCTAGCTTATGTACTTTTTGAAATGTGGAGCCAGAACTGAACACAGTACTATATATATGATCTACTATATATATGATCTCACCATGGCAGAGTATCCCAGGACTATCACTTCCCTAATATTGGCTGTTAAGCAATCCATGTATCCTAGCCAATTTGAAAAAAAAATAATTAGACATAATGAAAACAAGAAGAAGAAGAATAAAGCTCTAGGACTGTATTTATTATGGGAGGCTTCTGTATTTTGCTGTTGACTCCTATTAAGTTTTTAGTTCATGATAATCCCCTAGTCTTTTTCAGATGTTGTCTAACTATGCTTTATCTTGTAAATGTAATGTTGATTTAAAAAAAAACTGTCTTTATCCCTAATTTATCCAATCTTACTAAATTTTCTAGTCTATCAAAATCTTAATTGAATCATGACTCATGTAATAAATTACCGGTTCTTCCCATCTCAGTATCTTGACTGTCTCATGCAATATATTACCTATTCATCCCATCTCAGCAAACTTAATAGGCCTGCCATTTATACCTTTGTCCAAGTCATTAATAAAAATGTCAGCACAGGGAAAGCACAAGATCTTAGGACATTTTGCTAGCAACCTTTTTCTAGTATGTGTCAAACTATTAATGACTATACTTCTAGCTAGGCTATTCAACCAGGTCTGAATTCACCTAATGTCCTATAATTTAGCCCATATGTCTTTGTCTTTTTTACCTTAATAGTTTTGTGGTAATGGAAATGGTGTTTGTCATTCTTTGTCAGGGATCAAGATTTACTCTCTTGAGAAAGTTGTTTTTGTTTTGGCCCCCTTCCCCTATCTTAAAAAAACTAATAACAAGAAATAATATGATCTTAAATTTCAGCTGAATTATTAAAAACGTCAACTTTTGAAAAATCAACCTTAAATCACAGAACTTTATCAAATACTTGATAAATAGGTAAACTATGTAGTATTCTCTAAATGTATTATCCTAGTAACTATACAGAGGAAAAACAGCATGACATGAACAATTATTGATAAAAGTCAGTTTGACGATGCGATCTTTCTTTTTCTAACTGTTTAAAATCCCCATTTTAACTAATAGCTCTAGAATTTTGTCAGGAATTGAAATCAAGCTCTTTGGCCAAAACAGATCAGAGAAGAAATAGAACACAGGAAGACCAGGTTATTACAAATGCCAAGGAAGAGATGAGGGTATATGAAGGAATTCCTCAACAGGATTTGACAATTGTGCAAATGAGTGAAGGTGAAGAGTCAAATATGACTCCAAGTCTACAGCCATACCACCCTGGATACACCCAATCTCATCAAATATGAACCCGATTTTACAAGGCTGTATGATTGGGACAAGGACAGTACGATTAACAAAATTAAGAAGTGGTAAGCATGGTGATGAATTCATCTTGAATATATTTGAGTTTGCTGTGCCATTAGGCCAAGCATTAAGTGTATTTCAGCAGTTAGAAGCACAAGGCTGAAGTTCTTCAAAGTGGGCAGGGAATGAAAGAGAACTTTGATAGACGTCTTCATGGAGAGAATAATTGATACTTCATGATCTTTATTGAATCTGAAAAAGGTGCTGGGATTTTGAATAAGGTTGCCTACTTTGAAAGATTAGTCATGATTTTATAAGATCAAATTAACCAGACAAACAAATTAGATTGCAAACAAATGAGATCTGTATTTTCCTAAGCCTCTCACAAGACAAATAAGCACAGTGCTTATATTTAAAATGTGCTTAATTAAGATTTTTTAAGTGAATGAAAACCAACAAAAACCATTATTCCCCTTATAATTTAGTAGGAATAATGGAACCAGTCATGGGACAGCTAAGTGGTATAGTGGATAGGCCACTGGTTTTGGAGTCAGAAAGAGGTGGATTGAAATATAACCTCAGACACTTGCTATCTCTATGAGCCAGGGGAAGTCACTTAACTTCTGTTTACCTCTGTTTCCTTTCAGTAAAATGGGGATAATAATAATAATAGAGCCTACATTCTAGGGTTACTGGGAAGATCAAATGAGAGAATAGTTGTAAAGCACTTCACACAGTTCCTGGCCACATAAAAAACACTGTATGAATATTATTATTTATTTTTATATTATGAATTATTATTATTGTGGGAGAAGGGCTGAAAGGAAGTTACAGCAGAAAATTAGAAGGGTAAGAGACACTGAAATCACTTCATTCAATCTATAAGTACAAAAATGGTAATGATTTTCTAATTAAATTTACCTTCTCCATGATGGTGCTTATCACAGGGCATTAGTCTTTCTTTTTGGTCTAAATATTCTCTGACAGAATTCTGTCATTAATAGCAACAATTTCTTTGCTTTCAAGTCATAGCAAAAATCATTAAGTTTTACTTTAGTAGTTGGTGATAATGGAAATGGTATTTATTGTTCTTTTAACTTAAGGGATTAAGGCTTGCTATTTTGAGGAATTTTGTTACTTTTTAATTTTGTTTTGTTTTACTCCTCCCTATGCCCTTTTGGAAAACTAAGAACAATAAATAAGATCTTAATTTTCAGCTTAGTTATTGAAAATGTAACTTTTGAAAAATAAACCTTAAATCACCTTTATCCACTAGTAGTATCAAAAATATGATATGGAACAATTTTTAAAATATTAAAAATTTTTAGGGCATAAAAAAGGGTATAAAGGGTATAAAAAGCAATATGAGTGAGGGCGAATTTAACCTTAAGCAAGTTATAATTTCTATGCTCTTTGGGAGTTCCATTTCCTGGTCTATAATATGAATTGATTAGGTTAGATTCTAAAATTCCTTCCATCTCTGAAATATTACTGTGAATATATATTTTCCATTCTCTCAATCAAGTATCTTCTATTTGCCTAACATTGTTCATTTACTATTTGGAGAATACAAAATAAATGGAAAGAACACTGGAGTTGTAGTCAAGGGACCTGGGTTCAAATCCTGACTCTGCTGCTTTCCAGCAATGTGAACTTGGAGAAATCACTTAATAGCTCTAGGCCTGCTTTATAATCTATAATATAAGGAGCTTGAATTAGATAACCACAAGCTCTAAATGTACCTAGATTTGATCCTTCAAGCTCTAAATCTATGATACTTTGTGTAAAAAATGAATACAGTTGTACAAGAATTGATAATCTGGTGGAAAGGTACTTAAAACACTTTGAGAATAATTAAATCTCAACTTCTGCACTATATTTACAAATATGATAATATTTACAAAATGAGATAATCAGTGTGGACTAGAAAAATCAAGGAAGCCTTCACTAAGGGAGGTGGGTCCAAGTTGTACCTTGATGGGTAAATAGAATTCAGGAAGGCCAAAAAGAACACACAAAAAACAAAAACCCAGGAGAAGGAAGAGCCTTTAAGAAGAACAAAGACACAGAGACAGAAATTAATATCATCTTCGGGTAGGACTGAGAGGAAATCTTCCTGACTGGTCTGGAGAATGCTGGCTGTGTTAGTATTCAGTATTCCAATGGGCTTCCTGAAAGTGATAGGATCCAAATCCTGACTTTGGCCTGGTTTCATCCTGGGCTATTTCCTGTTCAATGTCTTTGTGTTGCCTTTTTAAAAAGAGAATACCACTGCTTCCTCATATGGCTCTCAGAAGGAAACAAAGGAGGCAATTTATGTATTCAAAGTGCTCAGGAGATAGAAATAACCAGAAAAGCCTTATTAAATTAGACTGGAACAAGATATTCTCTAGATTTTAGAGGATTTCAACTTCCTTTTTTTCTAGAAAAGGATCTCAAAATGTCCCCAGCTAATATTTTTCTTCCTTATTGTAACCAACTATTCCCTTTTCTTTCCTTGCTCAATAAGTCATATTTACTCATTAACACAGGCTCAGAATACATTTTACAAGAAAATGTCATTCCCTCATACTCCCTGGGCATGTCCATATCCTGGCTACACTAACTTTTTTCTAAGCCAGATCTGACAGTTGTGACAATCCTGATTCTACTAATACATGTTCAGAGGGATTTGTCTTTGTGACTTTTTGGCATAAATTCAACCACCAAATTGCTTAAAACCAAGAAGTTATAGAGTTCCTTGGATTCTGTATTTGTGTATGGAATATTATGTCACTTTATCAAACAAAGTATTATAGGATTCTAAGTAAACTTTTTATTCAGAATTTTTATTATTTTTCCAAATTCTAGTTGAAAATTGTACATGCACCTTCTCAAACATGACTGCAATTAAGTTCACAAATAATCTCCACCAAATAATTCCAGTTTGTCTTTTATTTATATATTAGCTTGCTATTATTGCATTATAGCCAACTAGAAGGTCTGTTTTTGAAATTTTTAAATTGCTCCTTAAGAATAAAATAACTACATATTTTTGTGGATTGTAGCTCAGTTTGTCAAGTTTTATTGCATCATTTAAGTACTTTGGGAGAGTTTCATGAAAATAATCTGAAATTTTAAAGAAAAGTTTATTTTAATAAATGTATATGGTACAATGTATATTCTATCATCAAAACAAAATGACCTACATAAATTAGCAAAATAACAAGGGAAATGCAAAAGATGTCAGGTATAGAAATGTAAGGAAAGACAATAATTAGAAATAAAACCCATGGCCATGATTTTGTGTTTCTTTTCATCAGAGTATCACTTTAGATTAATGACATCAGGAAGATATGGTAGGTTGTGGGCAATTAAAAATTTTTGAAATTTCTTGGTAAGACCAATTGACCAACTTGAAAATACAAATAGATGCTGTGTGTAAGAAATGTTCAGTGTATCAAACTCAAAGCAACATTTATTTAAAATTGGAGAACACACCAAGGGAATTGTGCCGCTTGAAGTATGAATTGTAGGCAGTTCTGTATGATGTCAGCAAAATGAACTTTAATGAGCACCAGTTAAGTGAATATTAGAAATCGTATCACATTGAGACCTTGGTTTTAATGGTTTGTGGGGGCAATTGTGTTGTGTTACATAGGGCTTATTCAGGAGACCTTCTGAGCATTGGTGTGTTTTTTTTTTTTTTTAATGGGAGATGTTTTCTTTGGGGGCGGGGCAAGAAAGTTTAATTATTGAAAAGATTTTGCACTTATCAGCAGCACAGGCACAGATATTATCAAGGAAGAAGAGACCCAACCTGGGGAGATTGACAGTAAGCCCAGAAATGCAGAGTAGAAGACCATCTGGAGATAGAAACAGGCAGATCTCATCGCTGCAGGCAAAAGAGCAGATTCCCAGAGGATCAGGTAACCATGCTACTCTGTTAACACAATCACATAATGGGAGACCTTGGGGATCACCTACCCCAGTTCTCTCTTCTTGCAGAGAGAGAGAAATGGATGCCCGAGCTGAGCCACTTGTCCGGGCTCCCCTTGGTTGGTGGCAGTGTGGCTGTGCTGAAAATGCTGTTTTTTCTTAGATCCCTGAGTGTTGAGTGAGGGATAGCACATCTTTAGAACCTTTTATGTGTTAGCTGCTACAATTCCAAGGTATGGCTTTCTTCTCTGTGTGAGGTCATTTGTAATGGAGGAGATAAAGTAGCATGCTTTCTAAGGAGTGAAGAGTTGTTTATTCCCATCCAACTCTGCTTGTGGCTTCCATCTTTGGATACTTTCCCTTCTACACAATTTTCAGCTCCCTTTTGTGGAATGCCTTCCCCTCCTCCTCTAAATACCTCTGCATCCAAAGGGAGAATTGAGAATTATGGAGACTGAATGAGAATCAAAGCATACTTTTTTCACTTTTTTGCTTGTTTGATTTTTCTTTCTTGCGGTTTTTTCCTTTTTGTTTGAATTTTTCTTTCACAAAATGACAAATATGGAAGGAAATATATTTAAAATGATTACATATATATATACATATATATATATATATACACATACATATATGACATATCAGATTGCTTGCTGTCTTAGGGAGAGGGAAAGGAAGGGAAGGGAAGGAAAGGGAAGGGAAGGGAAAAGGAAGGGAAGGGAAGGGATAGGGAAAGGGAAAGGGAAAGGGAAAAGGAAAGGGGAAGGGGAAGGAAAAGGGGAAGGGAAGGGAAGGGAAGGAAAGAGGAAGAAAAAATTGGAACTCAATCTTAGAAAAATGAATATTGAAAACTATCTTTATCTGTAATTAAAAAAATAAAATATTATTGAGGAAAATAAAAGAATGTAATCTCCTTTAGGGCAGGGCTATTTTTCTTTTTACTTGTACTTATATCCTTAAGTGCTTTGCAATCATGTAGTAGTACTTGACATATAGAAAGTATTTAATTTATAGCATAAGGTGGCACAGCCCAACACAGATTTGAGTATATAGGAACTACACAGCCCTCTAACAAGAGAAGTGCAAGGTTTACTGATGACGCTTTCTCATTTATCTAAAACTACTAGTGTGTTCCTCAAAAGGATATCTCCAGCCAGTGTATTAAGGTTTTTCTGAATAATATTCCTGGATCCTTCAATTTATTCTCCTTTCTTTCTATCCAAATAATAAAACCAATACTATCTTAATTCTAATTCATGAGCTAGCAATATGAACAAATTCTATCACTAGCTATACTTTAAAATAAAATTAGGTAAATACCTCGAGTTTCTTAGTTTTAGTCCTAAGAATCACAGAACATGAGAGATGGAAAGAAACTCACTTGCCCTCTAGTCCAATCCATAATTAAAAGAATCCCCACTATAACATATAAGAGAAGTGGTCACTCAGCCTCTGCTTGCATGTTGTTGTTTGTCCTTATTCTCCATGAGGACCATGACATCAAGGAGGTGATGCCATGACATGCAAGAGAATTGGGTTGAAGTGAGGGAGAGCTGTGCAGTCACCTACCTCACTTTCCCTCCAGAGACATCTGGGTCCAGTGGCCAGGTAGAAATCAGGACGACTGGAGATGGTCCTGACTGCAATGGGAGACCTTAAGGCCTTTTAAAGCCTCAGGTCTCAGTTTGACGGAGGCTGCACCCATTCAGTGATTAAGGGCAGGTTTCATTTAGAAGTTTACTACTTCCCAAGGAGTCCATTCAACTTTGAGACTGTTTAAATTATTAAGAATTTTTTTCAGGAAAAGAACCCATATGTACAAAAATATTTATAGTAACTCTTTTTCTCAAGCTATAGTTCCAAGAATTGGAAATTGAGAGGATCATCAATTGGGGAATGACTGAATAAATTGTAGTATGTAATAATGATGATATATTATTGTTCTATAAGAAATGATGAGCAGGATGCTCTTTTAAAAAATCTGGAATCTCCTCCATGAATTCAAGCAAAGTGAAATGTACTGTGTTAAAAAATAATAGTGATGTTGTGAGATGATCAGCTATGAATGACTTTGCTATTCTAAGTAATACAATGATCCAAGACTACTCTGAAGGTCTTATGATGAAAAATGCTATCCCTACCTAGAGAAAGAACATAACTTCAAACATGCCTTCTCAGTGAGAGAAGGGATAGGGAAGAAGGGGGAGAATCGGGAACTCAAAGTTTTAAAAACAAATGTGAAAAATTGTTTTACATATAATTGGGGAACAGAGTTTTTAAAAAGAATTCTTTCTGACAATAAGCCTAAATTTTTTTCTCTCTGACTTCTATCCATTACTCCTGGTTTTTACCCTTTACAGATAAGTAGAACAAATCTACATCCTTTTTTGAATGCTACCACATCAAATACTTCATGACGTATCTCCCACGAGTCGTCTTCTCCAAGCTAAAATCCCATCTTCGTTCCATTGATCTTCCCATGGGTTTCTTTACCAGTTCTTGGCCACACATTTCTGGATGCTCTCTATCTTGCCAAGGCCTTTTAAAAATTGTAGAAAAACTATAGTATTCAGAAATGAACATGATGTTTTCCATATGTAATCTGATTAAGACAAGAGTGTGGATAGATTATTTCACCTTATTCTTATTCTTAGACATTATGCCTCTCAATGCTGCCCAAAATTCCATTAGTTTTTTAGGGATAAGACATCATGCCAATGGCTCATATTGAGTTTTCAGTCCATTAAAACCCCAAGAAAAACTACTAGTAAAATTGATTTTTCTTTCTTCCCAAGCATAAGACTTTCCATTTCTCTCTACTGAATTTTATCTTAAATTCAGCCAATTGTTCTAGCCTATGTATCTTTTGGGATCCTGACTCTATCATCTAGGACATTAACTACTGCTTCCCCCTTAGTGTTATCTACAGACATGATGTCTTTACCAAATCATTGTTTTAATATATTAAACAAGCAGCACAAGGCCATGCACAGACCTCTGGGACATTCTACTAGAGAAATATTGATGCTGAAACATTAACAACTAATCTTTAAATCCAACCATTGAATCGGTTTTGAATCTTGTATAATTTAGGATTATCTAGCCCCTATCTCCTCATTTTCTAAGGATACTTGGGATTTTTAATCAATTGTTTTGACAAAAATCTAAGTAAACTATATCTACAAGGTTCTCCTGATTTACAAATTTCTCTCATCTTGGAATATATCTCCTGTTTTTCATGATATTTTAAATATTACTGTCAGTAACACACAAATCCCACACTAATTCATTTAGTACATGAGAATATAGCTCAGAGGTGTCAAAACATACAGCCAGCAATACTCCTGAGTGCAGCCCAAACCAGATTAAAATGTTATTGGGAAATATTTAATAAAAACTATAAAATATAATAAAACATGGATAATGTTAAATTATAAAATTAAATTCCACATGTTGTCTGCTTACATATTATTGGCCCCCATTTTTATTTGCTATTGCTTCTGGTTCAGATAACCTGAATTCCTTAAAGGCAACTAGATGTTTTCTCTTATTAATAACTAATACTTACTAATACTAACTCCCTTTCAGACATTTTGTTCTGTCTTTCCATATATAAATCATTCTTCTCAGTAGAGAAAAAGAGAAGCAAAATAAGAATTGAGCAGCTCTATCTTCTCTCCATTGTCAGTTATGATCATTCCAATCTCCTGAAAACAGTGATCCTTATTTTTTATTTAATCTTCTTTTTCTCACAATATATTTCCTTTTTAATGCCCTTTTCCATCATCCTTTGCTTCCCTAACTAGACTCGTCATTCTGGGATGTAGCACTTCTGATGAGATTTGTGAAGGACCATACCACACTCATATTTCTTAAAAGTCTACATTTCTTAGCAAGATCCTTGTGTATTCATATCATTCTCTTTGGACAGCTCCCATTTTTCTCTTCTTTGGAATTGTAAGCCCCTCAAGGTATACTGCTTACTGTCTTTTCTAACAACATCAACTCTTCATTAATAATAGTAAAACAGAAGAGTCTTTAGGAACTTTCTCTAGCTTACAAAAAGTGAGTTACCGTAATTATCTTAGCTACTAATCTATTGTCATCTTGTTAATAAGGAAACTAGAGAGGTCAAATGACATTAAATATACAATATAACATTATTTGGGGGGGCACATGTGCCAATTATATTGGGACATTACACATGTCACATGTTTTTATTAAACATGTCCAAAATTGCAATTGAATAGACTATTTGATTATTTGGAACTGTGGACAATTTGGACATATAAAAATCCACATAATCCAGAATTCCCCTGTGACTCTCCTAGTCTTCTGTGAATTTTTAATGAATACTTACTTTCAGGTAATGTAACTTTCCTGGACCCTCTGAAGATCTCACCTTTTCTTCCTCTTTGTCCTCTGACTTTCTTTGAGATTTCTTGTTTCCTCTTACATCCTCAAGGGTTCCTTACTTATGCTACTCAGCTCCCCATTGTCCTTAATTTGATTACTACTTAAAAGGAGCATCTTTAGATGGTCCAGTGAAAATGGGAATCCATTTAGCCAAGATGAGGGATACATATGTGAAATTAATTTTAAAAACAGACAAGCAGACAATTAATAAAAACAAATGAAGGACCCCAGATGAAAGGAATATTCAACAAATATATTCATTTTTGAGCACCTGAAGCTCCTTTTGGATATGAGGAAAATTCCAATAAAAAAATCTGCAAGTATTTTTTAAGTGCCTATTAATTGTGCCAGGAACTGTGTGAGGCACTGGGGCAAATGCTAAGAATGAAATAGTTCCTACATGCAACTAGAAGGTGTAGTGGATAGAGCACTAGTTCTGGAATCAGGAAGGTTCAAATTCAACCTCAGATACTTTATTAATAGATATATGACTCTGGGCAAGTCACTCAAAAACTACTTGCCTCAATTCCTCATCTGTAAAATGAGCTGGACAAGACCCAGTATCTTTGCAAAGAAAAGCCTGAACCTATTCTTAAAAATAAAAGGCTTACATTCTAACAAAGAATTTTTATGTATTTACAGAAAATCACTCTCTTTTAAGTGTATTCTGAATTTCTCCTGTGTATGTAATACATAGTATGTGTTAGAGCAAGGTGGATATCACATAATCCTTATTCCAGGATTATTTATTTTGGTTTATATCGTTAAGGATCCATGAATAAAAGTATAAAAATTGTGCCTCTAAGATGTGTGAGTATAGTGGGGAGAATAATTCTGCTTCTTTTAAAACCATTAAAGTATTAAACCAATATTTCTGATAAAGTGACAAAGTAGGGAGTTTAGGAAGAGATGATGAGAAAGGTACTAAGTAATTTAGAGGATCAATAGGGAGAAACTATTTCATTATTACAGCTGCAGTTTAGGCCAAGGTTTCTCCTATCTTAGTCATTTCTATCTGGTGACAACTCAGTGGCCTTTGGAAGTGACCATTTGGTTCTAATTGAGTCCCTGGCTACTCTCAATTCAGAAGCTGCCATACCTGATGCTCCTGCTTGTCAGTTAGCTAGTCACAGGACTGAGGTGCAGTGCTTAGGCAGTTAGAGGAAGCTTTTTTTCCCAACATGAACCTTACTTAATTTTTTTTAGGGAATTAGTAGATCGGAGTTCTAGTACTGTTACCAATCTCTTTCCAAGGCTCTATATGCCATTTTAAAATTAAAATAAGCATTATTTGCATTCCTGATTCCCTCATCAAAAGAGGGACTCCTTACTCAAAAGAGACCTTGGAAAGTGCATATTGGTCAAGTAAGGAACAATTTGTTCAAACATTTGCAGGAACATTTTGGCAAAAACGGATCTACTTGGCCCCAAGTTTATAGACCACCAAGTGCTAATTGAACTCCTGAAATTGCTAATGTACCCCTTAATATGATTTATTAATTTAATTCTTTAGTCCTTGTAAGTAACCAGATAAAAAAAAGCATAATCAACTCATAGAGGAACAAAGGTCCATATGCCATGTTTCTGAGTGTCTTGTGAAGTACAGCAAATTTGAGGATACTAGATATCCAACTTAGTGCTGAACCCTCTTATGTCAAGTAAAGTAACCCAGTATTGATTTGAACTTTAGGGATATAGTATGCTCCATTTATTTGGATTTCATTAGGTTTAACTTTTTTATCATGTTGAGCTTTTCAGTTCAGTACACAGACAGGTTCAGCTGTTATAGGCTGAGCCACATTAGAAAATGTGCAGTAATAAAAGAAAGTAATTAAGAGTGAAAAAAAGCAATAACATTATTGTGTCTTGCATTGTACAAGTGGAGGGGGACGACAGGAGGGAAGCAGGAGATTTTGAGAGCAGATGGATAACAGGAAATGGAGAAGTAGGGACAAAAGTGCTTCCAATTTTTCCTCCACAGTGAGAGATTTAAATAACAATACTGATTTGACTATTCTATTTTCACAATGAAATTGAGGTGTGTTAGCCAGAGTAGATTTTGATAACAAGGGTAGATTTTCTCCAAGTAACTTTACCAGTTGAAATACTGATCCTCAAAAACTTTGCATTAACTAGACCACTTTACTTATGTCCTTTTTTTATCTTTTCCTTCTAATTCTGTATCATTCTCTTCCGTATTATTTTTTGTATGTCAGAGTTAAAAATAAGTTAATGATTATGTGATAAAATATTTTATTTTTTCATTGTATATACTTATATATTTTTTATTATTTAGAGAGGCAGCTTGATATGGCAAAAGCTGGTGTTTATAATCCTTGTAACTCAGAAATTATAAATTCAAACCCACTCAATTTAAATATTGGCTCTAATACCTAGATATAGGAGAGAATATCAGAAATACAATTGATTATTGTATATAATTGGAGAAAGTGTTGTATTTTTTCACAGAGCTCTTCAGCATAGTTTCAAGAGTGTTGGACTTGGAGATGGAATCCTGCTTAGTTGCTTACTAGCTATGAGATCCTATGTAGGTCACTCAACTCTGTCTCAATTACCTCATCTGTAAAATGGGGATAATAACAGCACTTACCTAATGAGGTTGTTTGAAAGTCAAATAAAATAACAGTTGTAAATAATTGTATAAACCTTGAGATTCTATATAAAGACTATTATATACTATTACTGCTGCTAGCATCTTCTTCACCAAAGATATGACAAAGAATTACTTGTTTATTGGGGTAGCTTCAAGCTATTAGAAGCTTAGGAGACTTAGCCAAAATGAAAATTTATATAAAAAGGTGTGAACTTGGAAAAAGACACTTAATATTTATTAGCTGTGTGACTTTGAGCAAGTCACAACACCGATTGCTTCAGGGGGAAAAAAAGAAGATAGTTCTGGCTAAGGGATCAATAGAAACAGAAAGGCAAGTTGGAAGTTATGATCAGGTTAAAGAGATGGAAAGGGAAACACCCAGGATGGTGCTGCTATGATGTTCCTGAATCTAGGAGACTCAGTAGAACCTGGGAACACAGGATCCTGATTTCAGCAAATTCTACCCTGCCAGAAGAGGTGTGCAATTTCTAAGTCAGATAATTCTAAAAACTAAGTTTTTACCAGAGAGCTTTGAATTCTGAAGTAACTCCTGTTTTTTTAAATTCTGTGTTGGAAGGCTAGGGAAATTAGAGAGAATAGCTCATACCCCCTTAAAACCTATAAAAGAATCACAGAAAGTGACTATTTTTCTATGTTTATCTTTATGTTCTAATTAAATGTTTTGGCTATTAGACTTGTTCTTTGCATGTTCTATAAATAAAGACTATTTCACTGCTAAGAATTTGGGCTACACTTTGTAAAAAAACATGATTGCTTAAAACAACTCCCACATAACCCAAGAAAAGCAAGAGGCTCCAGAGTCCACATTTCTGGGGACCAAGCATTCTTGGTAGATTGTGTATGCTAATCCTTGAATTGTTTGCCTCACAGTGTTGCTGTAGGGCAATTTTGTAGCCTATAAAATGCTATATAAATGTGAGTTACTATCCTTATTAATATTATTGTTTACTACTGTGGGGCTTTAAAATTGACTTTAGTGCATCTAGCATTCCAGAATTATTAGAATCTTAAAGACACAGGCTTCCAGAAGTTTTTCTTAACTAATTTCCTCACATGTAGATTCTGGATAGTCTTTATCTTCCATAGCACTTAAGTTCACTTTGTCTTTACTATTTATAATTTATATTATGTAGCTGTTTCTTATATGTTTGTATGATATCCCATCTGGATTAAAAGCTTCTGGAAGACAGGGTCTAGTCTGTCGACTTCTTTTTATCCCTTCACAGTACTGTGCAGAGAATATTTTATGAAATTCAGGTCAAGGTAACACTGGAAACAACACAAGTGGATAGAATATTTCTAGTAAGTACTGGAATGTTCAGTACCAAGAAGTTTGCTTGCTGTCCCATATGTAGTTCCCTCTAACTGGGACTACTATTTTTTTTTTTTTTTTTACTCTACTCCGGAGTAAAGGAGGCAATGGCTTAATCACTAGAATGCTAGATTGGGAGTGGATGTTGTAGGTGAGCTTGTAAAGCCAGTGCCTTCTTAATTCAGATTTGACATTGAGATAGGAGAGGAACTCGCCTGCCATATCACTGATCATTTAACAAAGGAAAGTAGTGTTGACTTTGCTCCCAACACAACAAGGATACAGAATTGAAAATGAAGTAGCAATTAGCTTTTTTTCATGTCCATCTGGAAACTGCATCTGATGTGGCAATTCCTGTAATTTCAGACACCCGCCAATTGTGAGATACCCCAGCTACTTGGGGTACATTTTTTATCCCCCCAGACCAGAAAACTGTATCAGAGAAGCTGAGCTCTATCAGGCTGTATAAGGAGAGGAAATTGTGACAGGAAAGCACTGCTCCCATTACAATCAGAAAAACCTGAAATTAAATTCCATCTCTGATAATTATTGGTTGTATGATCAGGGATAAATTACTTAATCTCTCTTAGTCTCAATGTTCTCATTCATAAAATACGAATAATAATAATAATACCTGTTTTTAATAGTAGTATTTAACTCACAGCTCAAGTGGGAACATATTTAAAGTGATTTTAGATTTCAGATATTATTAGTATTACTACTCTGGAGTTAATCTCTATATCTAATAGCTCTAAAGATATGACTGGGAGTACCCAGAGATTACTGTATGCATGCATTGCCTCATTCTTCATAAATACAGAAATGTCATAGCATCTGTAGTATCTGTACTATATATTAAACCTATCTTTCCAATGCAATTTTTACTACATATATTCTCTTCAGGCATTTATTTTCAAAGGAACATATGAAATTGTAAAAAGTCTTTTGCTCTTGTAAAAAAAAAAGTCATTTAAAAAAAAATTTTAACACAATACAATTTGGTCTGTCTTCCATTACAGATCCAGTGGGGCAACAAGATGTGTGGTCAAATGATACCAAGATGAAGAGGCAAAATCGAGAGAGAAGAAACTTAGTTCCATCTTCACAACTAAATGCAGATCAAAAAACACCCGAAAAAGTCTCCAAAGACTGGACTGCTCTTAACCCAGCTCAGCCATCTTTACCTCTATCACCATCTTTCCAAGGAGCAAATGGTTCCCAGGCATTGGGTGAACCCAGTGTACCATCCCTTATATCTACTAGCACAGTGCAACCAAGAAGGGCGTCAGTTAGATTCAGAGATGAAGACTTTTACTCCTTTTTAGAATTAAATACAGTTAATACTCTAGGAGGAAATGAAGACACTGAGGATATTACCCATTTAGAAGAAGAATTTCTACTTGCTGGTATACAACCACCAGGTTCTCCTTTTAATAACAATATTGGATTTAGCAGGATATCAGTAACTCAGGTTGAAAACCATAACTCTGAAGAAGAACTTGAAAACAGCAGACCTAGTTCATTAAAAAGAAATGAATCTGGTCATCGCTTATTGAGAAAAAGTAATTTGATGGACTCAGCTCTTGAACAGTCCTTATTAGGACAAAGGCTACCTCGAGATCATAAAATTTCTGATGGCGATTCCACTAAAGAAAATGACTGTGTTGATGATGAAGCTGAGAAAACCTCATTTAATACGTGGGGTGTGAAAAATGAAAACAGACAAGACAATTGTCTTAACTTAGAGACTTTACCCAATGAATATAGTTTTGTGGAAACTAGATCTGGGAATCATACTTATAATAGAGACAGGCAATCCTATGGAAATAATCCTTGGAATTCTTTTGATTGCTTTCCTTCTACTAGGTCAGCAGCTCATAGATCATTACTGAATTCATCTTATAATACCCCAAGATCACTACTCCATTCTGCACAGCGAGCTGAGGTCCAAGCAAACTTATCCTTAACCCCTGTTGCCCTTCAGGGTTCAGATGCAGAGGGAAATTCAAGGTTTTATGTTCGCCGACCTTTATCGCCTATTAGAAGTCGAAATCCTTCTGCCAGTTCTGAAAACCAAGATGCTTCATTACCAATAGCCAATGCATCTGAATTTTATGTCAAGGAAATAGAAGAGAAGAACTTAACAAGTCAATCACCTGAGACTATACTAAATACTGAAGATGTCTTACAAAATTCACAAGATGGTTCATCATCAGTAGATCCTCCTAGCTCTCCTCCATTAAGAATGAACTTCAGAGGCCATCTGCATATGTCAGAGCCAATAGAAGAGGAAATACCTTTTACTTTCTTTGCAGTGTCGGATTTGCCAAACCAGATTGAAGCTGAAGGTAGAATGGCAGATTCTAACTCCGTAAATGCAAAGGAGATTAATCAGACAAAAGCAGATCCTGACAAATTGAAGAAACTGCAAGAGAGGTGAGAAGTTTTCATAATTATATACATAGAATTTTGACCTAGCTTTACCAGGGCCATAAAGTATTTTTTTAATTGGGGAGTTGTAAGGCAATTACAGTGATATATATAGAGAGAGAGCTTCCTTGATAGTTGTGATTTTTTTTGTTATAAGAGTATTGATTTCATTTTTTTGATCTTGGGAGTCATAGGGGAAAATGATTTTAAATTAGTACCTTAGTAAGTCAGCTCATTTAATTCTTCAGTATTCCTGAAATGATTATTTTTCACATTATCTTTTTCTGACACCTGAAAAAAAGACAAAGAATCCAGACTAAGGGGTTTCTGACTATTGTGTCTATTCAGAACTATTCCTCTTTCAAGGGGCTTAAACAACTAGGAAGATTTTTTTTTAATTGAAAAAGCTTTTTTTCCCCTAAAACTTAGAGACACTCAGCTCATGACTTCTGAGGATTTCCCTATAGAATTGAACTTAGATCCAGCCATTCAATTGCTCTAGTATTTGAACCTTCCAAACATGTAAACATTTCCCAAGATGTTGCCACAGTTACCTCAACATTTTAAAATTTCCTGTATTGTTTTAACCACTTCTTCCATTTTCATATGCTTTTTTTCTCAAGCATAGGGAAAAGAGGATAAGATCATTATAAAGACTTTTCATTGGTTCTCTGAGCAGATTTTAGGACATTTTAAATTTTTAAATAACCTTATTAGCATATTTAAATGTTCTCATTTTTAAAATTTATGATATTTTTCCTGTTTTAAAAAATGTTTTGATAAATTTTGTTTTGAATAGACATTCCCCAGTAAGTACTCAAAGTACATTAGCCTAGAGTTTGTTGTTTAGTAATCTCAGAGAGGTATCTTTAATTTATAGTTTGATATGACATCAATGTTGTTTTTGTCCAGTTTTACTGACTTCTAATGCTGATTTTATTTACATTATTAAAGTCATTATGTAGACATTCCCTTGGATCTACTTCCTTCACTCTTTTTCACTTATATAAGTCTTGCCATATTTGTGGGAATTCTTAAAATGTCATCATTCCTTAGGGCACAGTAAAATCCATTACTTTTAAATGAGATAGTATATGTAAAGGTCTTTGCAAATCCTAAAGTGCTATATAAATCTTAACTATTATTATTGATTATCATTTATTCATATTTCATATTAATATGTTGTTCATAATATGTTGCAGCATTCCTCAATTGCTGAGCATATATTTTTGTTGCTAACTATTATCACAAATAATGGTATATATGAAAATTTTGTACTTATGGATCTTACTGTTGTTAATATCCTTAGAATGTATTACCAGTAGTGGGATTAGTGGGTAAGGGTGTTAAACAACTTATTCCTGAGAGAGGATTCTGGAAAGATGATGGAGTAGATCAGAAAATTCCAAGCCTTCCAAATTTCCCTTACAAGATAAAATAGCAACTAACGGGGAACATGGAGCAGTAAAAACAAATAAGATTTGGGGAAAAATAGTGGAGGTCTTAGGACAATCAGAAAATATTATAAGAGAGATACCAGAATGGAGGTTTGACCCATGTGAAATGTAAACAACTCTGTAAATGCTTCAAGACTAATTCCACAGAAATCATGTAGTGAGCTCTGGAGCTAGTTGGGTTGGGAGGTAGCTCAGTGAGGGCTACAGCCACAGGAATTTTCCCCTCTAGACAGTGTGAAAGTGTAAGGGAGTTCCAATTGAGTGCACTTCTGCTGATAAGGAACACCAGGCCCAGACATGCTGCTGAGATGTGACCTAGGGCAGAAGGAACCAGTACATGCTGGGTCGGTGCAGAAGCAGTGGGCCAAAAATGTTGTGGCTATGGGTACCTACAGGAAGGTGGAGCCCTTGGTTTCTGCTTCCAAGCCCACTGGAGTACCAGGGGACAGAGGTACCATCCCACACACCCCAGGAGGAGAGGTGATTATATTGACAATCTGCTCTAATTAAATTTTTTCTTTTAAAAAAATGAACAAGCAAAGGAGAAAGAATCCAACCATTAAAAGTTATTTTGGGAATAGGAAAGACCAGGGTTTATCTTGAGAGGAGGATACTGAAGCAAAAAAAAAGTCTCTCCTATCCCAAAGAGTAACACTAAATTGTCACTTGCCCCCACTCATAGAAGAACTTTAAAAAAGATTTTAAAAATCAAATAAGAAATTAAAGAAAAACAAAGAAGGATCCAAGAAAGACAAGATTATGAAAAGAAAGTCAACCAACTAGAAAAGGAGATTTAGAATCTTAAAAACTATCTCCTTAAAAATTGGAAGGGGACAAGGGGAAGCCAGCAAAGTTATAAGGGACCAAGAAATAATAAAGCAAAATGTAAAGAGATCTTACAAGGAAAGCCTATAATAACATCATAGTCAAATTCCAAAACCCCAATGTCAAGGAGAAAATATTATTTGCAACAAGAAAAAAAATTCAAATATGACAGCGTAATTCTGAATGAAAAAATTGGACATTCATTGATATTTGATACCTTCAGGATTTTGTGGAAAAGAGAAAAATAAGGTAAACATCAAAGACTAATTTCAAGGGTTTGGATAAGGACAAATTGTTTGTTTTATATGTGGAAATGTAAACCATATGTCTAAGATTGCTTTTAATAATTGGATCATTTGGAAGAAATATTGGCATAAAGCTAAGGATGATGTGATTCTAAAAAGTAATACAATGTAGAAAAAGGTAAAAAGAATAATTGTGAATGAGGTGCAAATGGAAGAAGTGACATAGAAAAATTATATGGGGGAGGAGGGCTGCTTGTTCTGGAATCCTACTCATATTGGAATGGGTTAAAGAGAACGATATAAATACATACATACATACATACATATATATATATATGTATATATATATATAGGAGGGTATAAAAGTCTTCTAAAATTTATTAAAAAAAATAAGAAGGGAATAGAATAGAATAAGGGTAGATGTATAGAATGTGTAGATTAATGGGGATGGAATAAAGAGGAAAGGAAAAGACAGGGAGAGGTATCCTTGGAAAGGGGGTAGATTAAGTAATAGTGCGACAAGGTAAAATGTAGAAGTAAAACAGAGGAATCAGCAAAGACAGGAAATAAGATATACACACAAATATAATAATAATGATTAGGAGTAAAGCACATCAGAAAAAAGCAAGGGTAATAATCATTGATCTCAAAGTTAAAACTAAAATAGATTTAATCATGAAAAGAGAAAAATAGAGAAACTGTACTGTCAATCATAACCAATATTGTTTGACTATTTAAAATTAGATACTATAAGGTTGGAATATTGCTGTGGTATAGGAAATGATGAGGTGGTGGTTTTAGAAAAATATGGAAAGACTTGGGTTTATGAAGAAGGATGTTATCCACATTTAAAGAAACAAAGGAAAACAAGCATAGTATGGCCCTACAGAGATACACATGTATGTATGTATATATGTGTATGTGTGTATATATGTGTATTTCTGTTTTAATCCCCTTCTTTCCAACCAAATTTAAGAATTGCTGAGAAAATTGGGAAGCAGTCTGCCCCAAACAGGCTTATTAGCACAGTATCTTGTATTTTACAGTATTCAATTCCATATATACATATATGTACATACATATATGTACATATAAAAATACAAGTTACCAGAAAGTAACAATTCAAACACCATGGAGCCACAGTTAAGAGCAACAAAATGTATCAGTTTCTCTGTTAAAGGAGTGAAGGGTGTAGAATATGATATTCCAGAAGGCAAAGGAGCTTGGATTACAGCTAAGAATCACCCACCCAGCAGAACTGAGTTTTCAGAGAATTCGGAGAAAATGGATATTTATGAAATAGAAGAATTTCAAGCATTCTTGATGAAAAGACCAGAGCCAAAGAGAAAATCTGGCATTTAAACACAAGACTCAAGAGAAGCATAAAAAAGTAAATATAAAAGAGTACTCATTAGGTAGGACTTCCTGAGTAAGAAAATGATACATATAACTCCTAAGAAATTTTTTCATTACTAATGCAGTTAAAAGAAGTTTACATATAGATAGATGGCATGGATATGAGTTATATTGAAATAGTCTCCAAAAAAAGGGAGTAAGAAAGAGGGATGCATTGGAAGAAGAATGAGGTAGGATAAAGGAAATTTTCTCACCAAAAAAAAAAAGAAGAAGAAGAAGCATAAAAGAAAGAGCTTTTACAAAGGAAAGGAAAATGGGGATGGGTCATTCCCAATAGGGGAATAGGTAGGGAGGGGCATAGGGCAAAAAGTGTTGGGGAGGGAAATGATAAAAGGTAGGCAGATTAAGGGAGGCAGTGGTTAGAAGCAAAATATAGACTTTTGGGAGGGACAGGATAAGAAACAAGAAAATGGGTTGCAGGGAAATACACAGTAATCATAAATGTGAATGTGAATAGGATAAGCTCACCCTTAAAATGGAAACAGATAGCAGAATAGATTAAAAAACAGAATCCAACAGCATGTTATTTACAAGAGACATACTTGAAACAGAAAGATATACACAGAATTAAAATGAAGAATAGTCATTCTTCAGAACAGAATAAAATATGCTGCTGAACTAAAAAATAGGCAAAGGTAATAATTATGACTTCAGACAAAGCAAAAGCAAAAATAGACCTAGTTAAAAAGGATAATCAGGGAAGCCACATTTCTCTAGAAAAAGTACCACAGACAATGAATTAATATCAAAAAGTTTTACAGTTTCTCTGATAAAGGCTTTATTTCTCAATATATACTGAATATAAAGCTAAATCAGGCTTATAAAAAATAAAAGTCATTCCCTAATAGATAAATGGTTCAAGATATAAACAAAATTATATCAAAAAAGAATCAAAGATGCTTATAATCATAGGAAAAAAATTTCCCAGATCACTATTGATTAGAGAATGACAAATAAAAATAACTATGAAGTATCAGCTCACCTATCAGAAATGACAAATGCTAGAGGGGATAAAGGAAAAATAGATACACTAATGAATTGTTGGTGGAGTAGTAGGTGGTCCTGCCATTCTGGACAACAATTTGAAACTATGCCTAAAAGGCTATTAAATTGTACATAACTTTTGACCCAGTAATACCACTATTAAGGCTATATTACAAAGAGATCAAAGAAGGAGGAAAAGAACCCTTATGTACAAAAATATTTATAGCAACTTTTTTTGTATTGGTGAATTAGAAATTAAGTTGGGGCATGGTTGAATACGTTGTTACATTTGATTGTGATGGATTACTATTGTGTGTGTGTGTGTGTGTGTGTGTGTGTGTGTGTGTGTGTGTGTGTGTGTGTGAAAAAGGCAGCAGATGAGATTTAGAAAAAACATGCTAAGTGCAAAGTGAAATGAGGAGAAACCAGATCATTGTGCATAGAAACAGCAACATTATAATGATAATCAACTGTGAAAGACTTGGCTACTCTGATGTCCAAAGGACTCCTGATGAAAAAATACTTTCTACCTTCAGAGAGAGAACTGATGAACTCAAGCAGAAGTACAATTTTTATTGTTTTTTTAAAAATAAGACTAATATGGAAATAAGTTTTGCATGCTTTCACATGTATAATTGATATTATATTGCTTGCCTTATCAGTGGATGGGAAGAGAGGTGGAAGAAAAGGAGAGAATTTGGAACTCAAAATTTAAAAAGAAAAGAGTGTTAAAAATTAAATAAGACATTTTTTAAAAATGAGAATCTTTTGATCACATCTATGTTAGCAAAATTGTGAAAAACTAGATTAACTAAACTGGCAAATGGCATAATTTTAACACATCTTTGTCATATGCTATATAGTAAATCCATTTTAACTCAGGAATTTTGGTAGCATATGTCTACAAAAATAAATGTTTTTAACTGGGTTATTTTTCCAGTGGCAGAGGCTCTGATGAAAAGGTTTGAGATAGATCCATCCCAAAAAGCTACTACCTATCCCCTTTAATTAAAAAAAAAATCTCTTCCCATTTCTCTTATTTTTATATAGGGTCTTTCCCTGTCAGATTGATTCTTTTCTTTTTAAATAGGTAAAAAAGGCTATTCTTTATCTCATTTCTTATCTAGCCTTAATCACTGATTAGATGTTGCCCTTGAGAAACTGAGACCTGAGATAGACCTTAGCTTAAAAAGGCCAAAGTCTCCTGCTATATTAGGGGCTATATATTAGAGGCTATCTCTAGTTGTCCAAATTTATATTTTATCACTGGACTGAGATGGCTTCATCAAAGAGAATAAAGCCGATGACTTTGCACAACTATTTTCTTCCTGACAGGTGAGATTCAGAAACTAAAGGAATGGGAGTTTTAATGCAGAATTATTTATGCATGTTTTGAAAAATAAAAAGCTTTAATTAAAAAAATAATTGCCAGGAAGAATTCAAAGGGGAAACAAAAAGATTTGTATAAACTAATGCAGGATGAATTAAGCAGAACCTAAAGAATGTGACTGATAATGACTATAACAAATATATATGAAAATTTTATTACAAGGAAACCAGAGACTGAGAACCAAGAGAAATCATGATGATCCTAAACAACAAATAAACACTTAGCTCTCCTTTCAGCAGAAAAGGATAGGAGACCATTAGGGAATAATATGGTATAGGCTTTGTAATGCTAATACTCCTTCAGGTGTTTTTTAACTATTTTTCTTTGTTATGAGGGAGAGTTCACTTTAACTCTGAAGAAAAAGAGAGCAAGGATTTAAGAAAAAAAGAGAGATTATCCTACAACATACAGGTTTCCTACAATAATTCACCATCAGTTACGCATCCACTGTCCATGAATTTTTCTGGACTTTTAAAGTGTTACCATTCTAAGAGGCAGCTAATAGTATAGTGAATAGAGTAGTAGGCTTGGAGTCAGGAGATCTGAGCTCAAACCTGGCTCCAGACATTGGCTTTGTGACTCTGGGTAAGTCACTTAAATTCTGTTTGCCTCAGTTTCCTCTTCTGTAAAATGTAGATGATAATAGCACCTACCTTACAAGATTAATGTAAAGATCAAATAAAATATTTGTTTTAAAAAAATTACCACACACTACATAGAATTCCCAATCCCTCTATTTTTGTCTGCCTGCATTTTGGATTTCCTTCACAGGCTAATTGTACACTATTTCAAAGTCCGATTCTTTTTGTACAGCAAAACAACTGTTTGTACATGTATACATATATTGTATTTATTTTATACTTTAACATATTTAACATGTATGGTCAACCTGCCATCTGGAGGGGGAAGGAGGGGAAAAATTAAAACAAAAGGTTTGGCAATTGTCAATGTTATAAAATTACCCAGGCATATATCTGGTAAAAAAAAAAAAAAAAATTACCACAGTGTTACTACACTGTGTCACATAAATGTCACATAGTAGATGATATGTAGATGATAATAAATGCTTGTTTTCCTATCCCTTCCCTGTCAGCCTAATAAATACATATATATATATAAATACATTACATATAATGTGTATACATATGTGTATAATGTATAATGATTTTAGCACTCTTCTACAAAGTAATACTCTGTACCAAATATTTTTCTAGCTTCAAGGAATAACCCCTAAATATGGTCAACAAGGATTTGTTAATTAAGCCAATTTATCATCCCCTTGGCTGTGTCTTTAATGATTTTATGGATCTCTCAATTTTCATCTTTTCAGGGAAGAATCTTAATCTTCTTAGTTGATTTTTACAACTAACTCCACTAATCCCTTTAGCTTTCTTTCTGGGGACTTTATCTGGTTTCATTGTATTTCTTAAGGGACAATAGCCAAAAACACACATACTGTCTTAGATGTATCATAGTTTTATATATTTATATGTCTAGGGTATATAATTTTAGATATTATCAGAGAAAGCCCTGATTTGCTGATCTGGGTACTATCCCCTGCTGGTACATGTGCTCTGGTCCCTGGCTGAGTTACATTGCCTTGATGAAAGAAATTACAAAAAAATCTCTTAATTGCTTCTTAATGATTGATAGTTTTTGTTAAAGATAATTGGCAAAGAAAGGTGCTTTTCTGGAATAGCATCTTGACCCACCCACCCCCCACCCCCGTAAAAAAAAAAAGTTCCCATGACCCCATTTATAAGAAGACTTATAGAAGTGGTTCTTTCATTCTATTTTGAATCTTTGTTCCAGCACCTTCTTTCCCTTGGACTCCTGGCAAGAGGAAAGGATGTCTTTCCTCCCTCCTGACAGTGGTCCACAGCAGGTACATAATACCTTCCTCAACAGGCCTTGATTTTCTGGTTGCCGCCTTTTTGTTTTCCAGTCTGAGCACAGAGCAGAGCCTGGCTATCCTAAGGAATGGATGTTTTCAGCTGTGGTGGCCCCCAAGTGGGTGTCAGCTGCCCAGCAGACAGCAGAGTCCATAACAGCATGCTTCTCAGAGAAGAAGATCATCGCTGTCACAGGAGTGCATTAACAATTACATTAACATGAATTACAGAAGTTTGCTCCCAAAAAACCCAATTCACTCAGTGTATTTCCCTCTTCCCTCGTTGTCCCTTTGTAGAACAACTTGACTCTTATTTTATAATCATCTGAGATATGAGCAAACCAAGTAACTCATATGGCCCAGTTTTCCTAGCTGGGTGCTTTGGTTCTTGCTTTGGTCCTTCAAGTATGTCATTGTTATTTGTCTTTTGTTCTTCAAGAGAACATCAGGAAGTGAAACCATGATAAATATGTGAATTAGATTTAAGTGAGGTAGGGCTAGGCAAGGTCGCCTGCCTCTTTCCCCTCCAGAGCCATCAGGGTCCAGTGGCCAGATAGAGATTATGGCCCTGGATGCAATGGGAGACCTTGGCCAAGGTCTTCAACAAGTCTCAGTCTGACTGAGACTGAATCCATTTAGCTATTGTGATGCTTCACAGGAAGGCAAGAGGATACAGATAGGGACCCTAGGTCCCAGAAACAAAGCAAATCTATATGTCTCTCCAGCAAACCCCTATTGCAAATTAGGGTAGAAGGGAAGAGAAACTCCTTCCCCCTTCTTGCTAAAAGTCCCAGAAAAAAGTCTTGGAACAAAGTTTCAGAAAATAAGGGAAGAGCTGGGTGTTTTTCTTACAGACTATAAAGAGGAAATTCTTTATCAAGATTCTTGTCCCTGCCTCCATCTCTCAGTAGCCAGTTATCTTCAATGAAACCCACCAATCCCAGGAATATAATTGGGGCCACAGCTTATCCTCAATTCCATAAGAGGTGTCTCAGTTCAGTAAATCAAGAGTACTCCTAATCTCTCTTGCTTGCACATACATATGAGTACTTTCTTTCCCAAAGTGGATCCCTATTACTTTTGTTATTTAATAGATTGCTTGGTAATATTCTTTATCCAGAAAAAAAAATAATTGGTCATCTGGTTACGGATTTCAGGTTCATTTCTCTTTAGCCTTACTTCAGATTACATCCTCTAATGACAAACATATAGTCTGTTGCAGAACCTAGGTTCAAAGCCTTTCCAGCATAGTAAAATCATTTTTGAGAATCTAAGGTTGCCTTACATGCCTTGATGAGACTTCTGGAGCATTTCAGTGAAGAATGAATTTATATAAAAAGATAATTTTGTTTACACTTTCCTTCATGATAATGCCCAGAATAGTGTGGAGGGGGTAGTAGACTAAGAGGAAGGTAAATAAGAAGGGTATAAGGGCAGCTTCCTGGGTTACAACAACATGTATATGTCAGGTTCCAGGGTGCAATATATATATCCATCATCCTATAGTTATTTTCCCTTAAATTTAACTTAGATTTATTTACAATGAAAACACTGTCTGACACTTTTCTGTTCAACACAGACCTATACAAAGGCATCCTAAAGCAATTCTCAATCAATCATCTTGTGGATTCCTTTTTATATCATTGTTCTTTATACACCCAATCCTGCCTGTGGTTACTAACAATTCATGGTTCAGTGAAATCCAGCCCACTGGGAATAATTATCCATGGCCCTATAATATGGCCAAATTTAACACTGTGTAGCAGCAGTTCTTAACTTGGGAGTCCATGAATCTCTGTAATTTTTTAAAAAATCTTTTGATAATGTTCAATAAAATTGGTTTCCTTTATAATCCCATGTATTTTATTTTATATATGTTAAAAGATTTATCTGAGAAAAAGTCTATAAGATTGCCAAAAGGATTTCTATGACACAGAAAAGGTTAGGATTCCTAGACCTAGAGGAATTAAAAGTCATGTGTATTCTATATATAAAACCCTTGACATGAAACTTTTTCCAAAGATTTTTTAACAGATGAATTCAGACACATTGATATCATTTTATCCATATAAATATGTGCATACCCCTCAAAGATAATTCAGGTATAAATTTCCCTTTTCATAATCTACATCCAATACCCTTACCACGTGACATAAAGTCAACTTGTTCTGTTTTACTTTCAAATAATAGGAGGCAAAGAGAGTGTTCCTTGTAGAAAGGAAATCACAGTTGAACCAAAAGTTATCTATCTAAAACTTCAAAATAGATCAATTGAGATTCCTTAATCATATTTTATACATAACTGTAAGATTTTAAGGCAACAGTATTGAGAACTTCAAAATCTGGCCCTTTGATGGTAAAGACTAGAAACTGGTTAAAATAAAGTTGCGTAGAGCAGAGAATCTATTCTTTGTTTATCATTCACACTCCTGGAACTAGCATTTGTGAAAATGGACAATTGGGGGAGTATAGCTGCTTGGTCACATGGGACTTGTTTTCCATTTAGTCTTCTGGAGGAGGATTCGGAGGAGGAGGGAGACTTATGCCGCATCTGTCAGATAGCTGGGGGTTCCCCAACCAACCCGCTGTTGGAGCCCTGTAGCTGCGTGGGAAGTCTGCAGTTTGTTCACCAGGAATGCCTCAAAAAGTGGTTGAAAGTGAAGATTACATCAGGTAGGTATGAGAGAGAGCGAGAGAGTGAGAGAGTGAGAGAGAGAGAGAGCAAGAGCGAGAGAGAAACCAATGCTCTGCAACAACATATAAGTACAGAAAGAGCATGTCAGCTTACTGATAGATGGTCAATCTTGTAAGTAAACTTAGTCTTACTTGCCATGAAGCACTCAGGGAAATATCAGTAGAGTTCTATTTTCCTTACTTAGAATTCTGACAAGAATACAGTCAATAGAACATTCCAAATAGATATTCTTTACCAGGTCTATGAGAAAAGGACTTATTAACCATGCAATAACCATGAAAACATGCATAGATCACATTAGTAAAATGTCATAGGTGGTTTGGGGTGATAATGGGACAGAGAATGGGTTAAAACAGGAGTCTAGTTGAGGTTAGGATTGAACAGATACAATAAATAGGCCGAACTAGAAAGGAGAACAAGTACCAAAGGTTAGGTGGGACTGGGAAAAGCAGACAGGAAGCAGAGCCCTGGGTACCCAGGTCTAAAGGTTTGGGAGGAAAAGGAAGTAAGTTGGCCAAAAATAAAAATCCACAAAGCAAACCAGAACATTGATGCTATTGTAAACAGCTTGGGCCTGTGCCAAAGTATAGGTTCATAGTTCTACTGAGCATGGGCAGAGGTACTGAGCCCATTAACAATCTAACATATTCTTTCCTTGATTGAGGTAAGGCTTGTGAAGGTTTACTTCATAGGAAGTTGTGATTATATGGTAAAGATGACTCCTGTTTCATACTTCCTCATCAGCTAAAAATACAGGAGGGCTTGGGACCCAGGACAGATGACCTCCGATTGAATAAGATTTATGATGTTTTGTTACATATAAATAAGTATATACACATTAAATTAAATTATTCATGCAAAATTCTGAAAACCAAAATCTCAGTATATTTAAAAGTAAATATTTTTTAAATGAATTGCATTTTTTCAGGAGTGAAAAGAGATCTTGGTACAGTAAAAATAACTATTTTGCTAAACAATATTCTTTGATTGAATTCTGAATAAAGAAAATTCCACAATCAGAACTGAACTCTGCTCCTTTGAATTAAATCAAGCAAAGACTTGGCTCAGAAAGGATCTGTGGAAGTAGTTGTAAGAAGAGTGCACATATGTAAATTTGTAGTGCTTATTTGTGTTTTATGTGCAATATATATGTATATGTAGAATATCGTGACTATGCCATCCAAGCATTGAAAGAGATCTGTGTAGTTTATATCACTTAACAGCTCAGATCCTTGTGAGTCTGTGGAACCACCCTAAGTTCTGACCCTTTTCATGACCTTTTTGGCCATGAAAAGTCAGTTACTCCTTCCTTAGTTCTGTACAAACTTTTAAAAAGGTTTATTTGATCTCAAACATAAAATTATAATAATCACTCTCATTACAAAGGAGGTTAGTAGATTTCATTTCAAGGTTAGCAAACTTATTATATGGAAGGACATGTACATTATTATTTGATGCTACAATGGAACTTTAAACTTGATTCCATACAAGTGCATACAAAAACCTATCCACAGTCACTGGTAACATATGGTTCTTTATCTAAATTCAGGTGCTGAACTAGGGGCAGTGAAGACCTGTGAAATGTGTAAGCAGGGACTGATAGTTGACCTGGATGATTTTAATGTGAATGACTACTACAGAAAACATCAACAGTCTCGGGTAAGATGTGCTCACTGGTCACTGTCATTCTGTTGTGGTCCTGTGGGTTTGTGATGTCATTATGAGTAAATGACATATCGCCACACACTGAAATCAATTGAACTTCAAGGCTGATAATCTGCTGACTTCCCTGAATTTCAAGAAACTCCAAAAACTTCTTTATGTTTGGAGTTTGAGAATTTTAGTTCATCTTACAACTTTGTACCTTGAAACAAACAAAGACCTGTGATTTAGCCTGGAGATAGGGAGCTAGCTTTTCTCTCCTCTCTGTAAGTTAAAATGTTATAAAGAGAAAGAAGCAATGCTTGCTTGACATATAGAGATTCCAAAAGGATTAGCTGGATTGTAGAATGCAACCCAAACTTCTTATAGAAAAATTTTATAAGATAATCAGTTGGCCGATCGATGAACACTCATTAACCATATGCTAGACACTGTGCTAGTGACAATAGAACCAAAAGAGATCAGGCTCTAAAAGTAGATAATTCTTGTTTTGGAAATGAATGAATTCTTTGGGCAATAAGGAACCATTGACTAAATTTACAATTCTGGAGTACTTTAATGGCAATTCTGAAGGTTAATTCATCTTCATTATGTGAATGACTTACTCCCAACTTATAGTCAACTCACTAAACTATGAGGCATCTAGCAAGTCAATGAACTCAATGAACATGAACAATCACCAATGTCATCATCATTTAACAGTAACTTCTCTCACAAAATAATTATGAATAATAGAACTACAATTTCAGTATTAATTTGAATTTAGCTTGAATCTAGCTTACAGAGCAATCATTTCAAATTGTGTATCAGTGACTTCCAATGAAAACTTTCTTTTTTTCAAAAGCAAGAGTCAGAATGATGGGTAACTTGGGGAGTTCATTTTTTTTAATCCTCGGGTTTGTAAGTAAATATTATTAATAGTCTTCCAAATAATTACTATGACTGAAGTTCATGAAATGTATTAAAATTTACAAAGCACTTTGTCATTTGATCCTTACAGGTCTGTGAAGTAATTACTATAAGCATTATTATCATACTTATTTTCTAGCTGAGGAGACTGACACTTAAAAATATTAAATGACTTGCTAATGACCACATAATCAATAAATGTCAGAGGTGGGTTTTTAAATCCAAGTCTTCCTGATTGATAACATTTTCTCTACTTTGCCATGTCCATTGGGACTACCTGTTCTAAACAGACTTGGAAAGTTACCATAGGGCCAGAGCATTAAACATTTCAATTAAAAATTTAAATCTATTGAAATTCTTCAGTGACTCAACTTCTCTCATGAACCTTTGATTATTATTATGAAGTAAGACAAAAACAGGTAAGATTTATCTGACATGGATGCTGTCTAGATTAGGAGTTCAAATGTAAGAATTCTCTATGGAGAATAGTAAGGTCTTTCAGATGCTACAAATGGCATTTGATCTTTTTGCATTAAACCCTATACCACTACAGCGCCTCCTAAACAAAATCCATAATTATTCAAACAAAATTTAATCAGACTCACTATTCTAGAGAGGCAGTTGAGTGGTACAGTAGATAGTGATAGGTCTGAAGTCAGAAAGACTTATCTTTGTGAATTCAAATCTGACCTCAGACACTGACTAGCTGTGTGACCTAGGAAAGTCACTTAACCCTGTTTAACTAATGAAATGAAATAGCCAATTAGTTTCCAGGTTTTGCAGTTTTTACTAGTACATCCTCTCTCACCTGCTACCCCTTCACATAATCACCTCCACTCATATCCTCATCACTTCCTACCCAGATGGGCAGCCTCCTACTTGGTCTCCTGCCTCAAATCTTTCCCCACTACAGAGGATCTTCCCTGTAATTGCCCAAGTAATTTGCCTTAATTACAAATCTATGTCATATCCCTACTTAATAAACTCCAGCGATTCCCCATTGCCTTCATGATAAAATATAAAATTCTTCTGTTTGTCATTTAAAGTTCTTTAAGCCTGACCCCAACCTATTTTCCATTATTATGCATCGTTCTCTTTCCAGTACTCTCTGGTTAGAGCATATTGTCCCCTCAATTCCTCATACACAGCTTCCCTTCTCCCATCTCCATGCCTTTGCATTGCCTCTTTTCCATGTCTATAATGCAGTCTCCTCGTGGAGCCTCTGATTCCCTTCCCAATAGAGTCACATAACATTTTATTTATTTATTTATTTATTAGTTTAAAACTTAAATACAAAATGTCTACAAAATAGAAAAAGAAGAAAAGAAAAACATTACCATGTTCACAGCAGAACATAAAGATTTAAAATATGAAACAATTTCCATTTCAAGAAAGCCCATATAATAAATAATATGCATTGTTCAGAACTATCCATCTTCTTTTTGCTTCCTTATAGGTTTTCTTTTGTTCTCTGCTATGTACTTTTTTTTCTCTTTATTCTTTTTTCCCCCTCTTTCTTCCTTCCCAGCTCCTCCAGGAAAGCTACAGTTAAGCACAGGCATATTTATATATACATACACATCCATATACATATATATATATACACACACATATTTATATACATATATATATACATATATCTATAGTCGTATACATATACACACATATATTCATATACATAATAGGCCATATTTAGCTTGTTTGTCCTTTCTCTGAAGGTGGATAACATCTTTCTTCATATTTCTTAACTTTACCAACTTATTTCGTACACCTCAGCAATATTCCAACCTTATTCTACATAATTATTTTAAATACTCTAAAACAATATTGATATGACTGACATACAGCATAGACACCATTTTCTATAAGAAGCCTTTTTGTTATCCCCACCTGGTGTTTTCTCTCTCTAATGTTGACAAATCAGTTCAGTACCCTGCGTATTCCTGACTTAATAAAGGCATTTTTATATTTGTGTATATAAGCCGAGAATTGGACTGTGATATGCAGTTCATTGATCAGCAAGCATTTATTACACTTTTATTGTGTGCCAGGCATCATCCTAAGTTCCTGGAATGCAAAGAATTCCCACATTCAAGGAATTTACTTTCTAATGGGGAGACAATGTATATAAACCATGATACACGAGATAACTACAGAGCATATGGAAGGTGACCTTAGAGAAGATGTCACTTAGCTGAATTGGTTTACACTTGAACTTTTAAAGAAGTCTCATAGCTATGTTCTCCAACCAAGTGGAGTAAAACTGGTCAATTTTTTGTCTTAAAACATGGTTGAGGAGACCCAACTTAAAAATAGAGATGGCATAGAGTTAAAAAAAATTTAATAGGGGTAATAACAATGCTGGGAGAGGAAAGCAGGAGAGTTGGAAAGTTAGGAGCTTATTTGAAGGCATGAGTTTTGGAACCCAGGGCTGGAAAGATTTTAGGAGCAGGTACTGCAAGATGAGCACTATTGAGGCACTATTCTGCCTAGGGACTATTATTTCCTTTACAGGCCTTTGCAATGATGTCAGTCTCTTCAGAGCAAGGATTATTAAGATTATTAATTAGGAGCCTATGGATATGTCTATGAACTTAGAAGGAAAAATGTATATCTTCCTTTTCATCAGCCTCTAATTGAAAATTTACATTTCCTATTTTTATAAATAGAATGCACAAACCACAGTAGTATCAGGCTCCACCAGATTGCCAAAAGAATGACATAAAGAAGTTTAAGTATCTTTTCAACAACAATCTTTTTTAAGAACAACCACAAAAAGTAAATTTAGGGTCCTGATTCCACTTTTTGTCCTTTTTTAAGCAAAAAACCAATTATCTTTGATTTAACATCATTTTTCACAATGTATAAATAATTCTCAGCTATGTTCAGGTCAAGGATCTCTTAAAGAATTGAGAGAATAAAGGCATTGCTGCTCCATGGAAGGATAAAAGTAGTAATAATATTCAAAACTAGGATAAAAAAAACTAGGCTCACCCTCACCAAAGCCTACCCTCTGCTCTCACAATTGGACCAAACTTTTTCCTCATTCAGCATCTTCATACAATCAACCTATCAGCTATATTTGTATTCAAATAATACAATCAGCTTGCTAGGGGAGTTAAGGTACTAGGTATAATAATGTTGTCCTATTACGGCACAGATCTCTCTCCTCACCTAGAACAAAATCTATCTAATCTCTGTGACAGTCATAGGTATGAAACAAGGAGAACTGCCCTATCCCTTTTCAAGATCCCTGTCCATCATTTAGTCAAATATAGGTGTCTGACAATTTGATGAGTGAAAGTGACAAATAGGTTCTGGGTTCTATGTTCCAAAGTTCTCTGTGGCTAGAAAGCAATCTTGGATATCCTTGGGAATCCTCCTTGTTTTAGAATGACTGTTTCTTTTCACTAGCAAGTGATCCACTTACCTCTGAACTTGTATACTCAACAGTTAAAAAGACCCAGACAGAGGGCTAAGGGCTCCTTAGAAATAGGACAACATTGAAGGGGCAGATTCCCATGGGAAGGCTATAACACTGCAGCTTTACTAGAGGAGAATCTGTCACAGGCCCTTCATATAATAGGGTATTAGGGAAATCTTATGCTAACAGACTTTTACCTGGATCCAGCCTCTAAGGTGAATGGGATGATTGAGTTCCTTTGGTTCTCTGTACCTGAAATCTTGTACCTGAAATATGGAAGACTGTCATTTCATTAGTGTCTTGCAATAATTCAAGCAATGTCATCAGCAACTAGTAAGGTCAGAAAGAGAATTGCCTATAACATTTTACATGGAATAAACCCAGTTTTAATTTGGATAGTAAACATTATTACTTGTGAGGACTATGAATAAAACATCCATTTAAATCCATTTTCAGCATACATTTTTAACTATCTTATTAAATTTCTCTTTTGTCCTATTGTTCCTAGAGGCTCAGGGTGATAGGGTCAATAAAAATATTGGATTTGCATTGTCTTTCTGATTTCTTTTACAATATATCCTGTAAAATGGGTACTTTTGTCACTGCTTATAGAGAAAAGGATAATAAATCTAGAAATTCATTCTCTAAGAATGTTACTGTCTATTAACAGAAACCTGCTTTTCACACAGGATGAGACTCCACACATCCAGCATACATATGTAACCACATTACTCTGTAATAATGTTTAGGCACTTAAATGAATTTATATATTTATAAAAAGTCTTCACTACAATTAAAACTGAGCTGTTGTCATTTCCTACAATGTGCGCTTGACAGATCAGGGCAGCTTATGCACTACTCTTTAGCCATTAGGGAAAAGATGGAGTAAGCCAATTTTTCTTCTTCTCCTAATAATCTACCTTATCTTTTTGTGTGCCTTGTCTTGGTAGATGTGAGCAACATAAAATTGTAATACCTCAGACACAACTTATGTATAAGAGATGCTCAGTACAAAAAGGGTATTACAAATTCCAAATAATTTTCTCAATTTCTAGGGCTTAATCTTGAAGGATAGCAACAACCTCAAGATTGCTGGAGGTAATATTGATCCTAGGATAGAAGGAATACAAAGAAAGGTGTGGCCAAAAAAAAGGTGTGACATAGTCCTCATCTTAATGAATGAACTTGTCTCATGAGGCAAATTACAGTAAGTTTGGCAAAGACCATATCTAGTATATTTAGAGGAAAAGTTATTCCAGCCCTGTACTCAAATCAATTCGGAGATGCATAGTAGTGTTAGTAAATTTACCATACTTCACTAGTCAAAGAATTTTATTCTAAGAAGGGAAAAAGGACATTGTTGTTCTTGCAGGCTATAACTGCCCCTTCTATGAAATCTGGAGCCAAAAATCTCTATCTTAAGCATTTAAAGACGAGCTTTCCTTAACCATGATCCTGAATAAAGGCCACAAATCTTTCTGGAATAACTGATTAATCCATCCTAATTTCACTTTATTCAAAGGCTTTAATCTTGGAGATTGTGGTCTGGCAGGTGGGAAATCTTCCCTTCATAACACTATCCACTTTCAACTCAGGGAGGTAGTTCCTAGCATTCACTAACTCTACCCTTGCTGTAAGGAATTGATGATTTGTTAACACAAATACTTTTAGCAGGATCAAAGAAAGATAATTAGTAAGTGTAGTTGGTTCTAGTGTCTACAATTAAAGCAGTATACAATTATCTTTACAGTTGACATATTGGGATTTGTTTACAGTTATAGCCTGCATGATATATGATGAACATTAGGGTTTAGGTTTCCAAGGTAAAATCTTCAATTCATTATTTAAGTAGTATAGTAACTTTGATAATCTTCTGGTAATCTTCTGAATTTTCCCAGTTCTTATCAAACATACTATCTTGGTGTTCTTAAAGCACTACCTGCTAATGGTATCAAATAGGCTACTTAATAAAAAAATTATCTATATATGTATCATCTTATATGATGAAAAGGGAAGGACCAAGAGAGGGACAGGATTCAAATATATTTAAATTTTTATAAATACGCTTAAATGAACTATAAATATAATTGCAAACTACTTTAATTGTAACTGAACCTTTAAGTTTTTTCAAAATTCTTGTGCTTTTCCCCCCAAAACCAAATTAATTCTTACTATGCAAGAGTACATAACAGGCAGAATGAGTAGGCAGATAGACTTGGGTTCAAGGCCTGCCTCTGATATTAACTGGCTACATGATTTTGAATAATTCTCTAAAACTAGATTGTTGTAGCCATCCTGGCTTGGTGGACAATTTCTTCATCTGAGAGTTTCTTATATTAGTGAAACCACAGATCCAATTACTATCCTGTGGGTGAAACCACAGATCTAATTACTATCCTGTGCCTAATCATAATAGTATTTTCATTTTAAATATTTGGATTATCAATAGGCATCATAGCACAATTTCTCTCAGACAAATGTTTTGACATGATAAAACAGGATGTGAATTTTTATGTGCATTAGATTCCAAGTATTATTCCAAAGGGTTAATTGCAGTTTTGGAATACTTCTCACAATTACTCAGATTCTTATAATTACTCAAAACTTAAATATATAGCATTAACATAAAATAATCTAACATAACTAACATAAAAAATAATCTAACATAATTTAACACAACTAACACAAAACAACAGAATTTATTGCCATCAATCATACACTCTTAATTCATCTTAAATCATTAACTTGGGAAAAAACTCAACATCTCCATGCATACATCTCCCATTGTTGACATTCCATTTTACTTAGTTGCAAAATACCAAATGTATACCTTAAATTCCTCAGTTCTAAAGTTTCCTTATGATTTAAGCTTAGGTGAAGTTAGACTTAATTTGAAAATTATTTAAGGACTTTTCCCCCCAACTCTCTAGAGATGAATTATCTTTTTTGAAAAGTGAATTTGATAAACATTAATCAATATGAACATTAATATCTATACAAGGAAGAGAAATATGAGGAGTGCATATGACTCTATGGATCTCATTATTATATAAGCTTGGCTTTTTCCAAATAGATAGTAGTGGGGGCAGCTAGGTGGCGCCGTGGATAGAGCACCAGCCTTGAATTCAGGAGGGCCTGAGTTCAAATCTGGTCTCACACTTAACACTTCCTAGCTGTGTGACCCTGGGCAAGTCACTTAACCCCAGTCACAGGAATAAAAAAAATTAGAGTTCAAATAGATAGTAGTACTAATCCTTTTTTTTTTTTTTTTTTTTTTTTTTTTTAACATATCTACCCTTATGAGTTTCCTTCTATTCTCTTTTGCCCATCAGTATTGTGGTACTAATCATTGGTTAGTTGATAGTGAGGATATGGTAACTGAAGATATCTGAAGACATCAATAGATGGGAGCTTATGAGCAATAACATAGAAACCCTCTGGAATCTGAGGTTGGGAAGGAGAACAGTATTCTGACTTTTGGAACCTGTCAAGCCAGTGGAGTTAGAGGTTGAAAGAATGAGTCCTCTTGCCTATTTATGTAATGAAAATTGATTTTTCTCTGTCCAAAGTTGTAAAAGATGTCTCCTTCCTTTCTCCTTTATTTTGATCATTTCTATTTGTTTATATAATAGTTATATTTATATATCCATTTTGAACTTATTGTGGTAAATGTTATGAGATGTTACTCTAAACCTAATTTCTCACAGACCAATTTCCAATTTTCACAGAAGTTTTGGCCCACTAATGAGTCATAACCCCAATATTTGGACTCTTTGGGTTTATCAAACATTCTGCTGATATATTCAATTGCTTTTGGGTACCTAATCTTTTCTATTAATCAACTTTTCTGTTTTTAAATCACTAAATAGTTTTAATGGTTACTACTTTGTAATATAGTTTGAGATCTGGTATTATAAAGGCCCAGCCTTCCCTCTTTAAAAAAAAAAAAAATTTCATTATTTTCCTTGAAATTCTTGACCTTTTGTTCTAATCTTTTAGTAATTTAAGTGGTATAGTACTGAATTTGTTTAATTTACTTATGCCATTTTTATTACCATAGTACAACCATTTCTGTTAAAGGATTTTATTGTTATATTCATATGATTCCTTTGTCTGTCTTGTCAGCAAGGTTTCATTTACACATGCTGTAATTGTTCTTAATGGAATTAGTTTTCTGTTGCTTCCTGCTGCATTTTGTTGGTAATATGACAAAAGACTCATGATTCCATTGGTTTATTTTATACTTCACTATTTTATTAATGTGATTGTTTCAGTTATTTTTAGATGAATAGTGTTTAGTAAATTAAAAAACCATCATATCATTGGCAAAAGTTATTCATTTTGTTTCCTCTGCTTATCTCTTAATTTCTTCTAATGATCTTATTGTTGTAGCTAGCATTTCTAGGACCAGATCAAAAAAAATGGTAAAAATGGACATCCTTGACTCTAAAAATAAAAAAGCTCTACCATGTGTCAGACACAAATAATTCATATAAATATTTGAAAAGGAGCTGTGTCTAAATTTTCACATCTCACATTTCTTTTGAGCTACTGGAATTCTGCTTTGCTTTATACAGTGCTTTCTTTGATGCAGACATATCATATTGGGTGATCCTGTGCCAGTGTCTCCCATGTCTCATAGTTAATTCCAGAGTTCTTCAGAGAGACTTCTTGTATCATTTCTTCTGACTATTGCATGAGTAAACTTGCCTTATTCACATAAGTTCTCTGTAAAATAGTCTTTTAGGCAAACATATTTTTGGTATTTGAACAAAGTGGCCAGCCCATTGGAATTGAGCTCTCTGCAATGGGAAGAAATGCTTGGCAGTTCAACATCCAAAAGAACCTCGGTATCTAGTACCTTAACCTCTTAAATGATCTTCAGAATCTTCCAGACAATTCAAATGTAATCGATTCAATTTCCTACTTCCAGATCCTAACTAAATAGTAATGATCCCATTAGTCTCAAATATCCTGAAAGCCTCCCCTCCCTCAGCATTTGCCATGCACCTGGCATTATTCTGACTTGTCTCTTGCTATGGCTCTGAGATGGGTGTTCCCCACCCTTTTTCTCTGTGTAGTAATCTATTTGAGGTTGACTTTGTTCCTTGTTCCTCCTAGGAGGACAAGCCAGGACCTAGATCCTTCTGGCTTCAGGCCCCAGTTATGGAAACTCACTCTAGTTTCCACCTTCCCTTTGATGCATCTCTGCTAAGATTGCCTTCAGGATCTTGATCTCTGTGAGATCAAGCTGATAACAAATCCCCAGTGGTAATTCAGAGTACCCACAGGTGTTCTGGACTGGAGCTAAATCAAAGACCCACATGGTACATTCAACAATTAACAAAAATTTACTTAAGTGACTTTAGGATTGTTTTATTCAAGTCAAATTTACAAGAAGCCTGATATAGGCAGCCCTAAAAAAGAAAAAAAAACCTACAAAAGCATGACAAAAGCAGGGGGGAAAAACCAATATGACAGTTCCCTAAAGGAATTCCTGAATTAGGGAGAAACCTAGTAAAGACCAAGTCTCAGGCCTAAATGATCAGGTTCATGAGGTAGACAATAGTCATTTTTTTAATTAATTTTTTCTCAATTGAATGTAATCAAAAAATTTCAACATTTATTCTTTAAAATTCTGAATTCCAAATTCTCTCCTACCCTCACTCTCCTCCCTACCTCAGAACCCAACTTGATATGTAGTCTATACATATTTAGTTATACAAAATGCTTTTGTAATAACCATTAAATTGCAAAAGAAAGCATAAACCTAAAAAGACAAAAACAACAAAAGAAAATTTAAAGAGTATATTTCAATTTTCATTCAAACTCTTATCATTTCTTTCTCTGAAGGTAAACAGCATTTTTCATTGTGAGACTTTGGGAATAGCCAAGTTATTCACAGTTGATCATTGTATAATTTTGCTCTTGTTCTCCTGGTTCTGTTCATTTCACTTTGCAGCATGTTCATTTAAGTCTCCCCAGATTTTCCTGAAAATGAGATTCCTGCTCACCATTTCTTAAAGCACAATATGGTATTCTATCACAACCATACATCACAACTTGTTCAGTCATTTCCCAATTGATGGTTATCCTCTCAATTTCCAATTCTTTGCTACCACAAAAAAGAGCTTCTATAAATATCTTTGACATATAGGTTCGTTTTCCTTTTCCTTTGATCTCCTTGGGGTACTAGTAGTGCTACTGCTGAGCCAAAGGGTATACACAGTTTTATAATCCTGTGGACATAGTTCCAAATTGCTCTCCAGAATGATTGGATCAGTTTACAACTTCATCAGTAGTGCATTAGTGTTTGTATATACCCTCCAACATTGTCATTTTTCTTTTCCATTCATATTAGCCAATTTGATAGGCATGAGATAGTATCATCATAATTGTTTGAATTTGCATTTCTCTAAACAATGGTGAGTTAGAACATTTTTTTTTCCTTGTGAGTATAGAGAGCTTTGATTTTTTTATTCTCAAAACTTCCTGTTCTTATCCTTTGACCATTTATCAATTGAGGAATGACTTATATTCTTCAAATTTGACTCTGTTCTCTATATTTTTGGAAAACGAAGCCTTTATCAGGGAGACTGCTGTAAAAATTTTTTCCCTGACTTCTGCTTCTCCATCTAATCTTGACTCAATTGATTTTATTTGTGCAAAACCTTTTTTAATTTTATATGATCAAAATTATTCATTTTATATCCAATAATGCTTTCAATATTTTGTTTGATCATACATTTTCCTCTTATTCACAGATCTGACTGATAAACTATTCCATAAACTCCCCTAATTTGCTAATGATAGGTGATACTTAATTTAAAAGGGTTTGATGGATCTCTGACTATAAAAAACAGTGACCATAAGCAGGAGCACCCTCAAGAACATCAGGGCTATAGCAAAGTTGATAGTACTTTTTGCAAAGTCACATTTATCACATAGGAAAAATTGCCTTATACTGCCACCTGCTTAGTACTCTCTGGATAGTGACCTCCCTTTCCTTGGATCCCCTATGAAAGATGAGATACAAAATCTTTCCCCAAGAGAAGCTTCTGAAAGACTGCCCTGTTTCTTCTTCAGGGACTGATTAGTTGTTTTACCTCTCTTTTATTGCTGGAAAGCAAGTACTTCCTAATATCTCCATCCCTTCTTTTCTCAGAAAAAAGAATATAACTGACTACCTTTTTTTCATTTTTATTTTTTTAACTTTTAAAAAATTGAGTTTCAAATTCTCTTCCTCCCTCCCTTCTCTGCCCACCCGTTGAGAAGGTAAGCAATATGATACTCTTTTTAAATAAGAAGTTATGCAAAACAAAATATGACTCCTTTAAAGTTAGGTGTGGCCTTCCTTCCATAGACTTCCCCACCAAGGTAAATAGATGATGATACCGTTAGCAGTACAAAGGTGTCTATCTAATCTTAGTGTGGGCAGAGCTAAGGAAATCCCCTAGAAGAAACTAGAGGAGGCTTAAATGATGAGGGACCACAGGTGATGGACCTAAACCTTTTAAGTATTTTCAAGTTACACTTCTTTAAGAACAGAGAGGATCATCTTCTATTGCTGAATGATCATAACCATTTAATTCCAAGAGTTGCAGGGAAAAAAGATCACCTCAAAGGGAACTACCCCCATTTTCTAAAGGCTTCCACAAAAGTACCATCAAAAGCATGAAGGAGAGATTGGGGTGGTTCTAGTATCTGGCTTTGTATTTTAAAGTGATTTGATTTCTCTTCTGATCTGCTGTTTTATAAGCAGAGAAGAGCTAACAGCCTGTGCCAGATTCTTCTATCTCAGTGGCTTCCCTGATCCCAGAGCCCTCCCCAGCGCGATCGGCGCAGTGTGCTAGCACCCAACCGTCTGTGCTGGCCTCTTTTTTTTTTTTTTCCTCCCCTGGGAACCGACCTTTTCTGTTGAAACTCCAGATCCTCTTCAGCTGCCAATGTGTGTGACAATGAATTCCTGCACTGCCAAAATGGAGGGACGTGTCACAACAACGTGAAGTGTCAGTGTCCAGCTGGCTACACTGGCATCCTGTGCGAGAAGCTATGGTATGAGGAGGCTGGAAGTTGCAGCTCAGACTCTGCCCATGGGGCAAGGACACAGGGCTCTCTTACTCTGCTGGTGGCTCTGCTAGAAATAACTGGCCCACACCTCTTTTAGGCTCAAGTATACTCTATAGCCTCAAGTTCAGCCAACTGATGAGACTATACCATGGGGAAGCTAAACTAATCCAAGCTTTTGCTACTAACATAGAAAAATACACACACACACACACACACATGTTGAAAAACAAAAACAACTAATGCGGCCTAACTGAACTAAGCCATATTAATCAATTGTGGACAGCAATTCCGAGTCAAGGCTGTTAATTTCTGACTCCAGACAAGTTGGCAGCTGCTGATATTATTACTACAAATCATAATGCCAGCTGCAGAACTTACTGTGGATTGAAGGGGCTGTAAAAGCCCTCCCCACTCTCACCCCAAAACAGGGAAAAATTTAAAAAAAAAACCAACCTAGAAACACAAACATTTATGCCTCTAATCTTGTGCGCTCTCTTGTACCTCTCTGCCCAGTGTGTGGACCAACCAAATAGAAGCATTCTTTGCTGTCAGTGCATTTTGGGTATAAGGAAATCTGGTCAAAGCTGCCATATTGGTCTGCTTCAGTCCCTGAATCCCTCCAATCTGTGCTATAGTGACCGTTGCTCTGTAAGTAACCCTTGTTGGTTGAAAGATTTCTTTGTCTGATGTTAGTGATGCACATGTGTTACAGCCCCTTCCAAAAATATCTCAAAACAGTCATATCCTTGTGTATCTTAGCAGCACTACATCACTCCAGTGCTGATATACACCTACCATACAAGAGTGGCTTATCTTAGCAGCACTACATCACTCCAGTGCTGATATACACCTACCATACAAGAGTGGCTTATCTTAGCAGCACTACATCACTCCAGTGCTGATATACACCTACCATACAAGAGTGGCTTATAAGGGAAAAGAAAAAAGAAAAAATAAGAAGTGTATCTATCCTTTTATATTCAAATGGTTATTTTTCTTGAAATAATGTACAATGTAGATTTTTTGTATTATTGCCAATTTGTGTTATAAGACAATCTGTTAATGTATTTGATTCTAATCAGATAAGAAGATGGTTACCAAAAAAAAAAAAAAAAAGCATGAAGGATAATTCAGGCTCCCCTTCCTCTGCACTGCCAATCCCCAAATGTTTATGTCCCAATTCTTCTTGTTCACCAATTATTCTGGGCCAGTCACCTGGCAGTGTAGGTTCCATAGTGGAACAAAATGAGACAGTCATAAATCATTAAACAGTTAATAAGAAGAAATTTGCTTGGCCATAGTAGAAAAAAGTAATCAGCCGAGAGAGAGAGAGACAGAGAGAGAGAGAGAGAGACAGAGACAGAGAGACAGAGAGAGAGAGAGAGAGAGACAGAGACAGAGACAGAGAAAGACAGAGAGAGAGACAGACAGACAAACAGACACAAGAAGATGCTTTGCTTTGCCTGTTGTGATCTACCAGCCAAGACTTATAGCTTGCAAATTCTTTCAGTTCACACTAACTTTATTTTAAGTTACTATATTTCTCATTGTATGCCTATCATACTTTGTTTTAACACACTTTTAAATTTTTTAACATTAAAGTTTTCTGATCCCAATTTCATTGTATTTCTAATTCTAGTTTTCCTTTCCTCAGTGTTTCTGTCTGCTCAATTTAATGTATTCTTTGTATATTGGCTTTAATAGGTTTTTATTTTAATTTTTCCCCTTATCTAATTTCTTAGATGCTTAGGTCGGTACAATGAGAGCTATGTAAAAATTTCTTTGAATTCAACAAAATTATTTATTCTGGCTGGCTCCAGGAGGCACTTGAAACTTTTTCCATTAAAAATTAAACAATGATTTTCAAAAAATATTTCCTCTTCCATTAACAATAACTAGTAAAGGTTTTTTATTGATATCAGGTTAATTTTTAATATACTTTTATGTATTTTGTTAACTATTTCCCAATTACATGGAAAATATTTTAACATGACTTTTTAAAATTTAGGATTCCAAATTCCTTCCCTTTCTTCCACCTCTTCTCCCTCCTTGAGAAAGTAAGCAATTTTATATTAATTATACATGTGAAGTTATGCAAAACTAATTTCGATATAAGTCACATTGTGACATCACAAAAAATTCTCCTCTCTCTCTCTCTCTCTCTCTCTCTCTCTCTCTCTCTCTCTCTCTCTCTCTCTCTCTCACACACACACACACACACACACACACACACACACACACACACACACACCAAGAAAAATTTAAAAAGTTTTAAAAGCATTCTCTAATCTACATTCAGAGTTCATCAGGTCTCCCTCTAGAAGTGGATAGCATTTTTCATTATGGTTTCTTTGGCATTGTCTTGATATCAGAATAGCCACGTCTTTCACAATTGATCATCATTACAATATTGCTGTTACTTTATCCTCTGTTCTCCTGATTCAGCTCACTTTACTTTGCATGGGTTTGTTTAAATTTTTCTGAAAGCACCTTGATTGTTAGTTTCCTATAACAAACAAGTATTCCATCATAATCATATACTACAACTTGTTCAGCCATTCTCCAATTGATGGGTATCCCCTCTATTCCCAGTTAACAAAAAGAGCTACTATAAATATTTTTGTACATATATGTCCCTTTTCTTTTGATTTCTTTGGGATACAGATTTAATAGTAATATTACTGCAGAGTTTTCTAATTTGGGGATTATGATTCCAAATTATTCTCCAGAATGGTTAGATCAGTTTACAATTCTATTAAGAGTACATTAGTGTCCCAATTTTTCCATATTCCCTCTAGCAGTTACAATTTTCCTTTTTCTACTATGTTAACCAATTTGATAAATGTGGTACCTCAGAGATGTTTTAATTTACATTTCTCATATCAATAGTAATCACCTGGATCAATTTAATAATAAATGAAATCTGTACCAGAGTTCAGGGAATTCTTGTAATTCAACAATATAAGAAAATAAAAAGGGATAAATAATGATGCTTGTAAATAGTTTCTTAATTTTTACTTTTAATGATCTGTAGTAAATTCAGAGATATTTCACTAAGAAATTCAAAATAAACTCAGTTTTGTTAAGAGCTTATCTGACCTCTCTCTTTTGCCTGATTAAACAAATGAGGGGAAAACAAGATTTCTGCTCTAATTGGTAAAGTTCCCATTTTCTTCTTAAGCTGACTATTAATTTTCATCACTTCTCAATTAAGGATTAATCATATATACTTGAGATAGAAAGCAAACTCCCATTAGCATTTTATAAAAGTCAGATTTTTCTGGAATATCTTCAAATTTTAGATTTGTGAGGCTCCCAGAATTATTTGGATTCAGCTATTTTTTCTTTGTCACAAGGTTTAACTTTCAAATTTTTAACTTTCCCCTCCATTTTCCAATAGCTAACTTGAAGAAACTCCTCCTTAAAGCCATCTGGAGGACAAAGTTAACTTAATAGCTATTTGACTGCTAGGGACAGCTTCTGGTTGTGAATCATTTTAAATATAATTTCTGCTTTAAAACTAGGCGAGCTAATAAAAATATCTGGAATTTAATTCAGATAAAGGCAACACTGAGTTGTACTGTACTTCCATCATACAAAACACACACACACACACACGCACACACACATATCACATCACATACAACTTTTAAGGATTTACTATGTACCAAGCACTGTGATAAGTACTGAGAATAAAAATATACAAGTGTCAATAGTTCTTGCTTTCAATGACACTATTCTAATAGGGAAAACAAAACATCTTATGTGTATCTTTGTCAAAAACTATCAAGAGAATTGTCCAGGGAAGGACACTTTTTTTGGTCTATGATAACAAGTAGGTCCATGAAAAGGAAATTGATGTGTCCTTTTTAGAAATAATGACAGAGTTGATTAGATCATGATTCATGGTTCTACAATGACAGGCAAGTTGGAGAGATAGATAGAATAATTCCTGGATTGCCAACTTTGGTGTCTGGAAAAATAAGAGGGCCTTTAGCAGAAATAAGAAAGTCAGTAAGAGACAGATAAATTTAAGATGATCCTAAATGATAATGGATTTTGTCTTGGATAGGTTGAAGTTGAGATGCCCATAGGACATCAAGATAGAGATGTTAGGCAAGCATTTGAAGAATGAGATTGTGTGGTAAGAAAAATGAGGGCTGGAGTCATTTACATAAAGATTATAGTTGAATTCACAGGAACTGATGAGATTGACAAAAGAGAAAGGAGAGCCAATGCAAAACTCTGTGGCATATCCAAGCACAATGAAGTCGATGATGATCCTGTAAAGGAAATAGAGAAGGCTTGGTTCAACACGTAGGAAGAGTATCTAGAATATCCAGAAAGAAGGGGTAGTCAACAATGTCAATTTAGACAGAAATCAAGAAGGATGAGAACTGAGTTCAAGAAGTTTAAAGCCAATGGATTCAGCAATAAAAGATATGATTGGTGACCTTGGAGAAAGCAGTTTTAGTCAAATAGCAGGGCAGAAGCCATATTGTGAGATACTAAGAAGTGAGTGGGAGGTGAGAAATTCAAGGCAATAAATATAGAAACATTTTTCTAGGAGTTTGGATATGAAAGGGAAGAAAGATATCTTGAGACGGCAGGTCAAATGAGGTTGGTTTTTTTTTAAGGATAGGAAGATAGTAAGGAAGGAGTAATGAATAAAAAGAAGCTGAAAATTAGGAATGGAGGGGATTCAAAAGGAAATCAACTAAGAGACAAAAAGGGATTAGACTATGGACACAAATAGAGTTGACTTTGGCAAGGAGAAAAGACACCTCATACTCTGAAATTGGAGTAGAAGAGGAGAGACTGGGGCATGATACTGAAGTGATTTGAAGTGGGGAACAGAAGGGGGTGACCTCAATTTTTAAAATGTCTTTCCTTGCCCAAAGTCACATGGCTTCATAATAACAGAGCTGGCTCCAATTCTTCTGGCTCTTAAACCTGGATTCATTTTACTTTAGATTATGTCTCATTTTAGAATTTTTGCAATATATGTTCTTGTGTCTCCTACCCACTGTGATGGAACATTTGCTAACCACAGTTATCCCACAGTTTAAAACATGGGAGGCAGTAGAATGTCCCTGGTTGTTACTATGAGTTTTGCAGCTGATTTTTTTTTTGTCTACCTCAGCAAAGTTTAAATCCTTTTAATGATTCTCTACATATAAACTTCACCAAACCTGGAAGAATTTCTGCCAAACATAACTGCTTATTCAGCAACAATATTCAACTAAGTTGTCAAATTATCTCTCTTTATTGTATTTAGAGTTGATAGACTTGTGATATGATATAATGAATTCAAATGAATCAGTTGACAAAGATATATCACCATTAATAAATGCTGATCAAATGTAGCTGGAGCTCTGAATCCTCTCTCCCTACTGATTTAGGCCTACATCTGTGGTGACAAGTTTCTCCCTGAGGATACTAAACTCTAATAAGAATGGATTAAGTTCTTTTTTCATATTCTTTACACACACACACATACACAGGAAAAATTACTTAAAACTTAGGCTTGTGCTCATATCTAGTTTATTCCAAAAGCAGAGAATAGAAATGTGCTTAATGTACCATGTGAATCACATGTAAGACAGATATTTATTTTAAGACAGATATTTATTTCTTCTACAGAAAAAAATGATTAACATAAAAAGATTTCACAAGCACAAATTGTCAAAAAAATTATAAACAAGCTGAGAAAATTAAAAACAAGAATACTACTCATCCAGAATGTTGAGGTATAATGAACATTAATAAACAAAACTTGAAGCCATTATTAGTATTATTGAATAGATATTCTTACATTTCACCTTGGTTTTGTACTGTCCAATGGTTTTCCACTTCCATTGTCCTGGCAAAGACAATCCAAAGTTTAAGGCTCCTCTTAATGATGATCATTTTCCCCATGCTATGTTCTAGTAGTTGCCTAATATTTCTCCACAATTAAAGAGAGCATTGAGGACTCTTTTAAACTTTTCACAAAGTCACCTCCAAGCCTGGATAGTTCAATATCAAGATTGATCTTTTTTCACCTATGATCAAGCAAAGGAATATGAAGAAGAGGCAATGAGAGAGCTGGGCTCAAGTTCACCTAGCTGAGCCCTGTACCTGGCCTTCAGAAGCAGTTGACATACTGGTTGTCTGAAAGAGGGGCAGCAAAGATTCCTTACTTTTCAGGTTTCTCTAAGTCAGTAGTTCTTTCTGCTCAGATATCAATGAAGGGATGTTTTAACATCTTTCAAGCACTTGAATCCATTAATACACAGTGTAGTTTCCTATGACAAGTGGAAGCTTCTCTTACCTGAAGTCCCCCAAGGTTTGAGCTAGCACACATGGCTTACTGGAAGTAAGCAGAACAGCTCTGTGTATGCCCAGCTTTTAATGAAAAGTATTTTAAGAGATAAAGCAGAGAAAAGCTAAAATTATCTTTTCCATAAAAGGTATTCTCAGTAGCTTTTGATCATGGTCTCCAACTCCTCCTCTCCCAACCTCTTAAACTGCTTCCACTGAGGGAGCAAAGAGTAAGAATGGATATAGTCTCAGTTGTAAATAGCATTGAGAAACTGATAGCTAGAATTAGATCTCAAAAATGGATATTCTAGAAAATCAAGGTTTTCTAATTGTGAAATAAATACTTAGATAACATCCCCCACCCCTAACTTGGAGCTTGGTGAAAGAGATGACTCAGAGTTGAGTATCAAATTAATATTCTGATTGGTCCACAGAGCCCCTTTGTCAGGAATAATAGGGCTTTGCAGACTCATACATAATACACATGAAGGGTTCCCATAAAAGAATTCACCAAATCAAATTTATAGGGCCGTGTGACAGATTCCCTCCCACAGACTGGAGAACAGACACAATCTTCTAGAAGTGACTTTTTCTATCTGCAAAAAGCATTACTGGATATTTTCCCATCTGCATGCCTCCAGGCCTTATTGACTCATAAAAATAAATGATTTTCCTGAATGCTTTGACAAACCTGATACTAACAAGTTATTTTCTAACTGATTGATTTACCATTATAAAGTGTATATGAGTATAAAGGTTTACTCATGAAGAGATTGTCCAGAAAGAAAGCCATTGGAAGCCTCCAGCAGGAAGTCATAGCTAAAAGAGGGAGAAAGCATTCAACAAAACTTGGTTATCTGGAAAAGATAAAAACAACCTAAATCTAACCCCCCTGCCACTTCCCTTTAGGCAAAGATGCATTTTTTTTTTCAAAGCTCATTCTGGTCAGAAGATTTTAATCTCCACTTAAAAGGGCATAAAAGAACAATAAGCAATGGGAAATCCATTAGCATCCATCTCCTGAAATGTTGTGTGAATTCTGGCACCAAGAAGACTGATATAGTCTTTAATCCCAAGACAGGGTCACATTTTGCTCACAAGGCAAATGCTTTGGAGACAGTGATTTCTGCCAGGGCTCTGGCTTTGATGGGTCAGCTCACCAGGCACAATTTTAGGCTTACCACTGAAACTAAGAGAGAAGAAAGGTGAGCCCTCATTAACCACCCCAATATTTCTGACATAATTTTTTCATGAAACAATTATTCTGGATATAGAACTGACCTACACTTAAGCTAGCTTTTCCAACTACATATGTGTGTGTGTGATTATATATATATATATATGGGGGACGGGGAGAGAGGAAAGAGTGAAAGAGAAAAAAATAGGGAAGGGGAGGTAGGAGTTATATTGACTCGCCATACATGGGAAAGAGGTGGATAACAGGCCAAGTCTGAGTGTTCTTCATGTAATCTTTGTACATCCTGTATGAACTCATGCATTCCTTGTGTTTGGGAATGGAAACATTGAAGCAGAATAGTTCTGTATCTCCCAGATTACTGATGTATGTCCACATTGCTCCATAAATGAATCAAATTCAAAGTGTAAGTTCTTCTCCAGAGTTCTTATAGAATGTAATTCTAATGTAGTATAATTACAATGAATAATAATCCTGCCTTTTAGTTAATCATTTTGGCTTTGGTAATTTGTACATTCCTATTATGAGGGCCAAAGATTATATTTATTTTCTCTCTTGAGAAGGCTCCTCTGATCTTACTATTCTTTTTCTCAAGGGATGGCAGTTTCTAATTACCATAACATCACTAAGAACTAAAAAGAGACTCCCAAAGTTAATATGTCTATGTAGAGCTCCAGAGGAAAAAAATCATGTTTTTTTTTAATTTTATTTTTATTTTATTTTTTTTTTGAAATTCTGCTAGCCTGGGACTATAAGTTACTTCTTAGAGGGCTGCCTACCCAAAGTACCCTGGAAATTTGGAATGTGAAAAAATTTGTGATAGGACAGTGATTGATGGGATTAGACTATACCTGAAGTAGGGAGAAGAATCCATTGCTATTGTTTTTGTTAAATAAGTAGTAATAGTATAAATAATAGAGTTGGATTTTCTTCCCTAGAGAGAATTCCACTGAAGGTGCTTTATGGAGTATAGGGGCTCTTATCAGTACATAATCAGCCTTCCGGAACTCTATTTGATTATCCAAACAAATCAGGACTTCAAAAGTTCTGTGATTTCATCAATGTGGATAAATCCATGAAATAGAACTTCTCTTGAGAAGTTCTTATGAATTGCCTGCTGCTGAAAATTAATCACCTTTCAGCCAACTTTTTGATGATGAACTCTTCAAAATACAGATCTTAAATAATATAAATCATCTGTCATCAGACCAATACTCATAAACCTCATTTCATGGAAGGATCTGATTACTTCCAGGTCATAATTCACTGGAAAGAGGGGGAGGCATAAGACAGATGTAACAGTCCCTGCCTACAAGGAGCTTATCATCTAGCATACATTAACATTAAAAATTACTCTGATATCCTCTGACATACAAGACACTGTAATGTCAAATGATCATCTAAGCAATTAAGAGATATAGAAAAGACTAATCAGTGTGTAACATTGAATCAAGACAGGTGTTCTGAAGGAAGTAGATTTTATGGTACATCTTATAGGAAATAATAATTATGAACTAGTGGAGGGGAGGTCTTCTTACCTTAATAAGTCTCCAAGCTACTTAATTCTTTACATAGATGCTGAAGAGATCTTCCTAAAGCATAAATGTGATTGTGTCATTCTACTACTTAGTAAACTCCAGTAATTCCCTATTGCTTCCAGTATTAGATAAAAACTCTATTTGGCATTCACAGTTCTTCATAATTTGGAGCCAGATTACCTCTCCAGCTTTATTACTACTTTCATATACTCTACAATAAAACAAGGCTGACCTTTATACTCTTACTCATAAGTCATTCCAGCTCCTTCATGTTTTTTACTGCGACATCATTCTTGAAATTCACTCTGTCCCTACCTTTGCCTCTTAGAAACCTTATTTTCCTTCAAGTCAGCTCAAGAGTCTTCTGTGTGAGGACTTTTTGATCCCCCTTAATTGCTAATGAATCTGCCCACCCCGAAAATTACCTTGTATCTGTAACTGGTCTTATGACTCAAGCCTGAAGCATTTTGCATGTCTTAGTGTACAGGAGGAGACATGACTTCTAACTGGAGAAAATGCTGAGCTAATGCTATGTATCTGTGTAAGGGACAGAACATGGCGCCAGAGCTGCTTAGAAGAAAAAGGTGGTGTCAGAGATTTTTAAGGGCTAGAGGATCCTTTAAAGAGTTTCTCTTTAAAGAAGAGAGCAAAAAAATCTTTGAAAACTGAAGTTTTATAGGGGAAGCTGGCTCTTAAATGTGTGCCTGACTTGCAGTTTGCCTCCATAGACTATTGACAGAAATTTTCTCCCTGGGTAAGAATAATTCCTTTCTCTTGCTTTGAGCTGAGATTTTATCTTGATCCTAACAGAAGATCTCATACATTTCTTATATATTTCCTGGTATGTCCTAATCGGTATAATTTAATCTAACTTCCAATTGCTGTTTTGCTTGGATAAGTGTATTTACTCAGAATTTGCTTTTAATGTAATCTTTATATAACTAACATTTGGTAAGAGAATAACTATAAGCTTAACAATTCTTCCCCTTAAGAGCAATCAGGAAAGTAGTTTTTCTTCTAAACATTATACCCATAGAACAAATGTATTTCTGAAGGCACAGTGATATAATTCTAATCCCTCTTGGAGGAAAGAACATTCAACCTTGTAGTAGTGTTGGGGCCTACCCGCCCCAAGCCACCTAACTAGCTTGCTGGCAGTACAGGTATGGCCCCTCTATCTTTTCTTCTCTATAGAAGTGGGTGAAATTCTAGAAATATATATCCACCCCACCTGCAAGTCACATATTTGCACTTATATAATCCACATGGATTATATACTCATGCATAGGCATACATATCTTACATCTCTCTTTTAGCATACCTATATACACAAATGTTTGTCTCTACCAAAATAGACTGTAAGCTTCTTGAAAACAACTGTTTTTACTTTTGTCTTCATACCTCCATCTTTTAGCACAGTGCCTAATAGCAGGTGATTATTAAGTACCAACTGATTATGATGATGATAATGACAATGATGAAGGAGAAGAGCATGAATGGCATGAAAAAAGCAAGATGTACATGGCACCTAACATTAAGCTATTCTTATATAGCAAGCATGCTCTGATTCTCTCCAGGAGCCAAATTACTACCTCTGCTGTGCGGGGGTTTCCAGGAGTAATCCTATGAGGTTGGGATATCTCTGTTGCCATCCACATCAGCTGTGTTCTCTCCATTATTATCTCCTCCTACTTATAAGGATCAGCAATATATTTCAGTCTATCATTCAATGAAATGCTTATTTTTTTTCATCTTCCTCTAGGATCCTAGCTGCTTAAACTATGCACTTAAACTTGACTCCATATAGGATCCTGCTAATGAATGTGGTGTGGGGGTCATGAAATTATGACTTATCAGTAAATATTTGATTTTATATACCTAATATACCCAGAGTTGTATAAAAAATATCTTGGGCAAAAAGGGGTAATGAGTAGAAATAAGAAGCCCTGCTTTAGATTTAACTGTAGGTATCCCACAGGGTTCTGTCCTGGGCCCTCTTTTCTTCTCTCTGTTATTACTTCATTGGTGATCTCATCAGTTCTCATGGATTTTATTCCCATCTCTATTCTGATGATTTTCCAATCTCCCTCTCCTGCTGATCTCTAGTCTCATGCCTCCAAACACCTTTCATTCCTTTCAGACTGGATATCCAGTTGACATCTTCAACTCAATATATCCAAAATGAAACCTATTATCCTTTGCCCTGAATCTTCCCCATCCCCCAATCTCAAGCTGGTAAATTCACAATCTAGAAATCATTCTGTATTCCTTTCTGTCTCTCACTCTCCCCCCAATAAATAATCTGTTGTCAAGACTTGACAATTTTGCTTTTGCAACATCTCCCAATTATGACCCCTTTTCTTCTTTGACACTGTGGCCACTCTAGTCCTCACACCTAGACTATTACAAGAGCCTGTTGGTGGGTCTGCCTGCCTCAAGGCTCTTCCCACTTCAATCGTGCTTCCATTCAGCCTCTGAAATGATTTTCCTGCAACACAAATCTTATCATGGCACCTTCCTACTCAATAAACTTCAATGGCTCCCTACTGGCTCTAGGATAAAATAAAAATTCTCTCTTTGACTTTCAAAGCACTTTATAACTTATTCTCCTCCTACCTTACTCACGAAGCTCTTCAAAGCAGGGATATTGGCTTCCTGAGTGTTCCACAAATAAAAAACTCCATCTCACAACTCTGGTCATTTTTTTCTGGCTGTCCCCCATGCCTAGAGTGCTGTCCTTTCCCTCTTTTCTGTTTACTGAGCTCCCTGGATTCCTGTAAGTTCTAAGCAAAATTCCACTTCCTATAAGAAGTCTTTCCCCAATCCTCCTTAATTCCAGTGCCTTCATTTTATTCATTATTTCCTATTTATACTGTATATAGCTTGCTTTGAATATATATTTGTTTGCATGTTGCCTTCCCCATTAACTTGTAAACTCTTTGAGGGCAGAGACTGTCTTTCTTTTTTTTATCTGCATATCTGTTTCATATCTTTTTTATCCCCTTCACTTAGTAGGCACTTACCAAATGTTTATTGAATGACATTTAAAATCAGTTTAATAATTCTCCATTCTATTTTTAGGCACAAAATGAGCTGATGAACTCCGGTCTGTACCTAGTCCTTCTGCTTCACCTTTATGAACAGAGATTTGCTGAACTCATGAGACTAAATTATAACCGAGTGGCAAGAGAGAGGGTAAGTTGAAAGATCACTGATGTATAATATAAGGTCATTATTTTTGTAATTGTTCCAGAGGTTTGTACATCATTTGATAAGAAATGCCGAGTTTATTTCTGGATTATCAGACTTGGTTGTTCCATAACTTGGGTAACCAATCATTGTAGAGTCTGTGACCCCATTTAGGGTTTCCTTGGCAAAGATTATGGAATGGTGGGTCATTTCCTTCTCCAGCTCATTTTACAAATGAGGGAACTGGGGCAAATAGAGTTAAGTGACTTGTCCAGGATCACACAGGTAGGAAGTGTCTGAGGCCAGAATTGAATTCAGTCTTCCTGACACCAGGCCCAGGACTCTGTGCTCAATGATACTGCCTTTGACAGTCTACACTCCAGTTGAAAAGCCAACAGTAATCCCATAAATGCATAGCAAATGCCTAGCCATTGAATGATTTATCGGTAGTATTAATATAAATTACTCATAAGGGCAAGCTCCCTTTTAAAAACATATTCCAAACAAAGGTCCCAAGAAAGGTTCTAGAAGTGGCATCTATATTTCTGTTATCTAAAATTTCACAAACAAAAAAATTACCTGGGAAAAGGGGAGACCACTTGCCAGCGGAGGTGTGTATCTTATATTCTAGTGGGAGACAGGAGCCATCTCTTTCTGTAATTTTTACTTTGAGATCCATTATACCTATGTAGGTACATATACATGCGTGGATATCTATGCATACAGGATCATATAGTCCCTTTCCTTCACATTACAAGGAGGAAACCAAGGATCAAATAAGGCAAGTGATTTGCCCAAGTTCATCTACCTAGTTAGTATGACACAGATCCATGGTTTAGCAAGCTGTCCCACATAAGAACTTAATAAATGCTGTGGATTGACTGGAGTTCCTTTTCTATTATTCTTTCCACTATTTCATATTGCCTCTGTATGGAAGGAGGCAAACCCAGGTTGAATTGCTGAGTTATTCATATAGCTGATACTTCTCTATAAAGGAGGAAAATGTCATAGTTGGCATTAGGAAAGAGAATATTTAATAAGTTTAGTATTTATACTAGAATCCAACTTGATGCTGGCAGGTCTGTAGATAACTAGGCAGCCTCTGAGTTCTTTTCAATTCCAAAATTCTATGAAACCATTACCTAGATTAGTATCCAAACAAACATTATAGATACTGTTGTCCAGTATTTGTCAGCAGTCATGGAAGGGCACCAAGGTCTTAAGCACCATTAAAACATCTCCCCAGTCCTGGTGCTACACCAGAAATGGGAAAGACCAATTACCTTTGTCACTAGGCAAAGAAAATATCCTTTCTTTGGAGTCATACATAAAGCAGTGGTATTTAAAGATCTACCCAGTTTTCAAATTTGCAGAATCCTGATCCCCTGAGGCTTTGGGGAAGTGGACTAGCACTGCTTTCAGAGGGTCATGTTTCAGAAGGGCATCTAGCTTGGAAATGGGCACCCCCAGTGTGGATTGTGAGTGGCATTAGATGTAGGTCAGGGGTCAGCATTTAGTAAGTCCTTACAATGTACCAGGAGCCCAGCTAAAGGCAGAGAACCCAAAAAAAGGCAAAAGGCATGGTCTTTGTCCTCAGGAAAAGGTTATAATGAGGGAAAAAACCATACAGTTAGCTAGGTACATGTAAGTAAAAGCTAAGTATACATGTATATAGGTAAATATATACAGAGCAGATGGGAGTTAGTCTAAAAGGGGAAGGCTAGAGCAGGGAGAAGGAGATAGAAGTCTGCTACAGAAGGTAAGATTTAAGCTGAGTCCTAATGGAAGCTGAAGAAACTTAAGAGGTAGAAATGAGGGGCAGAACATTCTAAGCATGGGGGGAGGGGGTAGCCAGTATAAAGGGTAGGAGATGGAGTTTTGAGGCAGCTGGGTAGTACTATGGTGCACCCAGTACTTGGTCTGGAGTCCAGAAGACCTGAGGTAAATCCAGCCTCAGGTCACTTACTAGCAGTGTGACTTTGGGCAAATCAACTAATTCATCTTTATTTGCATCAATTTCCTCACTTTAGAATTTAGATAGATCGTAATAGGCCTATCTGCCAGGATTGGGGTGAGGATCAGTGAGATAATAATGGCAAAGCACTAAGCACAGTGTCTGCAGGGCACATAGTAAGTGCAATATAAATGCTAGCTGCTTTGTTGTTGTAATTAAGAGACTGCAATGAGGTCAATATAGAATAGGTATATGAGGGCTAAAAAGCCAGGAATGACCCAGGCTATGAAGAGCTTTTAATACTAAACAGAGGACTTTATATTTGATCTTGGAGGGAGAAGGAATCGCTGGAACTCACTGATCCAAGGGTGACATGCTCCCTCGGAGGTTTTAGAGAAATCACCTTGCTAGCTGAGGGAGAATGGCTTAGTGAGGAGAGTCTTGAAGCAGAAAGACCAATCAGAAGGTTATTGATATAGTCAAGAAGAGAGGATGAGGTCTGAACTAAGGTGGGGATGGTATGGATGGAGAGGAAGAAATGTGTCTGAGAGAGGCTTTTGTCAGTGACGACCTAGAGTCCCCCCAAACCATACATATGTCTTTCCTTCTCTTTTATTTTCACCCCAATGCCTAAAGCCTAAGTAGGTAGCATCATTTCTTACAGTCGGGACAATATAATTGAGCAGTGGGAAGTGTGTTTTAAATTCTATCAGGACCTGGGTGATGGCTGGATTTTCAGTATTCCTCTGCAACTCTTTTATGGGAAACATTGCATTGAAAATATTTATGATGGGACTCTTATCATCACCACACTTTTCCTCAATGTTTTCTGTGTTTTTGAGCTAAAATCTTTCCCTGAGATACTTCTTGCTTCCAGTAGAGGAAACATATTGAGTTTATGTCAAAGTGTCAACCCCAGAATTTTTTTTTCTTTTCTCTGATCTATTCTTATTCATGCTTAGCCACTCCTTGATTTTTACTGTGACAGTGTTTCCTAAAAGAGATAGTACAAGAATCAGGAAACAGCTAACTTTTCTGCAGCTTTGTCTTCATGATTTCCCATCTTTTTAACTGAATGTTTTACTCCTGTTGAACTTTAAAGAATTCAGGTATATATAGATCACAGATAGCCCAATTGTCAAAGGGCTAACAGAAGCAACATTAGCCAAAGAGATTGTAAAGCAAATATGGGGAAAACATTAACAAACCAAAAGAACTGAACACAAGGTTTTGAGTCACTACCTTCTGTCTCCAAGAAATCTTAAGGGAGAGATTCTCTTCCATTCCTACTTTAAATTTATTTAGAAAAACCCTGAACAATGACTGCAAATGACCAACCACCTCTCCATTAGACAGGGAAATGGAAATAAGAAGTCAAATTGCTTTTTGTCAGATTCACACTATGCCTTGAATTGATTTTCTGTGTTTCCTCCTAGAAGAATACTCATAACTTGAGGATAAAGTCAAACATAGTGAAAATCCCCTTTTCTTCTTCCTTATCTACCAGAAAGTAGAGAAATGATTCAAGTTCAGTTTATACCTTTTTTTCAGCAAGGAAACACAGTAATGAGCCAACATTTATTAAGGCCTAATATCTATATCTTTGGAGGTGCTAGATAGCAAGCACAGTGGACAAAGTTCCAGGCCTAGCTAGAATCAGAAAGACCTATCTTCATGAGTTTAAGTGTGACCTCAGACACTTAATATAGATGTATGACCCTGTTTGCTTCTGGAGAATGAAAATGCAATCTACTTCAGTATCTCTGTCGAGAAAACCCCAAATGAGATCATGAAGAGTTTGAACATAACTAAAAAGGACTGAAAAACAACTATATCCTAGGCATTGTTCTAAAAACTTGAAGTAACAATAATAACCAAAAAAAAAAGTAAAAACAGATCCTGTCCACAGGCATTTATGTGGGGAAGATACCATGAAGACAAATAAGTACATGTAAGATACATTTAAAGCAGACAAAAGGGAAGGCAGCAGCACTTGAAGGTTCATAGAAAGGCTTCCCACAGGAAGGGCATATAAGCTGCATTTTAAAAGAGCTGGGGATTCCAAAAGATAGTGGTTACAAGGAATCACATCCCAGGCATGAGGGCAACATGTGCAGAGGCATGAATAGAGCAGGAGGATGGATGTTGTGTATGAGAAGCAAAGACAATCTGGCTGGATCTTACACTGTGTTATGGTGAGTAATGTATAATAAAGCTGGGAAGGGCTTCCAGATTGTAAAGGGGCTGTGCCCAAACATAGACTATATTTGATAATTTTTAAAGGCGGCAACAGTATATTTATTGTATTTTATTGAACAACACAGTAACCCAGGCTGACCTGAGCTTTAGGGATATCATTTGGCACTTATGTGAAGGGTAGAATGGAGAGAGGACAGACTTGAAGTAGGGTATCAATTGGGAGACTACTACAACACTCTACATAAGAGGTGATGAGGAACTGAACTAGGCTATGTGAATGGAGAGAAGCAGATGTATAAGAAAGGAGGTAAAAGAAGAATCATAAAATTTGGTGAAGAGTCAAGGAAGATACCTAGGCTGTGAACCTAAAACATGGGTGCCCTCAACAGTCATAGGTAAAGAAGGAGCATATAACCAGGGAGTGAGGATGACAGTCTGGCACAGTTTAGAAGGATGGAAGTTTTGGAAGTTGCTAGGAAGATGAGTTAAAGAGAAATACAGCATAGGAAAAGATGGAAAGATAATAATCTACTGATTAGAGTTCTTGAATGTGGAAGCAGAATACTTGGTGATGGTGAAATCAGGGATATGATCATTCCTGTGTGAAGCTAAGGTGGAATTGAGAGAGTAAGTCTTGGAATTTTGTAGATTGAGGATCTGGGAAATTAGATAATTTGAGAAGATATCAATATATATGTTCAAGTGCCTAGAAAGAAGGGGCAGAACTTAGGATAGAAAGGAAGACCGTGGGCTAGGACCTGAACACTTACAAAAAAGGCAAGTCTCCTATGGAGGGGACTCAGTAAATAATGGTTAAAAAGAATCTGGATTGGGTGATAGATTTGGATTGTGTGTACCTCAGAGGAAAAGAGGTTGCTCAGTGATGGCAGCAGAGGAAGAGTCTAGAAGTAGAAATGGGGAGCAAGGGGTGTTCTGACAATTCCCACTTGATCAATAAGTATTTTTGTGTACATGTATGTAGTAATGAATGAAAATACACTTAGTACATTAGAGAGAAGAGTGGCCATGGTTATGATGTCATGGGGAGGGCCATGTCTTAGTGATTGCTTGGAAATGAAGCATGCAAGGGAGGAATCAGTGTAAGAAGAAAGGAAGTCTATTAATTATGGAACAGATATGCCTGAGGGCACAGTGGAAGGAGCAGGCAGGTTTGGGACATTGGAGGTAGGGTTGAGACTGATGGGAATGAGAAAACAGATAATTTGGGGAAGTTGTTCTTTAGCAGTCTGGAATTCAGTGTCAGAGATTAGGAGATTAGAAGGGTCTGAGGCATGTTAAACATTGAGGAATAAATCACAGCAGAATCCATATCAGTGAGGTCGTCTGATGAAGGCAAGTAATTGGTTCAAGATTGTCCTTCCAGGTTCTGTTGCTGTTCTCATCTGCCCAGACTGCAATGTTGTTGTGTCTTACTAGAGAGAGATGTAGGAGGCTGTCTTCTAGTAGGCATTAATAAGGAGAAGTGAATGGAGGCATGTGGAATGAGCTTATGGAACAGCCTTGGGGAGGGGATCATGGTGATGTTCAGTTGATAAACAGAATTGAATGCTCTTGGCTCTTAAGTAGCTAATTGTGAAGCTGACATTTTGCCACTTTTAGTGTCCTTGACAATCTTCTCCACAGACCACAGCTTTTCTTATTAGTCCTAGACCTGTCTGGCTTCTTTGGGATTTATTTAACTGACTTCTTGGGCACGACACATAAATGTGCATCCCGACGATCCCAGACAAAATTGATGGAAGCAGAACATCCACATCATCCAAGGCTGCGTTTAAACGTTGCTTCTGCCAGTTTTGCTAGCTTTTCTCACCCCCCTGTAACTTGCTTCTTCCCTGTATCTTAGTCTCTCAGAATCAAACCCTGTAGGTCAGTTAATCATTTCACATGGTAGGAGGAAGAGAGCAATTTAAGTCAGATTGTTGAAATTGACTTTGTAGAGATTGGCTCTTAAATCAGGTCTTACAGGCACTTAATAAGGCAGCCAAGCAATGTTAACTAGGGTGGGGGAAAAGGTTTTCACAACAGCCATATTTCCATAGTCTGGGACGCCAGCCCCAAAACAGTAAGATGAAACCAAACAAGGAAAAATATAAAGTTCTGTTCTTGGACTTAACTGTAGAAGCAAAAATTCAAAAGTGGCTTAATAATAGTTCATATGAAAAAGACCAAGGAGCTTTCAGTGAGTAGTAGCATTACTTAGAAGTGAGATGCAGTTGACAAAGTATTAAATGTGATCTTAAGCTGCATTAGCAGAAATATGTTCAGAATGGGGAAGATGACTATCCTCTAGTGCACATAACATGTAAAAAGGCATGAACAAATTGTAATGAATTCAGAAAAAGTTGGCAAAGATAGTCAAGGGCATAAGAAGATGGGAGAAGGGCACTAATAGGTAGTTATATTTAGTCAGGAGAAGAAAGGATTTAGGAGGGATATGCTGGCTGTTTTGCAGTTCTTAAAAGACTGTCATGTAGAAACAGGATTTCATTTATTTAGTTTAACTTCATTTGTACTAGGTCCAGTGGGGGAAAGTTACAAAAGCAACATGTTTGGGCTCAGTGAGGAGTTTCTTAACAAACAGCCATCCAACAATGAAACGTGCTGCAATATATCTATAGTATTGATTTTTCGGACATATGAGGGATTCAGATAGGGGCTGAATGACTACTCTTTAGGGATGTTATAGATGAGATGCCTATCCTGGGAGTCCCAAGTGACTGCTATGGTCCTTTTTCATTCTAAACCAGGGAATCACTGAATGGTGATTCACTTGAAAAAATTATCCCATTGGTCTTCCTATGGAAGCTTCTTGGTGGGATTTGCTTGAGCACACCACCATCCTGGAAATCCCTCACTCCTCAGTTGATTTGATAACCAATCTGTGGCAACTTAGCCCCATTTCTTCTGTAAGCCTGATATACTAGAGGCAATTTCAGGTCATCTCACAGCCCCATTGGAGCAGAAAAATGGAGAGAATGATTAGGCCCAGGCTTAATTTACAAATTACCAACTAATTGTGCAAAGAACTACTACTCAGGATGAAAGAATTTTCCTTCCCATTGCCTGATTTTAAGGCAGACTCACTAAGGACTTTATAGGGGGTAGGGTTTTTTAGTTTTTCCTATTTCCCTATTCTCCTTTTGAGGCAAAAAAGGTCCCAAGAATCACCTCTCCAACAAGTCCTCATTGTTGCTCCGGTTTCACAAGGTTCTTTGGGACCCCTCCTTGTCTCATATCTTCCAGGAAGGAGTTTTACTGTCCCCATCACAAATCTGATCTTATTGAAGGTACAGGACACCAACCAGTGCTCACAGGGAGATTAAATCCTTGCCTAGTGGCATAATGGGCTCCTGCTAAGGCTGCACTGAAGATTCTGTCCCTGATTGTTAGTGTGGAAATGTTATAAACTTAGAACAAAGTCCCAGCCATCTTGGGAACCCCCATAGTCTGCTGCCTCCTGCCAGGAGGAGTATGCTATGATTCTTTAAAAACTTAATACTTGAAGCCCTTAGCAATTAATGTACCCTCCACTCCTGTGACCTATTTAAGCTCTTCCAATAGTCAAAACCTGGTTCTAGGGGTTGAGATAAGTTTCCTTTTCACATTGTCAAATTAAAAAGGATTGAACAGCAAATGAGCTAGAGTTATGAATGGAGCTGTATGCGTGATGTTAGGCTAATCCTAATTTATACTAAATTTTAACACTGTCCTAATATTCTCACCTTATTTTCCTTGTCCCCCTCGGAAATGATGTAAGAGACATTCTTGAGGCTAGAGAATTATTCATCTGTTCACTATTATGCTGGAAAAGAATTCATTTCTTCTTATCTTCTTTCTCATAGTTGTCAAGAAATTACCCACAACCCAGACCGGAAGAAAGTGAAAGTAGGTTTGGGGGTCAGCACTGCTTTGCTTATTGAATGTTTCTCTGTTTCTATGTTGGGCCTGATGCCATGGAAGGAAGTAATGAACACCACCCAGAGACAAAAATAACCAAACAAAGCTTGGGAAATTAGATCTAATGAAAATAATCAGGAAGGCAAGTCCAAGTGCACTGAATGCAGAGCAGATAAGGTTTTTACTTAGTGGTGAAAACAAGAGGAGGCTCCTGGGGCACAGAAGATGACTAGCTGCCATCCCTTGACATCTTTTTTCTGCTTTCTGTAGTCAACTGTATGCTTGGCCTTCTTGATTATTTACTTCCTGGAGGGGCCTCTGGGTTGTGAGGGTGGGTTTCAGATCCTGGAATGAAGGTTGGGTTACCCATCAATTAAGCTGCCCTCTTCATGTGCTTGATGTTGTGTTGAGTCTCTAGCAAGCTGAGTTTCTTTTTTTCCATTTGTGTTGGTCAAGTCATTCTTCAGGACTCCAAGAAAGTGGCACTAATTTGTGCCCCCAAGAAGTGACCAATATGCGGGTAGGACCTCTTTCCTATACTCATTTTTGGCTAGTTCCCTATGAACAAGGAATATCCAGCAAGGGAAGTGGGAATTAAAGCAGAAGGAAAATATTTCAGTGGGAAATGAGGAACTTCTTGACTATTAGAGGAATAAACATTAGAATAAGTTGAAAGGACAGTCCAGAAATCTCCAGAGAGAAATAACTGTCTGTAAAGGCAAAGGGCTGGTCTCAATATATCAGTTCCTTTATTAACCTGAAGAAGATGGAAGTGTTTGTTAACAGTAACTAAAATCCCTCCTTATGATTCAGGAACTACCTGTCCAATTTTCAGAAAATGTAGGTGGGATCCCTCCCTCCATGTACATGTTTTACTTTATCAAGAAGGACACGGTCTTATGTCCCAATTGGACTTGCCACTAGTATTCTTGGGCAGGATCATCAAAATTATTTCTTTGGGGTTATCAGTTACTTGACTCTGACATTATAAATAAAGTGTACTCTCCAGTTCCTTTGCTAACTGAAAAGGAAAAGGTTAGGGTAGAAACATTTCTGTGGATGATCCCTCCCCAAACCTCCCTCATTGTTTCCCTCAACAAAAACAGAAGATTTGCTTTTCTTTGTTTTTTTGGCAGAAATGAAACAGTGCAGGGAAGTGAATGCACAAGATAGGTATTTCAAATACATTTCTCTACATGCACACACATAATTCTTAGTCAATTTTATTTTTTTTTAATCCTCTACATATCCAGGTGATTACTCCACTCAAGTGAGCTCACTCACTTTTGCCAGTCATGGTACTTTGACTTAAACTTTTTTTCTGGACAAACAGCTTGGCTGAGCTCTTGGACAAGAGAGACTGCAAAATGAAACAAGCTTGCAGCTTGCTCGCTGCTCTCTGAGACTGTTTAGGTTAATAATTTAAAATCACCTGTGGCTCCCTCTCTGCACTAGGGTGGTTGGATGAACTGATCAAACTCTGGCTCCTCCCACCACTTTGATTCGCCTTTTTGTGAAGACCTAATGAAACCCCCAGCTACAATTTTTTTTTTTGTCCAAGGCCAGTTCGTTTGGCTCATCTAGATAGGGCTGTAATGACCCCTAGTGTCTGCTGTGGGTCATCACTGATGGTTGATTCTGGAATTCTGGGCGGAAGATGAATGTCAAACCTCTTCCTGCCCTGTTCTCCTCAACCATGGAAATCAGACTCACTTATCTCCCAGACGCTGTTGTGACCCAAGCCCTGAAAACCAGGGGATTAGACCAAAATGCCCCAAGGCCACAGTGCTCCCTGGCCCTGGCATCTAACAGTGTGGGAGGTTTAGGCTGTCCTCAGCATTCCCATCCCTGAATGTGGGAAGGAGGGGACTCAGTGCAGCTGGGCCATCCATGCTCTCGAATACTGCTTCCATTACTATGAAGCCTTCCTCAGAAGCCCCATCTTCTTGGGGGTTTTGTGCCCCTCCCAGAGAACTGAGCCACGTTGGTGGCACTAAACATCAGCCAAAATCTGAAGCTAACGTCTGTTTTCTTTTCTATAAATGCCATGAAACTGTAAATAATGATGGGGGCGGGAAGGGAGATCCCAAGACCCTTCTCACCCCTTTCTTCCTCCTCCCTACGCATGCTATCCTACATCACACTCCAGGAACTACTACTAAGGCAATTGTAAGTTGACATTGGTGAACTCAGCAAAGAAAAGGGGGAATTCTGGCGCCATGACAAGGATGCATAGGCCTCTCTGCATAGAGGCGGCTCACCTCTGGCTTCTTACCCAGAGACAAATGATCAGGACAGTCTGGAGCTAAACCATATGCTTCCAGTTTTCCCCAGCTAGGTGTGACAAGAATGACTGATCCGGTTGCTAACTCTGTGCTAAGGTCAGTAGACTGAGTTCAACTGATGTAGTAACCCATCTATTCTAGTCCAATGTGAATAGGGGAACCAGCAAACCAGATTCAAGGCTCCCTACCCTCTCTGGCCCTCTTGGGTAGGTTGCCTAATGAAGCATTCCTATTAGATGGTCCTCCTATAGTTCTTCCTTTCTTACTCCTCCTAGTTGGTGTTGGACTGAAGAGCTTCACCTCCACTCATGTCCAAGTGGTTTTGCTGCAAACACAACTGCAAAATTGTTCCTTTCAGGGACAGAGCAATGTGTGTGCCCAGATTTGACAAGCATTTTGTCCCATGACTCAGCTGCTAAACCATTCTGGTGAAGTCACTGACTGATGCCTTCCAGCTGGGTACAAGATGATTTTCAGTGACAGCCAAGCCCTGAGTGCTATAGAGAGGAAACAGTTATTATTCCAAAAATCTGGAGTCTTCTCAGGGAAACCTGAGGTGGCTGAATGCCACCGGGATCTCCTCAAAAGCAGCAAATCCTGTAGAGCAAATGGCTCCAGGCACTTAAGTGGCTCCAGAGGATTTAGAAGTTCTTGTGTTTCCCATCTGTGTTCAGCTCCCTTTCCAAGATTTCATGGTCCACCCCAAAAGCTAACTTGAGAATGTCCAATAGGTCAATTCCTTTCAACAACTAGAAATTAATTCTAGCCAGTCTAGGACCATCTATTGAGGCCATATGAAAATGGAACTAGGACAAGACCTCCAAATTCCCCACCAAATAAAATGAACTCAAAACAGTCTGTCCCAGGACCCTCATTCCTCCCCACATCAGATTCCACTTCACCTCCCATCACCCCATTTGTCCTAATCATTATTGCCTCTTAGTCACTAAGCTTGCCTGGGCTGAGGAAGTCATTGCCTAGGACCTGAGTATCTGGAAAGAGTCCCCTTTTCTTTTTCAATCTTGAAGTCTACAATGCCTCAAGATTCAAAAGAAGGGGAAAAAATCTGCCTCCATTGCCAAATGTCAAGAGATATCCAGGGGGTGTGATCTCAGGGGAAATAACAGGGTCTTTGTGACTTCAGCAGAAAGTTCTCTGAAGGAGAAGGCCCCCTTAGAAATGACTAGTCTTGATTTTCCACAATCTTCAGCTGCTTATAGAATAACAACGTGGCTTTTGGGGATGGGGATGGGCCAGAGGCTGAGAGTTTATGGACACGATCTTTGTCATCTGACTGACAGGCTTTAGTTCTTCCAGGGCCAGCGCCAGCCCGGAGCCTGGCACAGAGTAGATGCATAATAAATGCTAGCTAACTGCAGACCGTATAGTCTACATGGTAGATGTGTCCAGAACTGTCTAAGAGGATCTTCTTTGCTTTCTAGATTCGGATTCAGGAGACGGTAATGAAAACAGTGTATTCCAAAGCAACAGCCGGTTCATCTAATGAGGAGGGTGGTCGTGGAGCTCAGTGGGGGTCCCCTCTACTCAGCTACCTTCCCTGTGCTCCCCATGTGTGCCTTCTTTCCTCCTTTTTACTGAAACAGAAACCAATGAGTATGCAGTTCACATTTGTACTTTACACCCGTCTCTTTCTGGGGTCTGACTTGAGTATTTTAAAACAGCAACACCAACTGACACTGGCTTTGGAATAACATGGTGCAGAGCAGCTAGTGGTGAGCAACCCACTGATTATCTCCTCCTCCTGCCCAGCCTGCCCCCATCAACTCCCCACACAAAGTGGGGATGACCCAGACAGCTGCTGGCTGCTCTGCTGCCACTGTTAAGTTCAGAAGCTGTGCTCAGGGTTACCTGCTTCCTTGCCTTAGGAGGTGGGCTCTCTTAGGGGACACTTAGCTGCCCTGATGGGCACAGTTGGGTACTGGGATTCTCTCTTGGGCACTGTCCACCCAGAAAGGAGCCTGTTCAGGTCTCCACTCCACACTGAATGGAAACCTAGCAGTGACACAAACGTTCAGTAAACTGAGTTTATTCACCCATTTTATTCAGTTCTTCTTTCAGTCTCCATAGACATACGCTCAGGGCCCAGGCCCCAGAGGGTGGCACAAGTCACTCTCCTGCCTCCTCCTCTGTATCCCACCTCCCAAGAGACAAGCATCTGGGAGGTCTGTGTTTTTCAGATTGAAACATTCTCCAAGGTGGCCTGGGACAGTGTGGATCCTGGGATAGCCACAACAGGTAGCATTCATTCTTCAGTTTTCTTAGAAGCTCCATTAGGTTTCTGTTCACTCTAGAGTTGTTTTTTATCCTTATCTCCTAAACCTTCCAGATCCTTTCCTCGATACCTTTACTCCCTATGGTACAGAAAATCCTGACAGAACTTCTGAGATCCCTAGGTATGGACCACATTTCAAGAGGCTCCCTGGCAAAACACAGCACAAGGAGTCAAAATAGAGATTAGGACTGAGGAAAGAATAGTTGTCTCTGACACTAGGCTGCTGGAGAGGTTCCAGCACTGGTCTACTAGCCCAATGTATATTGTCCTCTTTTTTAGGGGAAAGAGATAGGCAGGAGAAAAGCTTTATCTATGTTCTTCCCTGACCTCAGTGCACAGGGACATCACCAAGTGCATCTGTAATCTCTAGCAGCCTTGCCTCTGGGACTGGCCTCCCTTGAGATTTCCTACGTCCTATCACCAAAATTCTATCATCAAGCACTTTTGTAAGGTTTTACCTGTCCCAGCCATTGTGATAGGCACTGGGCAGAGTGGAAGAGGATGCTAAAAATAAAAATGAAAGTCTTTGGGAAGCTTATATTGTCAGGAGAGACAACAGGTAACACATACGAGACACATAAAGCAGGCAAAAAGTAAACTTGGATGGGAAAGGGGCCAAAAGAAGTCATCTTTAGAAGGGGATTGAGATGAGACTTGAATGAACTCAGGGAAGCCAAGAGTCAGGATAAGGAGGGACAGCATTTTAGGCATGGGACAGCCAGTATAAAGGTAAACATGGGAAATGGAGCATAGTGTGGGAAGGGGAATCATGGTGCACATGGAGACAGACTGCAAGAGATTGAAAAGGTAAGGAAGACTCTTAAATGTCAAACAGGGATTGATCATAGGGAAACACTAGATGATTTTCTTTGAATGGACAGTCTCATTGATAGCTGTGGGGAGAGGCTTGAGGAAGTAGAAAAGTCAAAGACAATACTCCTGATGAGACAATGAGGGCCTGAACAGGTGGTGGTGATGGCACCAGCTGAGAATGAACCTGTGAGACTGGGAAATCTGGAAGAGTGCAAGATCGTGACAAAATGGCCCACTCAGATGTTTAATAAGCAAACTGGATTTCAGGGATGGAAATAAAGATCTCTCAATTACAGAGTTGATAATTGAATCTATGGGAATTAATGAGATCAAGAGGAGAGAAAAAAGATGAGGGCCCAGGACAGAACCTTAGAAAACACCCATCGTTAGTGGTTATGAACCAAAAGAAGCAGCTGGTTAAGGGAAAAACCACCTAGAGAAGTCTCACAGAAATGCAGGCGAGAATGGCTAGGAGGAGAGGAGAGCTGACAGTGTCAAATGCTGTAGAGAGATCAGGGAGAATGAGAATTGTGGGGGGAAGAGGCCTTAAATTTGTGCTAGGCAATTGGAGGAAATGGATCTCCATTTCACAGAATCTCAACTTGTATGAGTATGAGCCTGAAGATATAGCTTGGGATAAGGAAAAGTCAGAGAAAGTGAAGTGGAAGAGAAAGTGTATTGTGCTCTGGGCAGGGAGGTGGGAAAGACAGGAAAGAGGAGAAAAGATTCAATGGAAATATTGTGAGAAGGGGAATGAAGAGATTTTCCTTTACCTCCCAAGTTCCAACTGCCACCTGTTGCCCTAGCAATCCCTTTATTTCCCCCTCCCATTGCAACTTGGGAGTAAAAGCTTTTTTTTTTTTTTTAATAAAATTGAAACACAGACTAAATTGTGGGGCAAAAGGAACCCATCAAAATTTAGGAGGATTCTAGTTACTCCATAATCAACCTCATTTATTCTGTCATCTGGGTGGCAGAACAATTATAAAGAAGATAAAACTGAAAAAGATGAACTCTCAGCCAGCCAGCCTATTCTATTCTCCCTGAGACCACATGAAAACAAATTGAGACTTCTGATAGGATCTGTTAAGTCTCCTAGAATAGGCATGATGGAAGCTGAAGACTTCATTGGGTTGTAAAAGGAATTCTAAAAATCTCAAAATTATTGTTTTGCACACAACACAAGACCTTAGGAATGCTGAGAGAAAATAAGCTTTTATTTTGAAAATAAACAGCATCCCAGGATCTTTAGGATTGGAAAGGACTCTAGTGTCTCTGTTCAGCCTTATTTTATAGAAATATAAAATTTATAAAATATAAACTATAAGAAACAGGGTTAGGAAGGATGTCACATGCTTAATGTCATACAAGTAGTCAGAATAAGAAGTGGGATGTGAACTTTTGGCTCCAGCCAGAGATAAAAGACTTGTCCACCTAGAAGGAAAAACAAAAGCCTTTGGGGCATTTAAAGTAGGAATGTGTAAAGTTCATCAGAATTTGAAAACTATGAAAAGGGATCCCGAAAGCTGAGTCCTGAAGTGCTATGGAGTTTAGGCCACTTAATTGCAACTACCTACCAATGATTATATCAAAAGCTTTTTGTAGGAATTTTGGAGGTTTTTTTCCTACCAAAAACTGGGGAAAGGCATTTTATCTGAGCAAGCAGAAAATCTTTGTACAAATGTTCTGGTCTCAGCAGAGGAAAACCATACAGCAAAATGACTTCAAATATGTAACTTGCCATGAATTATACATCAGTGTTACACAATTTCCCATTATTTGATAGTTAAAAGGAAAAAAAGCATTGTTCATTAAAGAGCAGTTAGACAGAGTAAGCCTTTTAATTCACATTACCAGAATTTGGTAGTCAAATGAAAGAGGCAAGGGGCCTTAAATCTTTTTTAGCTGCTCCCTAGGAATAACAAGAGCAGGTAAAAGGAAATGGAAGGAAGTGCCCAATTGTGAAAGCTAAGAGAATTGATTTTCGGAACTTATAAAAATTTCAAATTTCCACCTCAAAATAGAGTAAATATTTAATGCTTCACTCATCCATCTTTTCCTTTCCCTTTCCCTTTCCCTTTTCCTTTTCAGAAAAAAAGCCATTGCCCAAAAATGTGCTGCTTCTGGTAGGAGCTAATGCAAAGATGCACAACTTTTCTTCTGGGGAAATAAAGCCACAAAGGTGAAAACTAGGATCATTTAGGCAAATCATGGATATGTGGTCACTTTAGCATTGAATCTCCTCCTCCTCGACGCCTTTTTTCCTCTTCTCTTCCTAGAGGCTCTATGTTTAGTAGTTTCTCTGGAGACCTAGAAAGTAGGAATCTTATCCTTCTTGACTCAGCTAACATCTCCAATCTCAGAAACAATATGGCAGCTATGTTTTATGATGGATTAGAATTCACAGTGGCAGTTTGTAAGCACTCATTATCCTGAGGAGGGCTGCAAAAGAGAACCTTCATCTCCCCTTCTGGACCTGGGCAGGTTTTAGCATTTATCTCCCAATTGAGTTAAAAGTCTTTTCAACTGTTCATATCCCAGAAATTGAGTATTAAGTAGAAAATGAAGGCAAAAAAGGACCTATAGATAGGAAGGCCCAATATAGCCTTGTATGTGATTGCTTCAGCTGCCTTTAAAGCATAAATGAGAGCAGGAAGGAATCTTCAAGACAATTCTAGCTCAACTACCTCGTAGATGAGCAGGCCCAGAAATGGGAACCCCCATGGGAAAGGGGACAATGATTTTGAATGAATTTGAATTTCTAAAACAGAGTTCCAGAAACCAGAAAGCAAATAACTCAATTCACATAAGCTCCAAAAACGTGTTTTGAAACAAGAGCATTAAGATTTACAAGGCACTTCACAGATAAGCTTATATCATGTAAAGAACAGCCATTTGGCCCATTTAAAGAGACTAATAGGAAGGGATCTGTTTCCACAGAAAAACTATCACGACAGAAACAAGTTCATTTTTCAAGTCTCGAAGTCTTTTATTTTTTTTTTAAGAAAAAACTTTTTTTAAAAAATTAAAAACTACAAAAAAGTGACCGTGTCCTTGAGTCCATGTTCACATTGTCCTGTGCCTGTAGTAGCCAGGCCCAGCTTGAGCCTTCCTGGGATTCTTGTCACTTGCAGTTGATACTTTAAAAGATAGATAGGATCTCCTGAGCTGAGCTGAGCCGGCCTCAGCATCTCTTCTGAAAGTTCTGGAACCATTCCTCTATGTTCCACTGGACAGAGTATGTCAGGCACCATGGGCCCAGGGCTCCCATCCTGGAACCTTCAACCTCTGAGAAACCCAGCTCTCCCCCTCTGATGTCCTCATCCAGTCCCTGCCCCAGGAGTAGTGGAATTGTTGCCTCACTCCCAAACCCGTCAGGAGAACCAGGGCTGGAGAAGATAAGGAACTTCAGTCCCCATGGGGGACTGGTTCCCTAGCGTGAGGACCTCCCCCGACCTGCAGGAGCTGCCTCCAGCTCAGCAGCCAGCTTGTAGCTGATCAAGGTGCCCAGTGCAGCAGTCCCTTTGGTCGGTGTCTCAGCAACTCCTCCCTGACTCCTACCCCAGTGTCAGTCCCTCAGCAGATAGAAATTACCGCCTTGGATTGCTGCTTGGTCATAGGGACTGAGCCTCACGCCCAGACAGCTTGATCCGTTGCTACCCCGTCCATTCTAACCCTGGAGTATTCCTTGGGTCCATGCTCCTCTAGGCAGCAAGCATTCTTCCTAACTTCTCCCCACTTTCCCCAGGATCCTCCAAACAAACGAGGGCAAGAGGAGCGGCTCCCCCATTTTGGGGGATCAGGCCTGCCAAAAGTCCAGCAGTGACTGGCCAGACAGAGATGGAGGCTTCCCAGTCTCCTGAAACTTGATACAACTAGAGGGTGACGGTGGGTTTATAGTAGGGAAGGAGAGGAGGAAGGATCAGGGAGACTGGAAGGAGAGAGATCACTGAGAGCTGCCGAGGAACTAAGAAGAAGGTGCCAAAGGCCAAAGAGGTGGTGGTGGGTAAGCAGGGAAGCCAGGGCTGAGACCAAGGGGGGAAAAAGGCACAAAGGGAAGGCAAAGCCCTGGCCCTGAGCAGCAGTCCACCCCGGCCCCCTTTCTTGCTTCCCACACTACCCTGAGAAGGGGAGTCCTGCAATGCTGTGTCCAGCAAAATCCACAGCTGCCCTCAGCCCAGCTCTCCTCCCTGTGCTTGCCCAGAGTCCCTGCTCAGCTCTCCCACTACACAGCCAGACAGGCCGGGCAGTGCCCCACTAACCATCCTTCCCTGGCCCTGCCCTGCCCCCCCCACCCCCGCCCAGCCCCACCCCGACACGGCCCCAAAGCTCTAGTCCTGCTGCTCATTCATCTCCATGTCAGACACCAAAATATTCTTCTCAGCCACCTCCCCAGGGCCAGAGGAGCTGCGGCTATAGCGGGCACTCTCAAAGGCCCCTCGTTCAGGATTGCGCCGACGCCTGTACAAGAGTGCAGCCACGGCCAAGAGACCCAGGAGCACGAGTGCAGCCAGCACCACCACCACCAGGGCTGTGGGGTTCTCCTGGAGCGCTGCCAGAAAGGGGACAAAAGCCTCAGACCTAAGGTCTCAGACCTCCCACATCCCTCCTCCTCTTCCCCCTTGGGAATCCAGGGGCCCTTCCGCCTATGCTTTGCAGGGCCCCTTCCCAGGCTCCCATGGCTTGCCCCTGGGCCAGGAGAAGCAGCCTTACCATCTATGTTCCACTCACCAGAGGAGGAGAAGCTTCCCTCCTTAACTACGGCAGAGGTGGGAAAAAAAGAGATACAGCAAATCAATCCACAGATCCTTAGTCCCTAGCCACCAAATTCCAGGCCCTACCTGCCCTGGGCCCTATGGGTAATATAAAGAATAAGATGAAGTTCATTCCCCCAAGGGCCTTCAGCACAAACCACTATTATAACAAGGTGGTATCAAACAAGTGTCAACATGGAGATTCTTTTTAGGTTCTGGATTACACTAAATTGCCAATGGCTTCCCAAGATGCAATTCTTTCTATTTATGTAGCAGGGAGGGTAAATGTTGCTGGACTTCAGGAGAGACAAGCACTGGGGTAGAGGAAAAGCAGAGTTTTTACAAGTCATATCAATACTCCCAGTGTCCATGGCTGTTACCACTGTCTCCCTGGGGTCTCCAGACTTGTGGAGCATCCACACACACACACACACACACACACACACACACACACACTCATCCCCCTATACTTCCAGTGGCTGCAGTGTTTATAGGGGAGATCATTTACCTTGGGAGAGCTTGCAGACAACACCCATGGTGATGTTGGTACACCCTCCAGGACGCCAAAGGCCACTGCTGCTCTGAATCCAATAGCAGCTGTTGTGACTTAGCATACTGGGTCCTAAGCCTGGGGGACCCCAGTTTGAGTAGTTGACTGCTGTGTTGTCATGCCATACCAAAGTGCCCCCTAGAGAGAAAGACCAAATGAAATCATTGGGAAGTTAGAAATGGAGAAGAGAGCAAAAGAGACAGATCTGAACTATGGGTTAGGGGTCTTAAATTAACTATAAGAAGATAATGATACAGTATAATATATACATATATGATATAATATATAATACTGTATAATAAATTAAATGTGATATAATCCATTCTATTTCATCATAGCATAGTATAATAAAACACAGCAAAAAACAGAATGAGAAGGAATTGGAATTTGGCCCTTGGATCATTCATATGCCCCATCACATCCCAGTTTTGCCCTAGTAGCCCTAGAACTAGATATCACAAAACACAATCACAAGAACAACTCAGAAGCTCTCTTAGAAAAATTCCCCTTAGTGTTATCTTCCTTGTTGTTTGAACTCAGCTTTGGGGGGTTGAAAGAGATGAATAGTTCCTTCATGACTAGGCTACATCGCCCATCCCCATCCTCTGTCCCCAACAACAGCGGACTCCCTTGTGCCTTACTCACCTTTGGGATTAAAATTCATGCCGAGCCAGGCTCCTCCACTTTGTCCTTCTGTACTTTGCATGTGCTCCCAGACAAAAACATTCTCCATCTCATCCATGATAGACAGGATTGCACCACCAGCTGGGAAAGAACAGGAAGGCACAGTTGCTGTGACATCTCCACTGTGCAAACTTCTAGTGCCCACCAACTCCTGTGTTCCCAACCCCAACCTGAAGTCCCATACTCAGGTGAATACTGGCTCGAGAAGGGTAAGATGGACAAGAAAGATTCCCTGTGGCTTTTCAAAAGTTATGGGCAAAGGAAGGAGGAGGCAAGCAATGTCCTGTGGGTACATAGGTGTGGTATTGCATTGGACTGAGAGCCAGAAGACATGGTTTCTAATGAGGATATTAAAAGAACTAGAGACCAGCTAGTAACCAGGTTTTAAATGTTACTAACGTTTTATGAAGACAGTCTGATGAAGCCCAGGGACCACTACCCAGAAAAATGTTTTTAAACAACCAGGTGGTAATTAGAACAAAAAATTAATCCTGCAAAGTGGTTGCATGTATTTGAATTCACACTTTCAGTTATAATTTTGTAAAATATGGTAATTGTTTCCAGCCCTGTGGAAATATGCAGTTCTAATTCCCTGGATTAATTATTTGCCCTAATAGAGGCCTGATTCTGCATAAAACAAAACATACAGAATTATAAAAGAAACCAATTATGGTGAAATAGTTATCAAAATGTTAAAATAAATTAATTCTCTAGCTCCTGGTTAAGAACCCATCATCTAGTACAACTTCTCAGTTAGATTAGCCATTTGAAGGCCAGAGAGAGATAACTATATATGGTCACATAAGCAGGAGCTGAGATTTGAACTGAGTTCTTTTGACTCCAAGTGAAGCTTCCCTTCTATCTACCCTAGAGCTTCTCCCTGCTTTTCTACTAAGAAAAGTTGTCTGATTTTCTTTGCCTTCCTCACAGGTGTGTGATGAGAAACAAATCAAACAATTAACATTAAGACTAAAAGGCCTTAGTGAACTACAATCCAACCAACTGAATTAAAACTAAAAGGCCTTAGTGTACTACAATCCAAGGTAATAGTTTAATGTGGCCACTAAAAAAGTAGGCTACATTATTAATACTAGAGTATTGGGTTGGCTTCTGACAGGCCACAGTGTCCAGAAGATGGTATGTGACCTTGATTCTCCATCACACGAAAAAACAGCTGAGAGAAAATATTTTGAAAAATAAAAGATTTGGAGAGGGGACATGAAAGCTGCCTTCAGTTAGATTCATTCACAATGAGACAGATATCATTGGAAGTCTTCAGATGGGGGAAGATGACTAAATGACTACCGAGGGGATTCTTAGGAGTGAGGTTGCTTTGGAGAATGGTGAGAGTTCCAGCTTTGTGTTACCATTTTGTGTGTGTAGGGAGGTGGAGCCAACCCACCTTTCTGACAGTGTTGCAGTGCTTCCTTGTGGCCCAACATCAGCTCCATGTGGAAAGAATAACAGTGTTCCCGAAAGGGGATCCATGCTGAGTCAGCCAGGGAATGGGGACAATAGCTCACTTTCCGAGGGGGCTGGAATTCTGTTGATGGGGACACAGATGGGGGTTGGGAGAAAGAGATGATCTGAGGTTCAAGATATCTGTGGCTCACAAGAATCTTCTATCCCAGGGAATACCCCATCTAGGAGTAAGCTTTTTCCCTCTTTCCCCCTGTCCTAACACAGACCTTGCTTGACCCCACATACAGCCCCCTGAAGTTTGGTGTCACAGCTGGCCGTTCGCCAGGTCCCATCCACATCCAAGTAGCCACAGCCTCCAAGGAACTGGGGCTCTCCATCCTTCCAGTTTGCATAGCTGAGTTCATCCAGCACCCATGAGTAACGTCGGGAGCCCTAAAAGGGTGATTCAAAAAAACAAAGGAGAGGGAAAGAAGAACTTAGAGAGGGGAAAAAGAGGCAAGGGGAGAGGATCAGGTGAGAAGTCACAACACAAACACTGAGAGCAGTCAGCTGTCCAATTCAGTTCCTTTGCGGTGGGGAGGGGTGGGGGGAAACATAGGAAGCTCCCACCTCCTCATCTGACAGCCCAATCCAGAGCGGGGTATGCAGGCTGCGGGTGGCCTGGGTCAAGAAGGCCTGGGTGTAGGGGTTGTCCACTTCAGCCAGGCTAGTGTTTAGACTCTCACAGAGCAGGAGGGCATCTTGCCAACGAAGAGGCTTCTGTAGTAGTCGGAAGATGCTGTTGTGGTAGGAAAGCTCCGTGCCTGGAGCAGGGGGTAAGGCATCTGGAGAGGGATTCAGTGAAGGATCTGCAAGAGGAGGGAAGCTTAGTCTATTCTTATTCTTTTTTAGTGTTTTTTTTTCCAAAAAGAGTTGTAAACATTCACCTTCTCAAAACCCTATGATCCAAATTTTTCTCCCTCTTCTCTCCCTTCCCTAAGACAGCAAGCAATCTGATAAAGGTTAAAAGAGTGCAATTCTTCTAAATTTCTATATGCATCATGCTGAGGGGGAAAAAAAGATCAAAAGAGGGGAAAACACCATGAGAAAAGAAAAAAAAATCAGCTTAGCAAACAACAATAACAAAAGGTGAAAATACTATATACTTTGATCCACATTGGAATTGCCTTGAATCATCTCATTGTTGAAAAGGAAGCTAAGTATATTCTTTCCTAAATTAGCCAAGGCCTATCCTGGGATTAAGGTACAGAGATGTTGAGAAGGGTACTCACTAGTTACATGCAGGAAAGCCCTCCACCAAAGCTGACAGAAGGGTCCCTTGTGGGAAAGGTCTATCTTTATGCTTTTGTTCATAATCAAAGGTGTCAAGCACAGAACACTACAGATGGTACACAAGATCATTATATACACAACACTCTTGAATGCTGACCAAACCAGATCTAAATGTAGTTGGAAAATATGTAACAAAAATAAGTTAGATACAATAAAAAATAGATAATGCTAATATGTGGTTTTTCCCCCTGCAAAAATCCTTAAATAGATTTAGTGGTCCTGTTTCTTTTTTTAATTTGACACCAATGATCCACACTATTTTAGCTCCTCTCCTCTCCCCTCTTTCAAATCCTTTCTATTCTTCAAGACTCAACTGAATTCAGCAAACATTCATTAAGTGATTACTGTATGCAAGGCACAACACTAGGACTTAAGGATGTGAAGTTGAAAAATAAGATAGGCTCTGCCCTCAAGCAGTTGAAGGGAGAAATCTAGTTTGTTTAATCTGAAGGGAAATAGCCTGAAGAAATATGAAGCTAGAAAAGTAATCCAGGGCCAGATCATTGAGAATTGAGTTCCAAGCTATGGAGTTTGTATTTAACCCTATAGGCAAGACAGAGCCCTTGTTTTGTTTTGTTTTGCTTTTTTTCAGTGAAGGAATATTATTGGACACTTGCATTAACTCAAACCCCCCCCTCCTCCATGGAGACATTCATCTTCATTCATTCCATAAACATTTATCAAGTATCAACTTGCAGAGCACTGTGTTAGACACTGAAGAAGATATAAACACATACACATACATAAATTAATGTCCTGCTCATTTATAATTTATTATCTAGCAGAAACTCTTCCTGATCACAATGCAATCACTTCCTCCTCCTAAGTTCCAATGAGCATCTGTTTGGTATTGGTCATTTACTGCTTTCTTAAATGAGCAATGAAAAGAAATGGAAGGAAATAATAGAATAAGAAAGACAAGAGATCTTTTCAGGAAAATTAGAAATATCAAGGGAATGTTTCGTGAAAAAAATAGTCATGATAAAAGACAAAAATGTAGGAACTTAACAAAAGTAGAAGAGATTAACAAAAGGTGGCAACAAAGGTTCTGATAAAGGCCTCATTTCTAATATATATAGAGAATTGACTCTAATTTATAAGAAATCAAGCCATTCTCCAATTGATAAATGATCAAAGGATATGAATAGATAATTCTCAGATGAAGAAATTTAAACTATTTCTAGCCATATGAAAAGATGCTCCAAGTCATTATTAATCAGAGAAATGCAAATTAAAACAACTCTGAGATACCACTACACACTAGATTGGCTAGAATGACAGGGAAAGATAATGCGGAATGTTTCAGAAAGGCTTGGAGTACATGAACTGATGCTGAGTGAAATGAGCAGGACCAGAAGATCATTATATACTTCAACAACAATACTATATGATGATCAATTCTGATGGACGAGGCCCTCTCCAACAATGAGATGAAGCAAACCAGTTCCAATAGAGCAGTAATGAACTGAACCAGCTGCACCCAGCAAAAGACCTCTGGAAGATGACTATGAGCCACTACATAGAATTCCCAATCCCTCTATTTTTGCCCGCCTGCATTTTTTATTTCCTTCACAGGCTAATTGTACACTATTTCAAAATCCAATTCTTTTTGTACAGCAAAATAACTGTATGGACATGTATACATATATGGTATTTAACTTATGCTTTAACATATTTAACATGTATTGATCAACCTGCCATTTGGGGGAAAGGATGGGGGAAAGGAGGGGAAAAGTTGGAACAAAAGGTTTTGTAATTGTCAATGCTGAAAAATTATCTATGCATATATCTTGTAAATAAAAAGCTATAATAAAAAAAAAAAAAAGAAAAGCTTTGAAAAAAAAAAGTGGCAAGAATATACAAAAGAACTGCACAGGAAAATTTTGAGCATCACTGATAACTCCAGTGGTGCAGTTACCTATTTAGTCATTCATCTTGGAGAATGAAGTTAAATCAACTTTAGGAAACATTGCTAACAATAAGGCTAATTGAATTAATAATAGAATTTCATTTGAGCAATTTAAAATCCTAAAAGATGACTCTGTTAAAGTGCTGCATTCAATATGCCAGCAAATTTGGAGAACTCAACAGTGGCCACTGTATTGAAATAGATCCATTTACATCCAAATCCTAAAGAAAGACAATGCTAAGGAATGTTCAAATTACCAAACTGTATTCATCTCACATGCCAGAAAGATTAAGATTTTGTAAGTCAGGTTTCAGCAATATGTGAACCAAGAATTATCAGAAATGCAAATTGGTTTTTGAAGAAGCAGAGGAACTAGAGACCAAATTGCCATAAATTCACTGGATTATGGAAAAAGCAAAGTAATTCCAGAAAAAAAAAAAATCTGTTTATGCTTCACTGATTATAGTAAAGACTTTGGGTAGGTTTCAACAAATTGTGACAAGGCCTCAAATGGAGTACCATATCATCTTACAGGTCAAGAAGCAATAGTTAGAACCAAATATGAAACAATTGATTGCTTCAAGATTGGAAAATGAATATAACAAGGCTGTGTGTTATCCCCTTATTTATTTAACTTTTATATAGAATACATCATGTAAAATGCCAGATGGACAAATCAAAAGCCAGAATTAATGTTACCAAGAGAAATATCAACAGTCTCAGATATGCCTATTATACCACTCTGATGGCAGAGAGTAAAGAAGCCTGATGAGGATGAAGGAGGAGAATATAAAAGCTGGATTATTGGTTAACATTTTTTAAAAAACTAAAATTATAGCATTTGGTCCCATTATTTCCTGTCAAAAAGAGGAAGAAAAAATGGAAGCATGTTAGATTTTATATTTCTGGGCTCAAAGATTACTGTAGATGATGACTGCAGGCATGAAATTAAAAGACGTTGCTCCTTGGAAGGAAAGTTATGGCAAAGCTGAACAGCACTTTAAAAAACAGACATTTCATCTTGCTAACAAAGGTCTGTATAGTCAAAACTATAGCTTTTCTATGACCAGTGTTTATCTGTGAAAGTTGGACTATAAGGAACATAATCTATTCTTTTGAATTGCAGTGCTAGAGCAGACTTTTGAGACTTTCTTGGATAGCAAAGAAATCAAAGAAATCAATACTTAAAGAAATTAACTCTGAAAAATTTAACTCTGATTATTCATTGGCTCTCTGAGCCTTGATTCAAATATTGAATCTTAAATACTTTGGCCACATAACGAGAAGAAAGAATTTACTGGAAAAGACCCTTATGTTAGGAAAGATTGAAAACAAAATTTGAGGGAAGTGGCAGAGGATGAGATGGATAGAGACTGTCATGGAAGCAAGAAACATGATTTCAGGAGATACTGGAAAACAGAAGAGTCTAGTGGGCTCTGGTCCCTGGAGTTACGGAGATATGAACAACTGAACAACAATTTACAGATTCATATCATTAAATAACTTCCGTGTGCATGTGTGTGGCAGAGAGACAGAGAGAGAGAGAGAGAGAGAGAGAGAGAGAGAGAGAGAGACAGAGAGAGAGAGACAGAGAGAGAGAGACAGAGAGAGAGACAGAGAGAGAGACAGAGAGAGAGACAGAGAAGAGGAGAAGAAGGAGGAGGAAGAGGAGGAGGAGAAATGAGAGAGAAGAAATGAAAGAGAGAGAGAAAGAAATGGATTCAAGATGCAGAATGGTATAGATTTCAGGACTCAAGCAATACAGGAATTTGTTTTGCTTAATTAAGTATATATATTACAAAGGATTTATTTTTTTCTTTTCCAATGAAGAAGAGGGAAAGGGTGAGTGGAGAATAAGGGGAAATGGAGATATGGAAGGGAAGGGGAGGGGAGGAGAAAGAAGAGGATGAGAGAGATAAGAAGGGAATGAGTGGGAATAGGAAGGGAAAGAAAAAAGGTTATTGAAGCACTTTTTTAAAAAATAATGCAAAAAGAATGTGCAATGATCAACTATGAAAGACTTGGTTCTTCTCAGTGGTTCAGAAATCTAAAGCAATCCCAATAAACTGAACAGAAAATGAAATCTGCATCCAGAAAAAAAAACTATAGTGACTGAATCAACACCTACTATGTTCACTTCTTTTTACTGTTTTTTTTTTAATCTCTCCTATGATTTTTCTCTTTTGCTCTGATTTTTCTCTCCCATCATAATTCTTAAAGCAATTTGTACTAAAAATAAATTTAAAAGCAGAATAAAATAAAAAATAAAAAATAAAAATAATGCAAAGTGATAAATATGTTAATATGTTTAGGAATATTTCATAAGTTTAACCTAGATCAGATAGTTTGCTGTCTTGGGAAGTGGGTAGAGGGAAAGAGGAAGAAAAATGGACACAGAGTTGTTGAAAACTATATTTGCATATATTTGGGAAAATAAAATGCTATTAAAAATGCAGAAAAAGAAGAAAGTCCTAGAAGCATAAAAAAGCACAACAGTTTTGAAAGCTAGAGGTTTAATTTATTATATATATTAAAAGTAAAGCAACCTATTCATAAAAAAGATATATAGTTTCAAGTACAATTCTTTTTTCTGTTGGTGTTTTTTAAGTTTAAGATTTAAAAAAAAAAGTCATCAAGAAAAGCTAATTAAAATTACCTATGCCCCTCTGGCAGATGAAACCATGTGTCTCCTCTAGGCAGTTCCTGTCATCCCAGCGGCCAGTGAAATGGGGAGAAGAGCTGTGTCCAATGACAACACAGTTGGTCTGGAAATAAGGAAGAAGGAAGGTCAGCGTGCTCAAGGGGCACTGCTGATCCTCAGCTGCATTGCCAGATTGCCCTTTTATGTCCACTCCACCTCCTTTCACACACCCCAAAGTCAATGCTTTCCAAAGGCTGCAATCAGAGCTGAAGGTAGAGGAGAAGCTAGGTCATGAGGAAGAGAATGGAAGAGAGAGAAAGGGAATCTAAGTTATGAATGTGTGTTTGGCAAGTGTTTCTTACTGGTTTTTCTCCACTATCAGAGTCACTATGCCCTGATGGCTCTCCAGGTGCCCAGTTCCCATACAGCATAGGTTCTTGTCCCACCCAGTGGAACTCTTTCTGCGTAGCATGGAGGCCAATCCAGAGGTCGAAGGTCACATTGAGTAGTTTGGCTGTGATGAAGGCTGCAGACAGAGAGAAGAAGCAATGAATAGTGGGTATGGGCATGGAGTGGGGATCAGGAAGCAATCACAAGTGATTCCCTCTCAGTCATCACCAGCCTTCCCCCTTGCAACTCTTAGAGTCTCCTACTGGAGACCCTTCTTTAGGAGACTCCCACCACCTTCTCTATTCCATTATGAACAACTAAGGACTCCCCCCCCAATACCCACATCCTTTCTACATGGGGCCGGTGATATAGTTATGAAGCCCAAAGATTATATTATACAAAAAGAGCAGCATGAGGGATGATACCAGGAACAATGACAGAGGGTGGTACCCAAGGTATAGGAGATGGTGCAGTAGGATGGAATAAATAGGCACATGAGAAAAAATGTTGCAAATCACTTATAATTAGAGAAATACAAATTAAAGCAATTCTGAGGTTCCACTTCATACTTAACAGGTTAGCAAAATTCACAAAAATGACAAATGTTGGAGAGCCTGTGGAAAAAACAGGCACTGTTTGGTAGAGATGTAAATGGGTCTGAAAAGCAATTTAAAATTATTATACTCTTTAACCCAGAATACAAAACTTTTTTTAAATGAAGGAAAATATCTGCAAGTTCAAAATTATGTATAGTCACTCTTTTTGTAGTGGAAAAGGCTAATAACTAAAGGATATTCAGCAGTTAAGGAATGGTTGAACAAAATATTATATGCAAATCTAAAGAAATATTATATGGCAATGGGATAAGCTATAAGACTTGCATGAACTGATGCATATTAAAGTAAACAGAAGTAGTAGAACAATTTATACCAAAAAAATTACAAAAATGAACACCTGAACACCTCTGAAAAATGAAGGAATTCTGAAAAATTCAATGAGCAACCACAATTTTAAAGAATCAATGATAAGGAATCTGGTCCACGAACAGACAAGAAGACAACAATAGACTCGATATGCAGAACCAGACATCCATTTTTGGATATGGTCATTGTGGAAATTTGCTTTGCTTGATTGTAAATGTTGGCTATAAAAGTTTCGGTTTTCTTTTTTTTTTTTTTTTTTTTTCTTTTTCAATATAAGGGGAAGGTGGAAAGGAGTGAAAACAAATGTTTGTTAATTTTTAAAAAACAGTAGGATGGGCAGATGTATTTGACCAGTCTTTATTTACCTTGTTCCAGGGGGTTAGCAATAGTGACCAGCTGGGCTCCTTGTTGTTCACACATATGCTGGGCCTCTGACCACTTCACTCGTTCTGCTGGGTCATGGCCTTGGATTCGGAAGCACTTGGGACAGAATGATCTAGTCTTAGACTGTTGCTCCAAGTCCCAACATAAAAGTCTGATCTACAAATTTATTTACTCTAGCCCACCTACAATGGCTCAATTTTTACTTTTATTTTTTATAGATAGGAAGAAAGATTATTTCAGATAAGGAGCGAAAAACTTGTTATTTAGGACACAGATTTCTTCTGCCCACCACTGAAAGATTGTGAACACAAACACACACACATACACATGCATATTTTCATGGCTTTTTTAAAATAAGACTAAAGATTTATTTGAAGCTCACAATAACTTCTGGAAATTCTTTATAAGTGACCCCTATAACTCAAGTCAACAAACATTTATTAAGTTCCTGATATGTGCCAGGCATTGTGCTAAGTACTCAAGGTAAAAAGAAAAGCAAAAAATTAGCTTTACTGTCAAGAAGCTCCCAATCTAATTGGAGAGGCAATATGTAAACTATGTACAAACAAGTTATAGATTTTGGATAATTTAGCAATAACTGAAGAGGGAAGGCACTAAGTTTTAAGGAAGGCCAGGACTGGCTTCTTGAAGATAGCAAGAGTGGAACTGAGAATTCAAGAAAGCTAAGAAGTAGAGAGAAAGAGGAAACTATTTTCATTGAAAATATTTAGAACTGGAGATACAGTATCTTTACTCTTTACACAAAGTATCTTTAAAGGAAGGGGTAAAAAAGTAGATAACTAACTAGGTATGTGTATGCCTTTTTTTTTTCTCAACAAATGTGTTCCTAGAAAAACTGTGTCTAAGTTCAGTGGGTTATATCATATAGAGCTGGAAAGAAGACCTTGAAGATCAAATACAATCTCTACATTTTTCATGCAAGAAAACTGAGACCAAAAGAAGGAATATGGCTTTTGTGGAACAGCTTGCCCAGAAGGATGAATGATGTAAAGAGAAGGGGAAGGAAATAAACATTTATATAGTATTTACTATGGGTTAGGCACTGTGTTGTCTTTACAAATATTATTTTAAGGGGAAACTAAGTGATACAGTGGATAAAGTACTGAGTCAAGAGTACCTGAATTCAAATCTCACCTCAGAAACCTAATACTTACTGATTGGGCAAATTATTTAACCCCAATTGCTTTGCAAAAAAAACAAAAACAAACAAAAAAAAACCCAACAACAAAATAAACAAATACTATTTTAAGACATATGTTATAGTTCATGTATACCCTTCAATTCCTTACTTTACCCAACTTCTCTTCCTGTATTGTCTTGGAGACAATACAGAAACTCTTGGAGAGCAAGCACTATCTTGCTTGTTAGTATTTGTCTCTCCATTTAGTACTTAGTAGAGTGCCTAGAACATAATAAAAAGTTAATAAATGCTTTTTCTATCTGTCTAGCAGCAAAATGAGGAGGCTGAAGCATATGCTCTCTATGTTCCTTTCAGCTCTAGAATTCTGCTGTATGAAGCTTAGATGGTATGCCCTGATGCTCAAGGATAAATAAAGTGTTACTACTTTGGGATATCTTGAAGGAAGACACCTATATTCAGGACAAACAACTAAGTGGTAAAGGAGAATACAGAAGGAGCTTATAATATTGTCACTGGTCACTGCTCTGTTCATCTCGTTCCTCTTTACCCCCCCACCAACCCTCCACATACCCCCAAGTTCCCTTCCTACCTTGTTGATGAACTGGCTCCAGCCAGTAGGACAACCACCAGGCAGGAGAGAGATTGGCGGGTCCAGTGGAGGTTTCCCACTGGTGATATTACTTCGTTTACAGATGTATGGCAAGGCTGTCAGACACCGCTGGTCTCCCCAATCCTCTGTGGAGAGGGCAGGGGAGAGTCACCTTCAGGATGAGATAGTAACTAAACTAATAACTAAATTAATAGTGCAAAATTCATCAGCATCCATCCCAGAGTGAGATGAGGATTGTAACTGGGGATCTAGTCTCCTGTGTTCTATTCTGAGCTTTACTGATAAGTTGTTCCCTTGCAGATTTCTCTCCTTTATGTCCCTGGCACTAAAGGGAATCCCCTAGAGTTACTGCAACCAATTGGTTGGCTGCTTTCTTCCTGCTCACTCCCTAAGCTCTTGCCCTTTCTATTCCTCCCTCCAGCTTCAGCATCCCCACCCCTTCAGCTCTCACCTCGACTGGCTGTTATATAGACACATTTCTTGTCCTTGCCAATCGGCCGTGGTTTTCCAGGTGCCCAGGAGATGAAATTTATGATAGATTTGTCTGTCCATCTGAAACAGTACCAGAAGGTCAAAGATGCCTCAGAAAGAAACACATTCCTCTTCCCAGGAAGAAGGAGAACAAGAGGCATTATCCTACATGATGTCAAGGGGGAACAAGATGATGGGGAGAGGGACCAATGCCAGGTATGAGGAGGGATTGATTAGTAACTCTAGAGTCTACATCAATTTTCTTTATGCATGTTTCCAGGCAGGGTAGACTGGTCTCTTTGGGCCTTTATTTCTCCAACTGGAAAAGAAGGCTAACACTGCCATAGAAGTGAATAGAAAGGCATCCAAGGGAGCCAAGAGGACATCTGCACAACTCCATTATTCCTTCCTCAAGCTCCTCAAGATGTTAACTGGATGATTCACTTGACCTCATTTTCCCTGAAAGCAAAATATAACTATAGGAAGCATGTTGCTTTGGAATAAGAGGCCCAGGATTCAAATCCCAGCCTCTAGCACTATCTGTGTGATTTTAATAAATTTAGTTTACAATTTTGGGGCCTCAGTTTCCACATCTATAAAATCAGGGGGTTGTACTAGGTGATCTGTAAGTTTGCTTCTAACTCTAAATGTATGATAATGTGGTATTAGTCTGAGAGTCCTTATATAACAGGTACCAGAACATTTGAGAGTCACATACCTCACAAGTCAACACACAACAAGCCTTGGACACCTTTTTGTTGTTGTTGTTCAGTCATGTCTGACTCTTCATGACCCCATTTTGGGTTTTCTTGGCAAACATACTGAAGTGGTTTGCCATTTCCTTCTCCAGCTCATTTTACAAATGAGGAAACTGAGGCAAACACAGCTAGTAAGTGTCTGAGACCAGATTTGAATTCAGGTCTTCCTGACTCCGGGGCCAGTGCTCTGCCATCTAGCTGCCCCCTGGACACCGGTATATCAGGGCAATTGCACACATCAATCACCTCTAGCGTCAGCACTCCCACCTGAATCGCCCGTCATTCTCAGAAGTGTGCAGGCCAATCCACCAATGCTGCTCCTGCCCTCGGGTGAACTGAACAAGGCAAAGGGCAGTAAATCAGGGCAGGGAGGAAGAGAAGGAAGGGAGCAAGTTGGGATATCTCCCCCAGATCTGTCTTCCTAACCTCTCCTTATCCCAAAATAATAACAGAATAATGAGACATGTCCATAACACTTTAAGTTTTATAAACTCCTTTCCTCCCAGTAATCTTAGGGGCTAAGGAAGAGAATTATCCTGGCTTCCACTTTACATGTCACCCCCTCTCCCAGGAACATTGTCATCAAGGCTAGGGAGGACCAAAGGCTGAAGGGCCTATGGGTCTCACTGCAAGCCCTTCTGGCTTACAGAGGCCTTGAAGGAAGCTGGCTGGCTATTCTCTGCTCAGTCAGCCAACGTGAAGTTGCCAAAACAGCCTATCTGTCTAGAGGGACACATGGTTTTCCTGCAGATGTCTTTTCCAAGGACCCTTCAAACCAAAAGGATCTGTCACTTTCTGGCATAACCCCCACACCTTAAGTGAGGAAACAGCCTCAGAGAGGAAAAGGGCCCTGTCCAAAATCAGACAACCAGCAGGTCTAGGGGCTGAGGTTTTCGTCTGTAAGACCAGGGATTTTCCACGACCCCAGTCACCAAATAAAAAGAAAGCCTTCTCTCTGGCCACGTGGAGCTCCTCCTCCCTCCTTCCCGAATCAAAGGCTTGACGGCCACCTTCTGCAGGCTGTGTCCCAGAAAGTCCAGCTCTGCTTGGCTGTGCACCGACACCAACTCAGCCTGGAACCATGTGCAAATACGCTGGGCCTGCCCCCACGTAGAGTGATGATCAAAGAATTTGTAATCAGCCTCCTGGAAGCGAATCCACTCTTTCCAGCCTGCAAGGAAGTACTGGATGTATGTGGGGGGGTGAGCACTAAGAAAGGCAGAGAAGCAGGGTGGGCAGGGCAATGAATGGTGGGCACAGCAGGGTACAGACCCCACACAAGGGATCTGCTTAGGCTTGCCCCACAGGGCAAGGGTATGAAAATAGGGTGTGTAGGTACTGAGCCATTCTGTGGATTATTGCAAGGTGAGACAAAGATGTATATATGAAAATCTGTTTTCAACCTCTCAAGCAATGTCTTTGGCATAAGAAAAGGGACCTCCAGTTTCCCTTGGGACAGGGTTGAAGAAAAGGAGATGGAAAGATAGAGAAAGGGTACAGATCAGAAGGCTGGATGGAAGTGGATTATGGGAGCTACACCCAACACCACCCAGTATCCTAGATTAGCCTTGTTGCTTCCATCACTTGTCCCAAACCTTGGTTCCTCGCTCCATCCTCCCGGTCACCTCCAATCCCTCTCCCCACCTTGCTCTATACTTAAGCTGAGAGTGAAAGGGTGAGTCTACCTTGTGGGCTGACATCAGGCTCCTTTATGTTGACTCCTGTTGAGACAGAGAAGGGGAGGCTGTAGAGAGCAGCAGGAGAAAAGCATTCATCAGACAAGACCCAAATCCCCAACCCATCTTTCCAGTGCCCTTCCCGATGGTAACCTTTGGGAATCTTGCAGATCCAATCCAAGTGTGTCTCACACTGCATGGCCACCCACTGCAGGGAGGCCAGGTCTAGCACCGCACAGCTCCGGATGTCATCATCGTCATGGCGACTACGGTCAAAATTGTGATAGGAGTACTGGGGAAAGTGATGGGAGGAAAAGTTTGACAGGGTTGTCCCAGAGGACCAGCCTTGGTCTGTCTCCCTCCTTCCCTCTCTGCTGACACAGTTCTTCGGGTGAGCAGTACTTTAAGGTGAAGAACACCTGGTCCTAGTCTTGATTCACTAAATGTTCTCCCAGTGAATCTCCCCATTCTCCCAGTGAAGCACAGATTTAGAGGCGGAAAGGACCTTAGTGGTCACAGGGCTGGAGATTATCCAGAGCAGGAAACAAGGATGGTTAAAAGGTCTTGCATCAATGTCATTTAAGAATCATTTGAAGGAACTGGAGGGTGGTTAGCCTGGTGAAAGGAAGGAGACAGGGAGGACAAGAGAAGAGCTGTGTGTAACTATTTGAAAGACTCTTGGGAAAGGATAAAACTTGCAAAATCAGAAGCAAGAGGTGAAAGCTGCAAAGAAGAGAATTTATACTTAATACCAAGTAAATTTTCCTGATCATACATTTGCCATGCTCCCTTTGCCCCCCACCCTACACACACACACACACACACAACATCAGATAAATTTAAGTGCCCCCATGAGCACAAGCACTGAGCTTTGCAATGGGGGACATTCTCTGCCCTTAAAGAGCAGAGAGAAATAATATGTACATACATAAGTGTCCATGTACATATGTATATATTAAGACATATACTATATAAATAGATATATAATATTATATAAATAATTTTTTAAAAATTTTTATAAATAAATTATTTAAAAATATATAATATATAAGTAAAAATAAAATATTTTATATAAAATTTAAATATCATATAACACATTATCTGTAATGTCAAATATATAAAATATATACCACATAAATAAATGACACATTATATATAATATATAAATATATTAAATAGAATATATATGAACCTGTGTCATTTTTATAACAGAAATGTATAAATAGAAAGCTGTAAGATGTATGTTATGGAATATATAAAATTATATAAGTGCCAAATATTTATGTAATTACCAATACACATATATACAGACAGATTTCCATAACCAGAAATCTTCATTTTTTCTCCAGGTAACCTTGGATCCTATAAGTACTTCCTTACTCTTCCCCTCTACCCTGCCCCCAGCAGCATACCCACCTATTCCCTTTACTTCAATTGTTCTCATTTCTCTAGCCTGGTTCACTTCTTTCTCCCCTCCCTCACTCACCCCTAGGCCATCACTCCAGTGCCAGCTGCGCTCAGCTCGGGGGTCTCGTCGGTTCAGACCAATCCAAAACCAATGCTGCTCCTGGATCTCAGGCTCTGACTCACTGCCCACACAGATATCCCCCCAACCCAGGTAAAATATAATGTTAGAGGGCAAGAGGTTGAAGGATCCCAGCATATCCCCTTCCCTCTGACTTAGGACTTGGGAGAGAAAGGACAGACCTACAGGAGGATCCCATTCATCTTCATTTCCCCCTATCCCCTGCTCACCTTTGCAATACCCTCTTCATCCCCAACACTCCACATATGCCCCTCTCACTAAACTCCCTATCAGCCAGGGGAACTATTTCTAGTTAAAAAGAAAAGTTTATATTTGATCTCAGAGGAAATAATAGGAAGCCACTGGCACTTCCTGAGTCAGGGAGGAACATGGTGAGATCTGGGCTTTTGGAATAGCAGTTGAGCCATCTAAAAGTGGAATGGGCGACTCTGGGAGGTAAAGAGCTGCCAGGGACTCTTCTTGCATGAACATGCATGGAACCAAGCCTCCGTGCCTGCATATTCACAAAGCAACTGCTCTTGGCCCCGGGTTCAATACCCAAAGATTTTGTTGAGCATGTTGGATACAAAGTGTTCTTCCTCATAGCTGGCCAGGCTGAGCAGCTGGGCTCCCAACTCCCTGCATGCACTCTGGGCCAAGGGCCAACTCTTCTTGTCTTGTAGTCGGTCTGAGCTGAATACCTTGTTGGGGAGACAGAAGGTTTATGTGGCGGTGGCAGGAAAAAAAAGCTTGGTGGGCCTCTTCTCACCTCCCCCAGTAGTCCCAACTCTCCCACTGGACTCCCTCCTTCCTCCTTCACAGCCCTGGCTCCTAGGATAACATAACTGTCTTGTATCCCAACTGAATGTACTGGACACTGTAGGCTTACTCAGGAGTGGGGATTGTGGTCATTCTCCTCAGGGGAAAAGGCTATGAAAAAAGCAGAATTGGACACCCAGACTGACCCCTGAAGCCATGAGAATGCTTCCTATCCATGGAGGACCAGTGGGGAGATCTAGGTCAATGTCCTGATATCGCCATTTGATTTTGAAAGTCCCTTCCTGACCAGAGCTTCACTTTTCTCCTTTTGAGAGGCAGTACAGTGTAGTGGATAGATCTGGAGCCTGATTCAAATGCTGTCTCTCTCACATGCTGTCTTTATGAATCTAGGAAATTCACTTAATTTCTCTCAGTATTCTAGGGCCTAGAGCTCTAAAAAGCTGCCTAAAAACTAAATTGCTAGAGATTATAAATTGCATAGCATGTGCGAGCCTACATTAGTAGAGGGCATTTCCTAACCTGAGAGTTCTCTGTACCAGTTTACTTGAAAGTCCAGTCACCATCTCTTTCCTTAATATGGATAAGTTAGTCTGTGATTTCCCTTCTAACTTTTCTATAATTATATGTCATTCTCATTCCTAGATCAAGGGATTGGGCAAAGTAACCAGGTATTAGACTGGTGTTGACCCCCCTAATTACTTTCTTATACAACCACTTTTCTATTTCCTGTGGCCCATGGACCTCCTAAAACTTAGTTTCTTTATGTATAAAAAGGGGATAATGATAACACTTCTTTCACAGAGTTATTTATGAAACTCCTTTTCCAACCTCTAGACATTTTCACTGGCCATCTGCCATACCTGCAAATCTCTCCTTCCTTAACTGTATCTCCTGACCTCCCTGGTTCCCTTCAAGTCCCAGCTAGTCCTATAAGAAGCTCTCCCCAATCTCCTTTAATACTGATTATCTCTTATTATTCCTGTATATAACTTGTTTGTACATTATCTCCTCCATAGTGAGTTCCTTGAGAAAAGGGACTGGTATGTTTAGGCTTTCTTTGTATCCCTAATCACTTAGCATAGTCCTTGGCACATAGTAGGTACTTAATTAATTCTTGTTGACTGGTTGTTGGCATACAGTAGGTATTTAATAATATTTGTTGATTGACTTTTTAGTATATAAAAAGAGTTTTGAAAATCTCATGCTATATAAATATCAATCATTATTCTTACTTATTAGGGAAGAAAGAAATGTTCATAAATCTTGCTAAAGAACAGGTACTTCAGTTTCTTAAGAGGACAGGGTATCTCCTATTGGTCCTCCTGTGTCCCACTGACTGAAGATTGTATCAGTTGACCACTGAACATCATAGGGGACAGTGGGCTATGAGAGTTGTAAAATTGCTCACTTGGGCCAGCTTGTCTTGGCTCAAATCCAGCCCGGGTCTTCCTTAGACTTCCAGCTACTGAGTAAGAGTTGAGTATTTCTCTGACCTCCCTCCAGAGTAATGGTCGCTAGAATTTGAGTACATGGCGGTGAGAGTATTTGTTTGCATGGGTGAGTCTGAGCCTGGACCTCAAGTCCCTGGCAGCTTCTTCTATTTTGTGTTTCTTTCTCTCCACTCAGGTAATTCAACAAACATCTAAAGAAATAGATGTTTCCAGCCCCAGTGGTAACCTCGTGGGTTTGAGAGGTCAGGAGTTTGCGAGTCTGTTGGCAGCTCAGAATTAGCTGCCTCCTGGAACTATAACATTTCCCAGGAGAGAAAACAACCACAGGTGACATCATCCTGAACTTGGCCATGCCATTCAGAGTGAATGTGAAATATCTGTTCAGAAGTTCCACAAAGTTGCCTTTTTTCCCAGGAAAATATAATGAGGATGCTTTTTTTATGTTTTAAGCACTGATAAATGCATGTTTATAACTCTTGTGTGGCTCAAGCACTTCATTTATGGTAAGGGAAATAAATATCTGTCCCATACCTGACATCACCTTTATGCACTGAGTACATTTTCTAGAAGGAGCAACTTGTGCTATCCATCTCCAAAGGAAGACCTGATGAAGTCTAGATGCAGATTAATGTATAATTTTAAATTTTTTCTTTATTTTTCTTGGTTTTGTTTTTATCTTTGTTTTCTTTCACAACATGACTAATATGGAAATATGTTTTGTATGTCAGGATATGTATGATTGTGTGCCTATGTCAGATTGTTTGCCTTCTAATACACAGAAAAGGGAGAAATGGAAAAAGAGAATTTGCAACTCAAAAAAATTTTAACTTCTTGTTAAAAATTGGTTTTACATGTAATTGGAAATAAATTAAAATATTAAGAAATAGAAGAGAGAACTTGTTCATCTTTTTTAGGTGAGATCCTGGACATAAGTCATACAAAAGTTCTGTTGTAGAGATTTCCCCTGTAATTTAAAGAAGGGAATGGGGAGGCTGAGGAGGGAGGAGAGGGGCGTCCAGTGTGAGTCTTAAGAGTATGATCATCTCTGTCTTTTGGGGGTCAGGCTCCCCCAGGACTGAGTTTGGTCCCTGTGAGTCCAGGGCAGGTGAAAGCTAAAGCAAAGACACAAGAGGACCGATTAGAACTTGCTGTCATCTCAATAGAAGGAAACATCTGTCTTGACAAGAGTATGTTTGTCTCCAGGGAGCACATGTTCTATGGGATAACCTTCACTACATTATTAATAACATCAAAGAAATATTGTAATGGGCCATCCTCATTTTTAACTTTCCACCTTTTTTGATCTGCTGTCCTGAACTGCTCAATTTGGTCCCTCTTTGGGTTCCAACTTTGCAAAAGTACTAACCAAAATCACATCTCTGCCAAAGATCTGACCAATGCAGACCAGATTCATGTAATATCAGAGCTGGAAGGGACCTCAGAGTAGAGTGGGCAAATTTTGCTCCAATCCTGGGACTCTGGTCCCCTCACCAACCCTTTCTCAACTTCCCCTACCTTATAGCAGTGTCGGAGCTTGAGGTCAGAGGCCCAGCCGTGGGGGCAGGAGCCAGTCAGGCCTGGTGTGGGGTCAGGTCCAGGCAGTTCTGGGGTCACTGGGGTACCCAGGTTCTGGCGGCAGATGTACCGAGCTCGAAATGTGGTGCAGTTCTTCACCTCCCACAGGCCCATGGCACTGCCAGTAGCCAAGGCCACACACCCACCTCGACTATAACCTGAAAGGGGAAGGAGAGAAAATGCAGGTATCTTATGGGGTTGCCCCTTCTTCCCTCTCAGCCAATCACCAGATCTCCAAGTTCCCCAGATCTTCCAGGGCTGGAAGATGGGCAAACCTCTAACTGCTACACTGACACCACATCCGGTACAAGGGGAGGGGTCCACCTGGCATGGGGAAGGGGAGAGAGCTGGCTATTTGCTACCTCCCTTCCCTGCAGTTCCCAGGAGAGCTAAGAAAAGGCTGGCAAAGTAAGACACAGAGAGGGGAGGATGAGAAAGGGAGCTTACCAGGCTGGTCCCGGTTCCAATGGGTATACACAACCTCATCTCCACTAAGCCAGTGAAAAGAGCCTGTCCTGTTGATATCCTGAAGGGCTGTCCAGAAGTATTTGCCATCCCAGCTATAAATGAGGCTGCTGACATAGGCTTGTTCAAACCTGGATGTTGGGGAAGGAAAACAGCCCAGAAAAAAAGGAGAAAAGAGAATGATAGTGACTCCGAAGTCCCCTCTGATCAACTCAAAACTCAGGGACCCCTCCCTACTACCTCTGGATTCAGAATTCTCTTCTGGAGTTCCAGAAATATTCTCCATGATGAAGTAAAAAAAAATTTTTTTAAAGGAGAGGGACAACTAGATAGCATCAGCCTTGGAGTCTGGAGTGCTGAATTCAAATCCAGCCTCAGACACTTATTATGTGACCTTGGGCAGATCACTCCAGAGGCCTCCAAAACAAAAAAGGAAGAGAGAAAAAGGTTCTGGGTTCTAGCACTAATGGGGATGATGAATATTAATGAATTAGTAGATGTCTCTGAATCTTTCTTTTCTCATCTAGCTGAGAGGAAGGAAAAAATACAAAAACACTTTCTCTATGCTCTGTGTCTCCCTTCTTGGACTTGAAGGAGGCCAGCCCAGCTGGTAGTGGAGTAGGGTGGGATGGCTGGCTTGGGTAGGAAAGGGTAGATATCCAGATTCCCTCTTGTAGTTTCTTCCTGGTCTGAAATCTATGACAGTAATGGAGAAAGCAACCACAGACCCATAAAACCTCACCCATGAGCTGGAAAGAACATAGGCGAAAAGGCTATTAAAATGAATATTTCATTGGTTTTGTGATCCTTTCTGTCAAAAAAAGGGCACCCTTCCTGGGAGCCTGAGACGGAATGGGATGGGATGGGGCCTGAGACCAAACAGCCCTCTCCTTTTATTTCCACTCAGTAGAGGTCTAGGCCATGGCAGGTTTTGTCCCCATTTAATGAAATGCAATGATACCAAGAGAATGTCTATAGGAAATTATGAACAGGGCAGTAAGGAAGTCAGCAGCTACATGGAAGAGGGGATGGAATGTCCAGCCTGAAGAAAAGGGGACTCATCTTGCTAAGTTCAAATCTGACCTTAGACACTTAACTAGATGTGTGTCCCTGGGTAGGTCACTTAATCCTGTGTGCCTCAGTTTCCTCATCTGTAAAATGAGTTAGAGAAGGAAATGGCTATATGTCCCGCACCTGTTCATGATGGTGACCAGGGTGGCACCTTGGTCCATGCACATCCGGCGGGCTTCACTGTAGGTCACATAATCTTCTCCCAGCCAATAGCAAGATGGGCTGTGCCAGGTCCAGCCCTGATCAGAAAGAGAAAAGGGAAGAAAGCCGGATCTGAGAAGATGTCGTCTTTCTGTGGAGCCTATCTGCCCCTCTTCCCATGAGACGTTCACAGTATACAGGGAAGGAAGGCGAGCACTCTGGGCCCTGTAAGGTTTTCTCCTGGCCCAGAGAGCTGCCATGGGGAAAAGAGAAAAAAGGGAAATTAACTCTGAATCAAGCTCAGCGTTAGAGGGACAGCATAGTAAAGGGAGAGAGGGTCATGAGGTGAAGGAGATGGGAGGCCACAAAGCAGCAGCAGAAAAAAGTGAGAAACGAGGAAGAAAGATAATAGGAAAGCAGTACAGTAGATAGAGTGCCTGGCTTGGAGTTAAGAATACCTGAGGTCAAAACCAGCCTTAGATGAATACTAGCTGTGAGACTGGTAAATTATTTTATCCTGTTTGCCTCAGTTTCCTCCTATGTAAAATGAGCAGCTGGAGAAGTAAAGGTAAACCATTCCAGTAGCTCTGTCAAGAAAACCCCAAATGGGGTCATAAAGAGCTGGACACAGCTGAGCAAAACAGGAATACTGCTTCTTTTCTTCTTGCTGCTGCAAGGGTGGCACTGGGGTGGATTTTAAAGCATCTTGAGAAGCCCCAGGACAAATAGAGAAATCATAAAACCTACATATGATCTTGTGTTAACTGATGGAATATGAGTGAAGAAAGGCGGAGGGTGCTGATGCTGCAAGGTGCCCTGACGTAAGGGAAATTATGTTTATTTTGGGGGAGAAAATGGGGATGGAGAAGGGTTGTTGGGAGCTTCTTAGAATCAGAAGTCTCAACTCCCCCTGTCACAGCTTTGAGTGACCTTGAAAGAAAAGGGTTTGTCCTCACTGCACAGACATGAAAAATGAGTCTATCCCCCAATTTCAAGACAATTTGTCTGTAATGATGAGAGTTAAATCTCCCTCTATCCTAGAGGAAGGCTACCGGGGACAAAAAGCAAGGAACTAGAAGACCACGGGAGAGTGCTCCCCCCTTGATCCTGTGGCTCATTTCCCCTCATTTTCTAACATACCCAATACTATATTCCTCTGTTCCCTTCCTCACTACCCCAAATTAGGACCTGCTCTTTGTCTGGAACTTTGAGTTAAATGGGAGAGCCTAGAATATGGGGAGGAACATATTCTCTCTGTCTCTGTCTCTCTGTCTCTCTGTCTCTCTGTCTCTCTCTCTCTCTCTCTCTCTCTCTCTCTCTCTCTCTCTCTCTCTTTCTCTCTCTCTCTGTCTCTCTGTTTCTCTGTCTCTCTCTCTCTGTCTCTCTCTCTCTCCTATCTCTGTCTCTGTGTCTGTCTGTCTGTCTGTCTCTCTCTTTCTCTCTCTTCTCTGTCTCTCCTTCTTTTGTCTCTCTCATTTCTCTCTTTCTGTCTCTCCTCTCTTTGTCTTTGTCTCTGTCTCGGTCTCTGAGTCTCTGTCTCTCTGTCTGTCTCTCCTCTTTCTGTCACCCTCTCTGTCTCTGTCTCTCCTCTCTTTGTCTCTGTCTATCTCTGTCTGTCTCTGTCTCTCTCTGTCTCTCTGTCTCTGTCTCTCTTTGTCTCTGTCTCTCTCTGTCTCTCTGTCTCTGTTTCTCTCTGTCTCTCTGTCTCTCTCTCTGTCTCTGTCTCTCTCTCCTCTCTCTGTCTCTTATCTCTCTTTTGTCTCTCTCTCTTGTCTCTGTCTCTCCTATCTCTGTCTCTGTGTCTGTCTGTCTCTCTTTTTCGCTCTCTTCTCTGTCTCTCTCTCTTTTGTCTCTCTCATTTCTCTCTTTCTGTCTCTCTCTCTCCTCTCTTTGTCTCGGTCTCAGTCTCTGAGTCTGTCTCTCTCGCTGTCTGTCTCTCCTCTTTCTGTCACTCTCTCTGTCTCTGTCTCTCTCTCCTCTCTTTGTCTCTGTCTCTGTCTCTCTGTCTCTGTCTCTGTCTCTCTCTCTCTCTCTCTCTCTCTCTCTCTCTCTCTCTCTCTCTCTCTCTCTCTCTCTCTCTCTCTCTCTCTGCAAAGAAAAACAGAGTGAGCAGCCAAGCTGGCACTGGGGAGCCAGCTGGGGAGGAATGTGGCCTCTAGTTCCGGCAGATGGAGCCTCCTGTGGCCAAAACCCCACAAAGTTTTCTTTATAAGAGGCCCCAGAGTCTTGGCTGCTGGCTCTCCCTCACTCTGCATCCCACCCTCCCTCACTCCTCCCCCTTGGCTAGACCCACCCATGGTGATGGGGGGAGGAGCCTGGGAATGGGAGACTGAGGATGGGCAGAAGGGCTGAAAAGTCCATCTTATCAGTCTGAATTCAGATGACATTGGCAGGGCTTTTATGTTTGTCTCTAATGAAAAGGGATTAGCCCCCCTCAGTTAGGACATGCTTTGCATCCACCCCCTTCTTCATTCTCTCTGCCTTCCCCCAGTGTGGAAAGAAGAGAAGACCTCTACAGAAGTTAAGTATCACCCTTCAGTCCCCCTGGAGAGAGTTACTTGGACTGGAAGACAAATAAATGAAGAGAAGCCCCCAGCCCCAAGGAATATAATCTCTGTCTACCTTACCCTTGCTATAGTGGCCCATTATGGTCAGAGTGAGGATAAGCCAGAGTAATTCTTCTGGCTCTCCCTCCTTTCAAAGATCTTTCCTGACTTAAATTCATCCCCAGAGGCTACTCCAGTACATCCTCACCTTGCGGCATCCATGATCTTCCTCTGGTGTCCCCAAGCTAACCTGGCCTGCCTTCTTGCAAATGGATGGCAAGGACTGGTTGCAGGGGCTATCATTCCAGCGTCCCTCCTATTAGATGGCAGAAGATAGCAAGTGATTCAGCCCAATCCTCCATGCTTCCTCCAAGGTAGGAGGAAGCCCCCAAATAAGGCCCATTATTCCCCCTAGTCCCAACCCAGGCTCTCCCATACCCCAGGAACCTTTGGTTGACTTGCCTGTGTAGCCCTCTGTATCTAAGAGTAATGTGTGTATACCTTTATCAACTCCTCCCTCTGAAAGTGTGGTCCTATTTCCAGGTGGCCAGCCTTAGCAGAGCCCACTGTATTCTTTTCACTATGTATACAAGAGCCTAAAACTAGGGGTCAATAAACTTGGTCTTGATTCTGACTCTGCTGCTTACTGTGTATGGCCCCTGTCCATAATTCTATACATGTGGGTGGGATGGGAAAAGTCTCACCGGTCCCCAGATGGTGACACAGTCCTCAAGGCTGTCTCGAAAGTTGTTGGGTTCAAAGGGGTGCCAATGGGTGAACTGTACAAGACTCCCATCTGACCACTCAAAGTTCATCTGCAGCTTCAGGTCATTCAGACCAATCCACAGTTCTTCCACCTCTGCCCAGGTGGAAAGAAGTGAGACAGGGAGAGAATGGAGAAGCAATGGGGAAGGAATGGGGTTAGATGAAGAGAATGGAGCAGGGACTGAAAGGGAAGGAAAAAGGCAAAGGCCGAATAGGACCCCTGGACCTCAGTGGAAATGGATCTGAAGTAAATGCTGATGGGAGAAAGGACAATCCCAGGCTTGGGACTGAACAGACTGAATTCTGGTCTTAGGACACTCTGGGTGACCTGTGGCCATTGACATTTTCTCTCTGAGTTTCAGGCTTTTCTTCCACTGCTTGAGGGAGTTTGTCTGAGGTCCATCTTTAACATTCTATGGTTCCTCCTGAGTTGGGCCAGGAGATGAGAAGAAAAAGAGTTCCCTCTTGTTTGGTCAATAGAACAGAGGTTCAAAACCTTTCTTATGTCCTGGACTCCTACTCAGTCTGATGAAGCCTACATTCACTTTTTTGGAAACATTTTAAATGGTTAGTGTAAAATAAAATAAATGGGATTATGAAGGAAACCAATTATACTGAAATATGGCTATTAAAAATTAAAAATAAATTTGCAGATCCCATGAAATCTATTAGATATCACATGGATAGACTCATTTTACCAAAAAAAAAAAAAAAAAAAAAAAAAAAAAGAAGGGAGAATAGAAGTGGGTCTAAAATATGTAGAGTAATCTTGGGGAATTCAGGCTAAGTGGGCTGATGGGAGTAAGGGTGCGGGGACAGGGATCAGGATGTATTCAGTAATCAGGGTATCAGGGATAAGTGAACTGGTGGTACAGCGGGCAAGGGTTAGGATGCAGGACAAATATGCAGTAATTCTGAGACATTTGAGATCAGTTGGCTGAGGAGGGGGAGACGAGGTGTCGGGCTATTCACCTTGTTTTATCTGCTTGGTGATGAACTCAAGCTCTGCCAGGCTGTGGATGCTGAGCAGGTCCCCACCCCCCCTCAGACATGCTTTCTTGGATTCGTGCCAACTTCGTTTCTCTTGTAACAAGCGGTAGCAATGGGATTGGAACGGTCGCCAGCTCGGCTCACACTCGACCTTCACACCAGTCCAGGAGTCTACAAGGACAAGGAATAGGGAAACATATACATTAACACCCCCCCATGCCTCGCCTGAAGATGGATTGCCAAGATCCTCTCATCACTTTATCAAGAAAATAAAAAAC